>NW_004955431.1:23266804-23452825 GCF_000276665.1 Chinchilla lanigera
AAAAAAAAAAACCACAAAAAAACAGAAAAACTGGAGAGGCATCCAATTCTAAAATTGAAATATGCTTCCTTAATAGAATCAAGCCAAGTACTTCATATGTATTTATATATTTTTATATATTCATATATATATTTATATATAAAGCATGTCTAAATTATTTTAGAAATGTCCAAAATTTTAATACTACTTTAAAAGAAGATTAAACATATTTTTTTTCAGTTCTACTTAAAAGCTTAGAACACATATGAAAAACGGTCTTTACTTCTCCCAATTCACCTTCCAATTTATTGAATACAGTACTTACAGGTTTGGTATATGCTAGGTGCTTTATTTCCATTTCTTTTCCTAGTCTTCATAATTGCCCGCAAGGCAACTGTTATTTCCATTTTATATACAGGGCAAATGCCCTCAGAAATATTCAGTCACTTGACTATCACTCTACAGTAAGCCCCAGAACTACCACTTAAACCACAGTTAATCTGAGTTTTTCTGTACCTATTTAAATTCTCTTTTTGGCACCTTGAAATTTTAATACAAGTTCAAACTTTTCAATTCAGGGCCTCTCTCTCTGCCTGTCAGCCTCCCTGGCTTCAGCCTGCTCCTCCTCACACACAGCCCAGCATGGAACTATTAGCAGATTGCAATCATCTGTGCAGTTTCAGGCTCCCCAGGTGATTCTTTCTACCTAGATGTCTCTCTCCCCACTCCTAACTAGACTCACCCTGGCGAACTGCTAGTCATGCTTCAAGATTTATCTTACTTCCTCTCATACACAGGCACTCCATGGTATTTCAATGGTATGCCACGCACACTTTATTTCTCACATCCAGGCTGGTCTCTGCCACTAACTACAAGCCCCTCCCTGGAGGGCAGGATCTGTACCTTGTTTGTAGATTTCCACCTGACAGGAGTGCCTGAAACACAGCATAGATAAATGTGCTTTTCTCAAGGACAGAGTCTTCTTGAAATCTGAACTTTAAATCTAATCTAGCCTTGTTTAAATCTAAATTCCTGTTTTATTATTTCACAAGGCTATGTGACACAGGGCAAGTTAAATGTCAAATACTATACATGTAACTAGTAACAGTAAATAAAATTCTTTTTTGAGAATTAGCTATCCATTTGTTTAATACTTTAGACAAATCCATTAACATTTTAAAAAGCATTTTTTGTTAACTAAAAAACCTGGGGAAAATGGTTCCATATTACAGACAAACTTTTAATTATCATTAATGAACAGAATCACAAGCGTTTCTTCTTCTAAATTGCTTCAAAGATCCCTGGAAATATTTCAGCTTTCAAATAAATTTTAAAAGTCTTATCACACTTAAAAGTATCACAGGAGTCACTGCATCAAAATAATTTCCCCTTTTCAGAAAGACACTATCCAAAAGTTAAAAATATGAATAGTGATCAAAAGGCATATTTCAAAGCAGGCAGAATAAATAAAATTGAATTCCTTACTTATTCTTTTTAAGAATTCCCAGAGCTCAAAGGTTATGAGCATTAAAAGGTACCTTTTACATTGACTCAAATGTCAGAACACTTTCTTCCTTCACATTTCATGCAGCACTTACTCAGATCCTTTCAAATGGCAATCGTAACAGTCTTCTAACATAAACCTAATCTTTTCCAGCAAACCAGAAATAAATGCCATTAAAATTCGGAAAGAAATGCCATTTCTAAAAAGCTAATCAAATTGTTCTTCCTTAAAGTTAAAAAGTATACTTTGGGCCCCACTGGGAAAGCTGCTACCTAACTTGATTACATTATTTTAATGTTACAGTATTGACTTGGACATTAAATGATTTTTTTTCTCAAACAAAACAAGAAAAAGCAAGTGCCAGAAAAACAACTATTACTCGAAACTAACTCCAGCTTCTTATAATATGCCCAGATTCTCTGAAATACATAATTACAGCTGGGTAGGATTTTTTCCAGGGTCTCTCTGTGTGTAAGGAGTAATGCATTCATTTGGTTTAAAATTCAAAAAAGCTCAAATGTGTTTAGAGTTTGACTTTTCACCCTTTCTTCCTGAAGCAACTCACTCTTTAATTCTTTCATATCCTTCCAGACAAACTGTATGGTTATACAAAAAAATTAAGCATCTTGTCTATAACTTTTTGCACAAATGCTAAAGTATAATAACACTGACTTGCACCATTCCCAGTTATCTTCAATTCTGCTTTACTTTAGTGATTCTCAAACATTTTGGTTTCTGGAACCCTTTGTGAATGCTTTAAAAAGTAAATGAAGATTCCAAAAGGCTTTTGTTTAAATAGCAATGACCACCTCTCTGTTAGAAATGTAGCCTGCTGCAGCGGCATGCGCTCTATAGTCCCAGGTACAAGTGAGGCTGACAGAGAAGGATTACACACGAGCCTAGGGAGCATAGCAAGAGCCTGTCTCACCATCAAGCAATTACTCACTCAACAGGCCTTAAAATATACATTCATTCTAATATGACGATAAACTCACATCATTATTTTTATAAAAAAAACTTTTCCAAAACAAAACAAAAAAAATTTTAGTGTCATTATTTTGACATTTTATAAGTCTCTTAGAGCTAGGATTAGTAGAAGGTAGCTGGATTCTTCTACCACTTCAGTACTGAATCAATTGCGATGTATTATTTTTTTTTTTTTCCCCCTCCGGTACCGGGAACCGAACTCACGACCTTGCGCTTGCCAGGCAGCCGGCGATGTATTATTTTGAAGTAAATGGAATCCATTTATCATACAGATGTGGAAAAGAAGGAATGTTTTATCCTCAGGTAATTGTAGATATTCTTTAAAATAAGACAAGTGATAGTTTCTTAAAGGTTAGTCACAATACGAAATCTGAAACTTATCAATTTTTATACTCTGTTAGAACTTCTTAATTTATCTTCTGGTTTCAACAGACTTTCAACACATATCTCCTAGCATGTATTAGGCATTTAAAAATACTAAGCTAGATAGATTTTCTAAATGTTGACACATTTCATTAGATACTCACAGCTGTGAGTATCACCACCTATTCTTAAGTTTTGGAAAGCTATCAAGCTTCTAGTGGTAGATACGAATTTTCCAAACTTCTAATATTGACAACAACTATTGTCAACTGTTTTCCTTGACCAGACTTATTTTACACATTTTTGAGAAAATATTGGTTAAATATGTAAGTCTAAATATCATATAGTAGTTTGTCAAGTACTCACTGTCAAGTAAAAATGATGTACACGGGGTGGTCTGAGCCAGTTTGCTAAAACTCACAAAGACAGACCTAAGTGCTTCTCAAACAAGCACTGTACTTTGGTAGACAGCTTCCCATTTCTTCATGGAGATCACCTTTAGAATATCTTTAAATTGGGGCTGGGGATTTAGCTCAGCGGCAAAAGCACCTGCCTGGCAAGCGCAAGGTTGTGAGTTCGGTTCCCAGTACTGGAGGAAAAAAAAAAAAAAAAAAACCGAAAAACCAAAAAAAAAAAGAATATCTTTAAAGTACAAAGTCACAATTCAATAAAAGTAACTTTCACTGCTTCATCTTGGGCATTCCCAAGTGAAGCTGCCTTTTTGAAAAAAAATTTTAAGTAGGCCCACAGAAGTGAAGGATGGATAATTTTTTCTTTCTTGAGTTCATTACAGCTTTTTAATCTTATTAGTATGTTTGCAGCACATAATAAATACATTCACTGCAGACAGTCAGTACATGCAGACAACATAGCTTTTTTATTTTTATGTCTTCTCCTCTCCACTCCCCTTCATCTCTTGGATCCTCCTCCCTTTTGCAAAGACTGTACTGCTATAAATATAATGCATGCATCACTGTAATGTCTTTGACTCTTTTCTTTTGGGAAGATACTTAGAAGGGAACTAGATGGATCAAATGGAATTTCTAACTATAGTTTTTTGAGGAATCTGCATACTGCTTTTCACAGTGGTTATACTAGTTTACATTCTCACCAACAGTGTAGAAGGGTTTCTTTTCCCCACAGCCTCACCAGCATTTGTTGTTATTTGATTTCTTGATGGTAGCCATTCTTTCTGGAGTAAGATGGAATCTCTGCATTATTTTCATTTGCATTTCTCCAGTGGTTAACAATGTCGAACATTTTTTTCATGTATTTATTGGCCACTTGCACTTCTGAGAACTATCTGTTGCCCATTTTCTGACTGGGTCTTTTATTTTCGGGGGCTTAATTTTTTTACTTTTTTACATTCATACTCGTGCAAGATGTAGCTGGCAAGTTTTCCCCATATGCTACGCTATCATTTTACTCTGTTGGTTGTTTCTCTCACTGTGCTTTTTAATATCGTATAATCCCACTTGTTAATTCTTGATGTTATTTCTTGTGCAACTGATATTCTGTTCAGAAAGTCCTTGCCTACAGCTCTGCCTTCCTAAGTTTTAGCTACTTATTGCCAGCAGGTTTAATTTTACTATTTAGATCTTTGGACCACTTTGATTTTAGTGTAGTAAATGATGAGAGATATGGGTCTAGTTTCAATCTTCTATCTGTGGAGAGCCAGTTTTCCCAGGACCATTTGCTAAAGGACCTATCAATCCTCCAGTGTATATTTTTGGCCTCTTTGTCAAACCCAATGGCTGAATGTATTGGGGTTGTTTCTGTGTCCTCCATCTCTTCTACTGATCCTATGTCTGCTTTTGTGCCAGTACTGTGCCTTTTTGTTTTTAAATCAATGTAGCTCTGTAATATGACCTGAAATCTGGGACTGTGATGCCTCCCGCTTTGCTCTTGTTGCTCAGGATTGCTTTGGCTATTTTGGGTCTCTTCTGATTCCATATGAATTCTTAGAATGTTTTTTTACAGTTGTATGAAAAATGCTGCTGGTGTTTTCATTGGGACTGCATTAAATTGATATGTCCACTTTAGAAGTATAGCCATCGTGGTAATGATTTTAGAGCTTTTCTTCATTTAATATGATGGTGAGTGTTAGTTTCTCATAAAAATGGTTTTTGTCAGATTACTTGCCCTGCTATCATTTCAGAAAATTCAGCTTGGTGGCTTTTGATTTCTTACACCTCATTATCCCCTGGAATTGCCTTGGGTGAGTTAGAAGTTATGAGTTGCATCTTGCTTCCATGTTTTCTCATTACCTACTTTTTCTGTTTTTGTTGTTGTTTTTTTTTTTGTTGTTGTTGTTGTTTTTGTTTTTCTCCGGTACCAGGAACCGAACTCACGACCTTGCGCTTGCCAGGCAGGCGCTTTGCCGCTGAGCTAAATCCCCAGCCCCTGTTTTTGTTGTTATTTACTTGTTTTCTGCACTGAGGCTTACAAATTGTTTGTGGCAGGTAGCTTTATTACGAATACCCAGACCATTTTAGGACTACTTTTCAGAGATGTCTTCTAGGCATAGCTAGCTAGTCTTTGACTTTTGGGTCTGCCCCAGGATATCCTCCATCTTCAATTTATTAGGAAGGAAAGGTTGTAGCCTGTTTGGCCTTGCAGCCAGTTTTTTTTTTTTTTTTGGTATTGGACTGTATTATTGTTTAAAACCCCCAGACAATCTAGTTATTGGCATACTAGAAAAACCAAGTGGTCCCAACAACTATGTCACCTTGGCTAAAGTTGTACAATCAGTAATAAAAATAGCATCAAGCGCAGATTGAAAAATGACAATCTGTGGTAACTAATTAATTTGCCACTTTTAACCATTGGTAAAAGATTTTATAATTATGTAACAAAATCTAAGACAAATCAGAAAATTATGCACAGTAAATATCCACTCAATAGAGTGATTTTACCCTAACAGGAGAAATCTTAAAAGGGTAAAGAAGAAAAAAAGAGAAAATAAGAGAAAGAAATTAGAAACAAAACTAAAGGACAAATGAAGATTACCCAAACCTTGGGGAACTGGTAAAGAAGGCAGGAGGGAAAGAAAGGAAGAAAAAAATATGAACAAAACAATAAAACACACTCATGGCAGGCGGGGTGGGGGGGAGCAGTGATGGAAAAAAATAAGAAATTTCTCTGTGACTTCAAGCCTGTGATTATCATCTGAAGTCTACAGCTGTGTGGCGGTGTTCACCTGAGGGTGTGACTCTACTCTCACTGGTCAACAAAAGAGCAGTCAGAGTCCAGACTCGTGGTAGTGCCCAATAAGAATAATCACCAGCAAGCCTTCAGTAGCAGCAGGGCAGGGTGCCGGCTCTGGTACTTTCAAATCCATGGACATTGAGGCTGATCCTGGCCTCTGGTTGTGGGGTTGGGCCTGAGTCATTTTGTTTATAAGACTCTGGATGTCTGTGGCCAGCCCAGCCATAGCTCCATGACCCTGGAATTCTCCCATGGTTGTCCCTCACCCAGTAATGGTGGAAGTTTAACACTAGGAGCCCTGAAATGAAGCCAACCCATGGCTGCTCTGAGTCCTGGGTTCAGTTGGCTTCTCCCAAGCACTCTCTCTAGGAGATATGGCAGTTGCTTGGACTGGGGTCACTCACTCTCCAGCTACTGCAGTGCACAGCACCCACTGCTCCATTCCACTGGTCCTTTTCTCCCTGGAGGGCTCTGGAGTCACTTGCTTTCACTGTGTCTCTGTAGATTCTATTTTGCTTTCTCACATGAGCCAGGAAGCCAGGGAGAAAGTACAGATTGCCTCTTTCTTTTTCTGCATCGTGCTCTGACTCTTCAATTTCTCTATAGGATCCAATTTTCCTTTCCGATCCTTCCTAGGTCCAGGGATCCACCTCCCTCCTCCTTTTCCTCCCCAACTTGTTATTTTCCAGTGTCTGGATTCTGAATCTTGGAAAGGTTGATTTGTTGCTCCTTACCACTCTCCCATCTTCCCAGATGTCCTAGGCTTTTGTCAGATTGAGATGTCTCTCTATACCTATTTTCTTCATAGTTTTTATCATGAATGGATGTTGGATTTTGTCAAAAGCTTTTTCTGCCTCCACTGCTTTCATCTATTTATGTGTGTATCATATTTATTAATTTGTATATGTTGAACCATCCTTGCATCCCTGGGATGAGACCTACTTGGTCATGACGTACCATCTTTCTGAAGATTTGCTGCATTGTATTTGCCTGTATCTTGTTGAGGACTTTTTTGCATTTATTTCGTTAAAAGACATAGGCCTGTAGTTTCCTTTCTTAGTTGGGTCTTTGTCTTCTCCTGGACTAAGAGTTATGCTACCTTCCATGAATAAGTTCAGAAGTAGTCCTTCCAGTTCAATTTCATTAGTTTAAGGAGTATTGGGGCTGAAGGTATTATGGAATTCAACAGTGAATCCTACAGGTCCTGGGATTTTCTTAGCTGGCAAGTTTTTTATTACTGCCTCAATTTTATTGTCTGTTACTAGATTCTTTGGAATTTTTACATCTTCTTGGTTCAGTTTTTGTAATTCATCTGTATCTAGGAATCTGTCCCTTATTTCAAGATTATAAAGGACACACACTTTAAGGACATCTATTCTTGTAGTATTTGAATGTAACACTTATTTAATTAGGCCCCATATTGATTTCTTGTTACCACAGACAATGCTGCAATGAATTATTTATTTATATATATACATATATATGTGTGTGTGTGTGTGTGAAAATGGGTAATAATCTCATTATATATCATCATATAAAAACAAAATAATTTTGGTGTCTTTTAAATAAATCAATCTATTAAATACCACTAAACTTTACTTTTAAAGTGTATCAATAAAATGTATGCCTTAAGGAAAAGATCAGAGTTGATATGCATAAGGTATGATCAAAAAATACAGTGAATGCTTAGATTTTTTTTTTTTTTTTTTTTTTTTTTTTAAATACAGTAAAGGACATACTGCCATGAATCCCACTCAAAATATTACCTCTTATTTTGAACACATTTATCCCACCATTCTTAGCACTTTCTGAAGCAGTTCTGGAAGTCTTTCATGAGTGCCTTTAGTGGCCACTGTCTTGATGCTCTAGTTGCTTAAAACTGTTTATCTTTCATAGTTATTTTGACTTTTGGAGAACAGCAAGAAGTCACATGGTGCCACACCTGAAGAGTAAGATGGGTGATGCACCACAGTATTTTCATTTACCAGAAACCATAGTAAGTGTTTGGTCACAAGATATGGTCAAAACATACAGTTCAGACTTAAATAAAAACGTTTATTACAGTGAAAGAAACATTTGCCATTATGCCCACTCAAAATACTTAAAATACTCCCCCTCACTTTAAACACACTTATCACACTGTTCTTGGCAATGTGTCTTTCTATTAAGTTTTTTTTTTTTAATTTAAATATTCATCATATTTTTTGATCATCCCTTGTACCATACCTTCACACAAAGGAGGGGAAAGCTTGTCAGCTTTAATATTCAAAGCTAAATAAGGAAGTTTGGGTGGTCAGTTCCCCTAATTACATGTATATTAATTTTAGAAGATAATTTGTTTAAATAATGTTATTAACCAACAGATTTAATACACTACGATCTAGGTTACTATTGCCCAACTAAACTGTCTACATCTGTACTGTTAATGTGTAGCCATTACAGTAGTCACACGTGGCTGTCAAACGCTTCAAATGTGTTTAATGAAACTAAGGGACCAAACTATTACTTCAACCTGTTACACTTTAATTTTAATAATGGCTAATTGTATACTGTTGATATAAAATACAAACAAGTTCCACAATTTCATACTTATACCCCTCCTCCTATATACCTACTTCCCATTCCCACCAAAATGAAACAAAAACATTGTTTTTAATATTGTGTTTTTCTCTTCCAGAAGCATTCTAGTTGTCTTCAAATAAATAAGTGACTTTTGCATATTAAAATGAAGTAGGGATGAAGAAGGGATGGGGAAGTCAGGTCCTAGTAAATATAACAAAGCTATTAACATTATGGAAATAATACATGCCCACTGAAATTTTTTAAAACTTAAAAACTGCAACTGTAGAAAAATAACCATAACAATACTAGTGATAACTACCATTAACATTTTTGTATCTAAAAGAGGTTGTGTGTGTCTATCCATGGTTTTCAGCAACATTGTATAAAATGTTTTCAACAACATTATATAAAATATAGATTATTGATCTCTTGATTACGTATCACCAACATCTCTGCCAAGTCAAATTTCTTTCTGCAAAATAAGTTTAACAATTACCTGGACATCATTATCTATCTTATTGTCCCTCACTACCGGATACTCAGGCTATGCTTTGCTATTTATACTACAAGTTTTCATGGATTCTTCTAAATCCAGATGAACACTTTAGTGATACTGTATAAAGGTGCTGAATGCTTCAGCAACAACACAAGTTCATACTTAAACACAGGATACTTTGTGCTCCCTGCTTCAGAAGATAGACCAGGCTAAGAAACACTTCCACAAGCCAGTGGACCTCAAAATATGCCCATCTCCAAATCACCTAAAAAGCTCATGAATGATTAATGATACATATTTCTTCTCTGACCTCTTAACTTCAGACTTGAACTTTCCAGAGGTGCCTGGGGGGAGGGAAGAATTAGGGGGAACCTAGAATGGTTGGGTAGGCTAGGGAAATGCCCCAACATTGAGTTACCTCCCAGCCCTAAGGGTCATATAAAGAGCTTATCACCTAGCAGCTGTCAAGCATTTAGAAATCTCCACCTTAGGCCTCTTGAAAGGACTGCAAGTAGCTCTCTAGGAACAAGTATAGAGTTCAAGAAGGGCTGAGCAGTAACCACCCACACAACAGGGCAATTACTACACAAGGAGATAATTAGTTGTAAACTATACTCAAATTAGTTAAAAACATGATACTCTAAAATTTTAACACTAGCATTACAATATAGGTGAATTCTTTTAAATTTTATGGCTTCTTTATCAGTATCAAACTCACAGATTACAAAATTATTAAACTCTGAGGTGCTACCGCAAAATAGAGAAAGAAAGTCACTGCCATCATTTTGTTTGGAAGAGGAAAAAAAGTGATTAACCTAAGTAATCCTAATTTTCTGAGCTCATCACACATGTAAGTTTTCCGTATCCCACACATTCAAGTGAAATGCATTCCAGAGTGACACGCTCTGCAGAGGAAAGGAAGGATACAAGGACTATTTCTCCTTTGGTAATGGTCGTCATAAAAGCAGGTGAGAAAGCAACACGAGCTGTAATCAGTCATTCATTAAAAGGTAAGTGTGAACTAACAGCACAGGATCCCTGGGAATCTAGACACTAGGAAAGCTTGTGTCTTCTCTCCAACCATTTTTCATGGGCCTTTACTGAGGGCTCAAGAGGAGCCCTGCAGGCCAGGCCATTAATGTCACTTGAGAGCAACACCACCTATGACTCAGAAGTGCTGGCCCCTCAAGGTCTAATGACAGGGCAAGAGCACCTGTAGAAGCCTAGGCACACTTCATCTGAGGCCTCCGAGATCACAAAGGTGGTGATCAGCAGATGATGGAAGACAAAAAACCGCCTGTGCCACGGAACCCACTCCAATTCAAAGCAAAAGGTACTGCTGTCAGAAAGTAAGACCTGATAGGGTTTTTCCCCTAGTTTAATTCCTTTAGAGTCGCTATGGTGCCACCTACTGGAGACTATATGCCATGGCCAATATGGCACTGGCCTCGAGAGGCCATGTGCTAAGCCCCACCCTTCTTCTCAGTCAAATTACGACTTTTTACTCCTCTTTATGTAATATCCTGTTTCATTTTCCCACGCTCCCACTCAATGCCTGCCTGCCACATCAGCTAGCCCACCCGCTAAACCCTGCCTCTAGCCTGACCATATTTAACCATTGTCCCCTCTACCCAACCAGAGAAGACTTGCCCACCTTTCTACTCCTCCCATCTGTAGTCTTCTCCGCGTCCTATAATAAAAGCATTTTATTGTTTTATTACTCTCTGCACCACCAGCCAGACACCTTTTATTATGGTGCTGTGACTCAGATCAGCTGTGTGGCCTTGCTATGGGAAGGGACTTTCCCTCCCTTGGTTTAAGGCCCCCCAACCAGTGAGACACTTTTCCTTTGTCTGGATATTTGCTGCTGGTAGCCTGCATGCAACACCGGCTTGCTCCAGTTCTCACAGGTGAGCTTCCTTTCCATTCCCGGGAGTCTTGTCTTATCTTCTTAGCCATAAATCACCATGTGGCTCAAGGCAGGATGGCTACTGGTGACCGTGTGGTTGAAGATTACCTATGTCAAGACTCCCTTCCAGGACTACTGTGTCCTTGCCATCCTATGGGATTCCCTTCTGCCTTCTCGGTGACGACCGGGAGGGTAGATTTGGGCACTTTTTTCCTCTCTCACATCTCTGAAAGGGTAACGACCCTCTCAAGGGTTACGAGACCGGCTGCTCTACCCTCCAGCTCACCTTTGATCTGGTCATAAAATGGGACAGATTTATTCCCATCCTCCCAAAACACATTCCCCTCGGTTGTGTCCTGTCCAACTTAACTGCTTGGACACCCTCAGACCAAAACAATTAATCTTTTATTGCCAGTCTGGCCTCACTACAAACTGGACAACGAGAGCCACTGGCCTGCAGATGGCACTTCTGATCTCACTGTTCTTAAGAGATGTAGATAACTTCTACTATCGCAACAGCAAGTGGAAGGAATTATGCTTTTATTGCTCTTAGGGCACATCCCTCTCTCCTCCAGGCATGTGGGACTGCCCAACTCTGTTTGGCCCATTCCACACCGCCAGAATCCCCTCCTAAAGCCTCTCCTGACCCTCTTGACAATGTCCCTCCTGTCTTCTCTCCTCCCCAACCTATCTTCAGTCTCCACAAGCTGACCTCTCACCCTCTCCCTCCCAGCCTGATCCTAATCAGCCAGAAGGCCAAATCCCCTCACCCCAGCCAGCTCAGTCAGCAGCCCAGCCCCCTTCTCTCTACCCTCCTTTACCCACTTCTGAGCCCTCTCCATCTCCCACACCTGCTATTTGCCTAGCCCCCACCTTCCAGACACCATCCTTCCATCCAACTCCTTGTCCCTCCACGCCCCCCACCTTCAGCCCCACACTCAACCTCATTCTCCTCCTCCACAGTCTCTGCCCTCTACAGACACACCATCTCTTTCATCTCAAGGTTCCACTTCTCCAGATTCTTCCCCTCCCTCATCACCTTCCTCTCCTCCCCCCACCACACCTGATCTAAGGGGTCACATGATAGGAGGTCACAGAGGGTAATCTTCAACCACACGGTCACCAGTAGCCATCCTGCCTTGAGCCACATGGTCACTGGCAGCCATCTTGCTACAAGTCTCATGACCACTGGAGGCCATCCTGCCATGAGTCACATGGTCACCAGCAGCCATCTTGCTGCAGGTCACATGACCACACTCTGCCATCCTGCCCTGACTCTTCACTGCCCCCCCCCCGACTCCACTTACCCTTCACCACCTCCTAATTCGACTCAACCTCAACATCTATGCCCCCTTCAGAAACAGGCCAGCCCTAAAGGGCTAAATCGTATCCATGTTCCTTTTACCTTCTCTGACCTTTTGCAGATTTCTAATAAATTGGGGTCTTTTGTAGCTGATCCCCACAGATATATTTTGGAACTAGAGTTTGTCACCAGCTCTTATGATTTACATTATAAAGATCTTTTTACCATCCTCAACTCTTCAGCAAAGAAAGGAGTTATGGGAAGCAGCCCAAAAAGAGGCTAACATTAAGCACTGAGCTAATACTGATTATCCTGATGGAGCTGCTGTGGTGCCATTTACGGATCCCTACTAGGTCTATCAGAAGCCTGAGGGCTCTCGCAAAGTCAACATAATGATTGATTGTATTAGAGGGGGCCTTAAAAGGATCTCTCATAAGTCTGTTAACTATAATAAACTTGTAAAACAGACTCAGAGAGACAATAAAAATCCTGCTGAGTTCCTGGCCCGACTCACTGATACTCTAAGTCAGTTTACTGACATCGATCCAGAGTCAAATGTGGGGATAGTGCTTGTTAACTCTCACTTTATCTCAGAATCGGCCCTGGATATTCTAGCTAAATTTCAAAAATCTGAGCTCATCCCTCACTCCCCACAGAAAGAGCTCTTAGCCCTGGCCTTTTGTGTTTTCAGTAACAGAGAGGAATGACAAAAATTAGACAAACAGGCTGACAGGCTGAGAGTTGCTAAGGCAGCTGCTCAATATCAACATAAACGTCTAGTAGCGGCACTCGGAGTTTCTAAAGCAAACAGACCTAAACAGGTGGATGCCAAACAAGGTGGTGCAACAGCAATGCCCGAGCCCTTCCCAGACCATGCTTCAGATGCAACAATGAAGGACACTGGGCATGAGCCTGCCCCAACCCGAGACCACCCAAAAAGCCTTGTCCCATCTACAACCTCGAGGGCCACTGAATATGCAACTGTCCTACCCACCAAAGAGTGGATAAGTCATTCATCTCCCTACCCTCACAGGACAACCTGTCACCACGGGACACTTCAATTGTTGATCTCCTGGGCATTGCCACTAAAGAAGATTGATAGGGCTTGGGCTCCATGGCCCCCATTAAGGTATCCTAAGTGGAGTCCCGAGTCTCATTGGAAGTCTCAGGTAAGACACTCTCATGTCTTGTTGATACGGGGGCCACATACAGTGTTCTTCCTGAGTTTTCAGGTCAATGTATTAGATCCAGAGTCTCTATAGTGGGGGTTGATGGCCAACCAAAACAGCCCTTACAAACAGGGCCTATCCCCTGCAGATTCCAATCTCTTTTTTTCACTCATAGTTTTTTGGTGATACCTACATGTCCCACACCTCTAGTGGGCAGATATCCTCCAAAAGCTTAACTTCTCCTTTACCTTCTCCCTCCCTACAGCTCTCATTCTCCAAACTCTGCCACTGTGCACAGCCAATCCCAATCCTCCCCTTCCCCCTTTACTGGTTGATCCCGAAGTTTGGGACACCTCCAGCCCTACCCTTGCTACCCATGCTGTCCATCTCAGGGACCCATCAGCCTTTTCCCATGTTCCCCAATACCCAATAGCCCCCAAACATCAACGGGGACTTAAACCCATAATTCAGCATCTCCTGGCTAATGGCTTTCTTAAAGCCACCCACTCACCCTACAATACTCCTATCCTCCCGGTAATCAAACCCAATGGCTCCTATCACTTAGTTTAAGACCTCAGGGTTATTAATAATACAGTCACACCTATTCGTCCTATAGTGCCCAACCCCTACACCATGCTCTCCCATATTCCCCCTTCCCCAACTCACTTTACGGTTCTGGACCTCAAAGATGCCTTTTTCACCAACCCCCTGCACCCAGACTGCCAAAACCTCTTTGCCTTTACGTAGACAGACCCAGATACTCTTCGATCTCTACAGCTCACATCAACAGTACTACCCCAGAGATTCAGAGATAGTCCTCACTTCTTTAGTCAAGCCCTAGCTACAGATCTAGAGGCCCTTAACCTCAAACCCAGCACTTTGCTCCAATACACAGATGACCTCCTTCTCTGTTCCCCTTCGTATGCACTGGCATTACAACATACAGCTTAGGGGCTGGGGATTTAGCTCAGCAGCAAAGCACTGGCCTGGCAAGCACAAGGTCATGAGTTCAATTCCTAATACCGGAAGAAAAGACACACACACACACAAAAAAAACCCAACACACAGCTACTCTCCTCAATTTTCTGTCAAACCGAGGATATAAAATATCCCCAGCCAAAACCCAAATAGACTCTCCAAAGGTCAAATATTTGGGGCTCACTCTCACTCCCACCACTCATTCCATTACCACAAACCGTAAGCTTCTCCTTCGTGACCTCCAGGTCCCAACCACAAAACAACAAATCCTCTCTTTCCTTGGTTTAACAAACTTTTTTCGTCTCTGGATTCCTAACTTCACTTCTCTCACTCACCCTCTCTGTAAGACATCCAAGGGCTCCTTGTCTAAACCTCTCGACCCTACCAGACCTATACAAAACTCTTTCCATAAGCTACAGGACACACTTTTGAGAGCCCCAACTCTCACTTTACCTGACCCAACCCAGCCCTTCATTCTACACACTTCCCCTCAGGGTAATAACGCAGTGAGAGTCTTAGGACACAAAACGGGACCTTTATTCCAGGCAGTGACATATCTTTCAAAACAGCTAGACAACACAGTATGAGGATGGGCTCCCTATCTTCGGGCCCTTGCTACAGCAGTCACACTGACAGAAGAGGCAAAAAGTTCACCTTAAGACAGTACATTCACCACATCACCTTAATGAGCTCATCACACACAAGACACTTCCGGGTTTAATGACTCTATCTCGCCTACAGGAAGTTCATCTGACATTCATACAGGATCCTTCCATTACTATAGTCAGTAGTAGTAGATCCCTCAACCCAGCCACTTTACTCCCCACCCTTGATAAACTTCCCCAACATAACTGTGTTGAGGTCTTACAGATGACCCCAACTCCCTTTCCTCATATCAGCAGCACTCCTCTCCCCACAGCCTCAGACACATGGTTCATAGATGGCAACTCAACAAACACTGACACTAAGAGAAAAACACCAGGTAAAGACTGGCAGGTCAACTTCACACACATGCCCCACTACGAAACCTATAGATATCTTCTCACCCTTGTTTGCACCTTTTCTGGGTGGATAGAGGCATTCCCCACCACATGAGAAACTGCTGATATAGTTTCCCAGGCCCTTATACAAGACATTATTCCCAGGTTTGGACTTCCCCGGACTATCCAGTCAGATAATGGTCCAGCATTTATCTCATGGATTACTGAACAGGTCTCTTCTAGCCTTAACATTACTTGGCACTTACACATACCATATCATCCACAATCCTCGGGCAAGGTAAAAAAGGCAAACAGACTTCTTAAGACTCACCTTACCAAGCTAATCTTAAAATTACACCTGCCTTGGCCCCAGCTTCTGCCCCTAGCATTAATTAAGCTCAGGGCAATTCCTAAAGCACCCACTTTCCTGAGTCCTTTCGAGCTCATGTATGGTAGGCCATTTTTGCTTCCTAACTTACCAACTCCTGACAACTTACCCCCTATTGCTGACTACATCCCAATTCTATCTTTCCTTTGATACCTATTGCGTCAACATGCTGACCCTTGTCTTCCACAACCAGTGGACGGCAAACAGCCAGAGTCACCCATAACTCCTGGGGACTTAATATATCTTAAAACTTCTAAGCCTACAGGACTATAATCAAAGTGGGGTGGTCCTCACGACTCCCACAGCGATCAAGGTCACCAGCCTTCTGTCCTGGTTCCACATCCCCCAGGCAAAAAGGTGCCCCAACACTCCAGACTCCAAACTTCCAACGCCAGAGTGGTCATCACAACTTTTATCTCCCATCTGTCTAACCTCTAGTGAGTTACCAAGGTAATCAATGTATTGTTACCCTCTTCTGCTCTTGGTCCTCTACGTACTACTTATCTTAGCGCTTGCCATCGGACTGTAGACTGTTTGCCCAAGCAATTTCCAGGTGCCACAAAAGCTAGCCATGGTCTTCCTATACTTGATAACGGCCTTTGGATCTCCATGCTTGCCTGTCTATCTCAGGCCTCGTGGACATGATCCTATCTCTGAGCCTTGCACTCCTCCTACTCCTAACTCCTTTCAGCTATGCTACACAAACACGACAGACCTACACCCTAACTCTCTCTCTATCTGACCAAGGGATAGTGGGTTCTCACAATTTTACTCCCTTAAATCCCAAGGTTACCTTTCATGTCCCATATTGTCAAATGGTGCCCATTCAATATACCTGGGACGCAGACAAGAGCAAGGGGACATTAATCCCACTGCCAACTGGACACACCTGGATCCAGCCATTAGTAAACTCATGGCCCCAGGGACCTTGTTGCCATCCACACAGCTTATACATCATTCCCTGGCCTGCCACTTTTCACCAAAGACAGTATGTCGATACCAGTGTCTTCTATCTCGACACTCTGGGTTGTGAGACCATAGGTATAGATAAAAATGGACAAATGCTAGAAGATGCAGATCCTATCATCTCAGCCTGGTATATAGACTGGGGTGATAAGGTCAGGTAGGTAACGTTTTCAATCCCCAATGCACTACATCCCCAACTCCTCCTGGGTGAGACATGGGGCCTCTCCTTCAGTAATCATGATAAAAGCCAAAAAACACCTCATGGCAACTTTTTAAGCCTAAAAACCCAGCTGGTGACCCCACTTCCAGCAACAGATGTTCCAGCTCACATTTCTGTGGCCTTACAATCTCAGATCACTCCTCCTATTCCACAGCTTCTTTCACATGCCTATGACACGCTTTCACATTCCTCCTACCTCAGAGAATGTTGGCTCTGTGTCCCTTATCGGCAGGACCTATACATGGCAGCTCCTACACACTGAAATTCCTCACACCTGTCCTTTCCGCATAATCCAGCCATGGTAGGCCCACTGCGGATCTATCCCTCTCAACAGTGGCCAGTTAACCTCACCTGCCTGATCTCTCAGGTCAAAAATACCTCCTTATAGCTAGAGGACCTACCTCACTACACACACTATGTTACGCACACACAAGACAGGGCTGTCTGTCCACCAAAGGGATGATTTACAGGATGCAAAAAGGGAGCATACACTTGTCTCCCTCCAAGATGGACAGGATCATACACACTGGCCCTCTTAGTCCCTGCCCTAACAATAAATCCTCAAGATACCATAAAAATGTCACTCCTATCCCAATCTCCAGATATGCACCTATACCGCAAAACTAGGGCTGTTCATGCTCCCATCCTTATAGGAGTAAGCATTTTCGCAGTATTTGGAGTAGCCTTGGGAGCAGGAGGAATGGGCATGGGCATACATGCCCAACAGCTGTATCACCAGCTGTCCCTAGAACTTCATCAAAGGATTGATGATATCACACCTGTCATACGTTCACTTCAAAATCAGATTAACAGTCTTGCAGCAGTCACCATCCAAAACCAATGTGCCCCATAATCATGATAATGGCCTGTTTACTTGTAGGGCTCTGCATTTTTAAACTTTTGTCTAGTTTTGTTCAATCCAGGCTTTGTGCAATCACAGCCAACGAACTCGTTGCTCTGGCAGACATTCCCAACACTGGCGTTCACATAGGCGACACCTGTGGTCCCCTTACCCCCTATCATAACGACGGCCCTATTCAGCAGGAAGCAGTCTAAGAAGAGTTGTCATTCCCTATAACCAAAAAGGCGGGGATGATAGGGTTTTTCCCCTAGTATAATTCCTTTAGAGTCACTGTAGCACCACCTACTAGAGACTATATGCCATAGCCAAAATGGCACTGGCCTCTAGAGGCCATGTGCTAAGCTCCACCCTTCCTCCTGGGGTCAAATTACGACTTCCTACTCCCTTTTATGTAATACCGTTTCATTTTCCCACGCTCCCACCCAATGCTAGCCTGCCACGTCAGCTAGCCCACCCACTAAAGCCTGCCTCTAGCCTGACCATATTTAACCACTGTCCCCCCTGCCCAACCCCCAGAAGACTTGCCCGCCTTTCCACTCCTCCCCTCTGTAGTCTTCTCCGTGTCCTACAAATAAAAGCATTTTATTGTTTTATTACTCTCTGCACCACCGGTCGGACACCTTTTAAGACCCACCTGCACCCTGACAGCCCTTCTCTGACCTGAGAGAGAACTGTCTACCCTTGAAAGGTGAGCAGACAATCCTCCAGACCAGTGATGATAAACCTCTTGGAGCTTTCAATCATTAACAGCCCTCTGCAGCACACATGCCATACCTGCATCACCACTGCTCTAGAGCTTCTGCGACAGGCAAAGATCAGCTACTATTTTCAGCATGGTGGAAAATTCACTCCTGCCCAGATTTTTGCATTTTTATAAAACAAAAATGTACTGCTGCTGAGACAGGAAACTCTTACTCCCAAGATCCGCTGAAGACATAGGGCAAAATTTGGTCGCAGAGGATGCAGGGACTAGAAGATGAAGGCGGACCCACTGCACTTTGGTCAGGGATCAGAGCCTCTAAGTCTGGTGTACCTCGTATTTTTATGAAGACAGTTTTACCCAAACACAGCAATGGCCATTCATTTATGTAATGTCTATGGCTGCATTCACACTGCACCAGCAGAGCTGAGCACTTGGGACAAACCTTAAGACCCGTGAAAATATTCACAAGGTACTACATGGCTCTAAACAGGAAAAGTCTACCAATCCTCTTTTGCAAGCTCAGCAGAGGAGGAAGAGGGATCTGCAAGTAGGGCAGGGAAGAGGCGGTCGGAAACACTTTAAAAGCCCCCCTTAATCCCAGGCTCCAGGGCACTGAGACTACCTACCACTGAGGCAGGAGCAAGAGAACCAAAGAAAACCCACATAGAGTACACACTGCTCTGTTACCCCATACCTGTACCAAATAAAAACAGCCCTTTACTGCTGAGGAAAGGACACCTCCCCCTTCCCACTGTGCCCCAAACCCTGGTGACACAGGGCGTGCCAAGAGCTGGATTAGTGCTACTCTACAGCACTAAAGAACAAGGCAGCCACAGCCTACCACTAGAGGAAATCTGAAGCCACGGCAAGAGTTAATTTTAAATCCACCTTAATTATTGACAGGACTGACTCAACTCCTTGTACTAACACCCTGACAGAAGACAACACAGCCATTTTTAGGTATAAATATCATTCACTTTAGCTTATCCACATAAGCATGAGATCATCTAGGATCTAATCCTAGCAATGCAACAAAGCAGTTACAAAAGTTCAAGAACTGCTTCACAGGAAAAATATCTAAATAAAAATCAATTTTAAAAAAATCCAAAGAAGCCACAGAGATTAGGATAAACTCTCACTCTTCTAGACATCTTCCCTCCTAACACTTAGCAAATATCACTACTTTGTTTTTATGTACAATTCATAACTGAACTCTGAACATTCTGACAAATACAAATATATCCATTATTTAAGTGACTGTACCCTCCAACCTGTCGCAAATTCCATTTTCCAAGTTTAGAAAGCTGTTTCAACTTGAATAAGCAGATACTTCTAGTAACCTCAGCTGTAAAGCAAGCATACGCTTTTCATCATCTTGTCAGTTACTTGTACTGAATCTCCATCTGGGCCTGGTGTTACGTTAAGCCCTATAAAGGTGCATGTTAAAGTGAACAGTCCCTGCTTTCAAGGCTACTCGTAAGTTTATCAGAATTATGGACTGACTAAGAGCCAAGAAGCTTGAGGGTTAGGTGGTAAATTCCCCAAGATAAGAACAACTTTGTTATAACAACTGCTTGAAGTTCTAGACTGGATTTAAAAATAGATCTCCAAGTGCCCTATTCAGAAAAATGTTCAGCAGAATACACACTGCAGAGTTAATTACCAGTTAGTTGCTAATATTTTACTTGAAATCTATGAAGAAATGTTACTAAGCAATTATCTTATTATTATTTAAAATATTTTTCACTCTCGTTAAGGAAGAAAGAGTATATTTTGGGGAGGAAAGCTCTTTTATGTTAAATATATCGTGTAGTTCAACTGATAACAGAAATCAAAGACTTTCCCCGCAAAAAAACGACAATATCACAGACTACACAGAAGACTAGTTGAGTTATGCTGCCACCCACTGGACCAGAAGCAAATAGCAAAGCAATCTGCCTGATTTTAAATGCCAAGAGACAGGGTCAGTTTATTGGCAGTTTGGCAGAGATTTTATATGCCTTCTGGTGCCTGGATCAAAAGTAAATAATGATGACTACTTTGGGCTTAGTTTCTATTAACTTCCATCATGAAATGGTTTGAGAGTCAAATAATACAGTACTTAGCTTAAAGCCAAAATTAAAACATACACCTTAAAATATATCAAAATTAATTTTATTAAAAGTTTAAATATAACTAGTTAATGTCTCTTTAATTAAAACAATTGGCAAATATTTAAACTATCATTTGATAAACAATTCATAAAAATCATAGAAACAAAAATATGTAAGTAGATTAAAATAAAATACAGCAAAGCTTTCTCTCTCACTCACGTTGTATGCCTATCTTCAGGATCTGTTTCATGTTACTCAGCAACAAAGGTTAAGTGACCCTCTACTATCCGGAACATTATGGCAAAGGAGGGAAACATGGATAATTGCAGAGCCAATTTTAAAGGGTTTACAACTTTGGGGACATACTTTACTTTCACTTACAATTTACATGTCAGGGGAAGTCATTTGACCAAGTCTAACTTCAGTGGGATGGAAGTACAATACAACCAAGTACCCCAAAAGAAAACAATTGGAAATATCTGGTCAATTGCACTAAAACTAGCACACTTATCTAATGAGAACTTAATTTAATTCAAGACTATGACAAGCCAAAAGAAACCAACCTTGGTAAATTACTATTCTTGATCTCAAGGGGCTCAGAGTGCTGCAGTGGTAATTTGGTAATTAATACATGCTGAAGTGCCAAACTAAGCACTACAGAATAGTAACAACATAAAATGCTATAAAGCGAAGAAGAAAACATAGTTAAGTCTGCCAGAGACAGTGATATTAAAAGCTGGTCAAAACTTACACACAAATAATACACGCCCCCCCCCCACACACACACACAGAGGAGGAAATAAGCAGTGGCAAAAGACACCACATGGAAAGACACAAAGATGAAAGGATACAGTGCACTTAAATTTAAAAAGCAAAATACTGTTGTTGCAGTATCTCGCTGAGTTCAGACTGAAGAATCTTGACATCCTTGTTAAGGAGTATTGTCTCTGTTCTTCAGTAAATGGACAGTCAAAGACTAAGAAAATGAGTGACAAAGTCTGAGAACAATACATAAAATGGATTGGGGGGTGCAGGGAATCCAAGGTCAAAATACTGAAAAAGGAATGAATCTTTTTCTACTGTCCAGACAAGTACTCGAAAGAATTTAAACCAAGAGGTGAAAGGGATAAATCTGAAACACTGAACAAGTGGAAAAATTAACGAGCCTTGTAAGGCATTTTATATGCCTATCCTATCACTCTTCACACTACACCTTTCCCTCTAAAAAAGGTGCCCAAGAATAAACCCATACTGTAATTCTTCTGTACCCTTCACGTCTCCCACACTCCCTGGCATGGGGACACTGCCTATCTGTTGAATTAAACATTCTAAAACCACTTTCCTTCTCCTTCCCCACCTCAAGCCCCTGCTAATAAAATTCTAACATTTCTACTGAAACCAAAATAAGCTTTGAATGCTCTCCCCCACCTCTCTCTTTCCACTACGGAAGTTATTACTTAGCAAACTACTGAGTCTTAAACTGTTTCTCTGACATCTGCAGTGCGTACCAGTCAATGCTTTCCCCTTTTTTGTTACCATCTCCTGTTTCTACTTCAAGATCTCTGGGGCCAGATGGATGGCTAAATTCAGACCTATTCAAATTTAGAAGGTAGTATGACACATATACCATATATTATGTAAAAGACCCAGTAGGGTCTAGCATACCACACTGACATTTCTGGGAGCAAAGTACTGTATAGGAATATTCCTATGAAGTTCCTCACATAAGTTTATATCACATTTTACTACCACGTGAGTTTTGACACCAAATTTATAAAAAGACATTCGTTCCCTTTTCAAAGCTTTTGTTGGATTTTGGAGTTACAGATAAAGGACTGTGGACACGTACTTCACTTTGTCCACCACAATCCCTGTTTCCTCACCTCTCAGTCTCTTCTTCTCCAATCCACCTTATATTCCTTAACCACATCCATCTTCTAAGATCCAATCCCTGGCATTTAAGGGTTTCTACCCTTTGACTCCAACCTGCCACTTTGTCTTTTTTCCCTCCCAATTTCCCCAGAATGCCTTATAATCTACCCACTCTTCTTACCCATGTCACAAATCTCTGCACACAGCAGCCTTTGCTCACAAAGTTCTCTCAGCCCCTTCCTTAAACATACCATTGCCAATGCTGCCTGCCCGTCACTCCGCTATCTAGCTGATCACCACCTTTGCTCTGACACGGCATGTTCCTTATTCCACTTTGTACCATGGCACAGTTCTCTGAAGTCTTAACCTTCCAGTGGTCTATTAGCACAGATTATGATTTAATTTATTTAGGTTCCATTGCTATTTTTTAATTTCCTGAGATAAATGTTAAAGCCACTGATAATTCAGACTTTATTTCCTAATATACATATTTTAGGATTTTAAATTTCGCTAAAAGATTTTAGCTAAATTCCACAATGCCTGATATGTATTAACATTATCATTCAGCTCAAAACACGTCCTTATGTCAACTATGATTTCCTCTCTCACACAAGTTTTTGATATACTATATTTTCAATCATGTACAACTTCTGTTGGTTATCATTTGCTATTGATTTCTAATGTAATTCTGTTATAACTCAGAACATATTCTCTAAGATTTAAATTCCCTGAAATGTATTAGGACTTACATTATAAGCAGCGTATCTGTAAATGATCTAGGTTTACTTGACCAGAATGTGCAGTCTACAATTAATAAGTGCAGAGTTCAAAATGGGTTAAGTTCATTAATCACATGTTGAAATCTTCTATATTCCTGGTTTTTATTTATCTGTTTTATCTGCTTGTTCATTCAGTTACTGAGAGATATGTCTTAATCTCACTAGGATTTTTGGATGTACCTTTTTGTCCTTTTGGGTCTATTAATTTTTGTGGCTACAGCATTAGGTACAGACAAATTTAGAATTGTTATCTTCATAGTTACTGAACCACCTATCATAAAAAGTTCTCTTTATACCCAATAATACCTCTTGTTCTGAATCTACTTTTTCTGATATCAGTATAGCTGTATCATCTTTCTTTTCACCAAAGCTTGTATAACTTTTTCTATTATTTACTTTCAATTTTCTGCATCCTACTATGTATCTTCATGCTGTACCTCTTGTCAGCACATTTAGTACTGCTGCAGAATCCCATGCAGTCTGGTTATTGTTTCTTTTTTCAATGCACCACTTAGTCTTTACCATTTCACATAATAATAGACACACTAAGGTTGAGATTTGTTCTCCTCTTTATTTCTCTGTACCCTATTTGTTCTCCGTATCTTGTTCTATCTTTTCTGAACTTCTTTACTTTTAGATTATTCTATTTTCTCCCTCTAATATCTTGTTCATAACATTTCCTTTTCCCATTCCTTTTCCTATTCCCATTCTCCCTGTCTTATCACAATCTAAAATAAACTGGTACTTTGGTACTTTTTGAATAATGCAAGGGCCTCAGAACATTTTAAATCAACTTACGCCCTGCCACCTACATAGGACTGTCTGTCATGACTTCAGACTACGTATTTTTTAATACCCTTCAAAAAATTACCATTATTGATCTATACTCACATATTTATCTTTTCTATTATACTTTATTCCTACCTTATCTCCCAAGTTTTCACCTAGGAATACTTTCTATCTGAAGAATACGTCATTTCTCTAAAGTGAGAGACTACTGGTGATGAATTTTCTCAATGCTTATCTAACAATGTAGTTCACCGTTTCTCCTGACTTTATGATCTCCTAAGTCTCCTACTATGACTATTTATTTCTGATTAAGTGCCAGACACTGTTTATAAACAATTACTGGAAAAATTACATGCCTAGGATAATGTTACCTTTTTCCAGAGAAAATCTGCTTTTGCTTCTGGTAAGTGACACAAGTTGCCAGCAAACACAGACCATCTAAGTTTAAGCAAAGGTTTCAGGTAAAAGGCCAGTCTATAGCTTGTTAGTCTTACTACTCCTGGGAAATGACTTCTGTTTATCTTCCTTAGCCTCCAGCTCTGTCACTATACCCTATTTTACAGCCTATTGGTTTCCTATTCCAGAATAAACGAACGACCTTACTAGAGAAGTGGCTCAATTGTTGGGATCATGTCTATGAGCTTCCTTCTCCCAGATCTTCATCTTATTATTCTTTACTTTTTTGTTATTTTCCTGCAATAGTATTTTTAAATTATCTTAGCAGGAGGTTAGGAGCAGGTACAAATTATTTTGTCTTATTAGTTATATATGACCACTATGCTTAATAGAGTACCTTGCATATTTGGATAGGGAAGTGCTAGACACATCAGATTTCCCACCAAGAATCCCTGCAACCTATCAATCAACTCCATTTTTTATAATGGCCAAGAAATCAAGCATGATTAATTGAAAAACACAAGTCTTTTACATTTTTAACAAGAAAGTATACCCATAAATTAGGGTTTTTAGATTATTCAGCCCCAAAGAAAAGACTACAGTGGCAAAACATTACTGGACTAGTACTAACATCAGCCAAAGATGACAGCAATGGGAATGAAAGACAACAGAAGCAAGAGACATCGTAATATTCCACCAAATCTGTCACCTGGCCACAAGAAAAGAGAAAGAAGGTCAACAATGAATACGAAATCTCAAGCCTGTGAGAGAAACTGACGTATCTGAAGAGGAACTCAGACTCAGGCAGACGCTGAGGCATCTGTAAGAAGTAACCCACGTCCAACAGGCAGGTGGAGGTCCTAGTCTGAGCCCTCATCAAAAATAGGACTTGCAGGAGTTTCCACTGAACTTTCCAAAACTAATTAGAGCATAATTTACTAAACGGAGAAGCCAATTTTCTCTCTGTAGTCATCTATTTCCATTCGTTTGTACAGAAAAGATCAGAACTAAAAATTCAGAGGCTTTGGGGACATGGAAAAAGGAAAATAAATATAGAATTTTATTATCACATTTACAGAAGTTAAAAGACAGAGCAGGGAGGGAGTGGGAGGAGAACGGTTTGCCTGGTGGTACACACCCATGATCCCCGCACTCTGGGCAGCTCAAAGCCTTTTTAAGACCCTGTCTCAAAATTTAAAAAGAAAAACAACAATTAAAAAGGCTGGGAATGGAGCTTAGCATGCAGG
The DNA here is from genome assembly GCF_000276665.1 of Chinchilla lanigera. Lineage (NCBI taxonomy): Eukaryota > Metazoa > Chordata > Mammalia > Rodentia > Chinchillidae > Chinchilla > Chinchilla lanigera. The sequence goes on from NW_004955431.1 coordinate 23,292,557, forward strand.
CCCTGGGCTCAATCCCCAGTACTGGGGGAAAAAAGACAAGCCAATCAGAGTTTCAAACAATCCAGCAGCAAATTTAAAAGTACAGATATATATCCAGTGAAGTATAACAGTAAAGATAATGTTAAGTGGTTTAGCTAACTGTGAAGTTGTTTTATTAATTTACCAACACCAATTAAAAAGCTTTCTAGAGTTACTAGGGTGGTAAAGAAGTCATGGCTTCCAAAATGAAAAAAAAGAAATTTAAAGCGGCATGTGTTATATTATGCCCTCATATAAAAATGTTTAGATTTAACAAAGTCTCTAAAAATAGTATTCTCTAGTTTTCAGATCAATACTAAAAATAACAAGAATAAGGAACATTATATCATGTAGAACTCTTCAGTGTCTCCAACTGGATATGCTGTTGGATATGGATAAATAACTCATTCTAACAAGTAAGACTATACAATCAAGCAGCTAATTTAAGATGCCCTTGACAGAGGCTCATGCCCTGCAGGTCCAACTCCCAATACTAAATTCATCAACTCAATAATACTACATCTCTGATTATCTGCCAAATGCAAAAACTCCTTGCACATTCTTGTTTCGGTGGCTCAAAAAAATGCATGTCCAAAATCAGAACTGCAAACAAAATGCTCCATGCAAATATGTCTCTGGCTCATAAGGCCTGGCATATACTCTTTACTCTGTCTCCCACGAAAACTGCCTCCACATGTCTATAAAACAGAGATTACACAAATTAATAAAACACCTCAGCATCTAAAGAACAAAGATTTGTGATCATATAATGTTAATTATGCTGTTACCATTGGTACAGGTCAGATTTAGTTGCTAAACATTCACTCAACAAACATTTGCTGAGTTACAGCTGTGCTAGACACTAAGGATAAAAAGATACGACAGAGCCCCTCCCTCAACAAACGACTTATGAAAGCAAAACAATAACACAAGCATTGCCCTAATGGAGTTGTTACAGCCAAGATGCTATGGGCCATAAACAAAGGAATGCCAACTGTTCTGCTGTTTTGCTTTTGTTGCTGGTTCTGTTCCTGCTTCTCTTCTGTTCTGCTTTTTCTGCCCTGAAGAGAGCGCAGGACTTCCCAGAAGGCTTTAACAGGTGGAGAAAAATGACTTTAACACTGAGAAAACAAAGTACCCCCCCATGCCACGCAGGAAACTGGGGGCGGGCGTATCTTACAACAAAGGAACCACAGATATTTTTAGTAAAGCCACTTCATTTTAATGTTGAGAAAATTCACAAGATGGTGTCAGCATATTTCATCCAGCGGCACATGACTGCAGAGCGGATGAGCTGAGACCAGAGCCCTCCACTTCCATACTTTGAGCCACTCCAGGCTATTGTTTAGTAATGGTTAGACTTTACAGATACTGACTCTAAACTAAACTGAGCCCCCATTTTACCTATTTTACTTCCATATTTATTGATAATTTTTAAAATACTAATATTAAAAAAGACACTAACTCCTAGTTTTTATCTTTACTAACAATAATTCCTATATTAACATAAAGGTAAAAATTATTAAATTTCGTACTGTATTAGTGTGAAAGAAAGCAGATACTCTGACACATGACTGTAACCCATAATGTAACATGGTACCAACTTTTATGAACCACAAGATGAACTTAGCAATCACATTACTTACAAGACTGATAACTCACTGCAGAATTATTAGGAATAATCAAAAGTTAAAGCAACCTATCAAACACTAGCTAAATAAATTAAGGTATCTCAGTGAAACAAGGCAGAGCAGCCAGATGAGCATTTTCATAAAACACTTGACAGACAACAGTGACCAAACCCAGGGGACTGGCAATTACACAGAATGGACAGAGTTCCAACAGAGAAGCAGAAAGTAAATAGGATATGGCAATAAGTTGAATTCAGTCAGAAGTCAGGAGAGTGTGAGGTCAAGAATTAGCAAATCACTCAAAGTTACAATGCATAGATCATACAGTGCATAGCATTTTATTTACAATTTATACACAATGCTGAAGCACTAAATTTATGTTAAATCAATAAAAATCTTGTACTTACTGGCAAAAAGATGAAGGAAACAATTTATACTAACAACATGACTACAATAAAACTTAGCTTTGGCTATCATGTTTTAGAAAAAGATACAGTACTTAGTGCAACAACTATTTGGCGTAAGCAAGACTAAGATCACAACCTGAGAAACAACATGCACTACAAACCCTCCCCCACCGTGCTGCTAGACACTATGGTTATTTTACAAACATAAACGTCCTTCCTAATTTTGGAACAGACCCTGGTAACCTATACCTGAGGGACTTTTCTAGACACCACATTACTTCTACACCAAAACGTAAGTGGATCTGGCCCCAGCATAAAGATAGTACCTGACTTCAGGCCCTGGAAGCTTCCTGAAGCAGACCAGTGAAGGGAAGGTGGAGATCAGGAGGCCAAGTGCTTCCTTAAACAGCATATTTTCTGCAACCCACCCAGATTTTAAGAGCTGGGGTGGTGCTCATCTACCACCGGTGGTTTATCAATAGTTGACTTCAGCTGTTCACGCTGGCAAGCACTAGAAATTAGTAAGCAGACCACTCTTCCACAATAATAACACAAGGTCCAGAAAAAAAGTTAAAATATATTGATCATATATATTTTATACTATAAATGTCACCAAATGTTGAAGTAAACAAGGAAAAATAAGGTTTTAAATACAGTTAGTTCAGCTCTGAAATGCATTCAGTGTAAAAACTTTCCTAAGTCCAGTTTTTAAGCTAAAAATCTAAAGATTAGATGATTTCCTCAATATTCACCTAGAAAATATTTACAAATTTATACCATTACCAAATTAACAAGATTCCATGTATACATTAAATAGTCCACTTCCAACCAGCCAAAAAAGCCCAAAGCAGCAAAAGCCAATATATTCAGTTCTTTACCTGCAGCTCCTTTGAGACTCTCTCTAAGTGATTAGTTATCTTTTTAATCAGATCACTGTACATCTGTTCCGAGTGCTGCTGGCATACACACTTATACACACAACTGTAAAAACAAGCCAAAAAAATACAGTTAATGAAGACGCGCTTAATTCATTCTAAGGTGAAAACATACTTTCTTTACATAACCACTGACCAAGTAATTCAAATCTAAAACAATGGACCAATTACAACTTTTAATTAAAATTTACCCTCCCCCCAATCAGTGTTTACATGTAAAAGATAATACAACTAACTGCAAATAATGAGTAGTACAAACTTAATCATCACTAGATAATCTAACATTGAATGATAATCTAGGCTACAAATATGGTTAACTCCAGTAAAGCAGGTTCTCTCTCGCTCTCTTTTTATATAAATAAATGTCAAAATAAGGAAGAGAGAGTGCTAACCAGTAGAGAGAAAATTTCTAACTCACAAAGATGTTTGCAATACAACCTCTTTGTACATCAGTTGTGTGGAACAACATAGTTGTCACTTCTTCCTGTCACTGTGCTGATCTCACATCCCACCCCAGTTCCTAATTTGTTGCTTCCATTTACCAGGAGCTGGGAAACAAAATAATCGAAGAGAGTTAGAATTGAGTGTCAACAAACATCAATAAATTAAGCTAGGGTCTCCCTGTGAGACTAAAAAAAAACCTATTTTTATACCAAATACTTCAGTCATTCTTCCTTTTTGCACCGACCTCAATGGTTTCTGTGGTAAGTAGGTGAAGGTGGTAAGCTGAGGTGGAAATCTAACAGCAGGGTTTATTCTATTTTAACTGAAAACCACTTTTGTGAATCAAAAAGTAAAAATCAAATCTCACCTTATGTATTTTATGTATCATATTCATGCAAGTTATCGTAACTAAAGTTGTACTGAGCTTAAAATACCCATTTAAACCCAGGCAAATTAAATATTGACTTACCTGTATATCTGTTCATAGGATATAGGGATATAGTCACCAGGACTCTGGGTTAAAAGTTGATCTATGGCACCATCCAATTTTGGCCAGTATGTGCTCTTATAATCTTCAATAGTTATAACATTCATTACTACAAGTAAAAAGTAAAATAAATATTACTATGCATCACATGTAAACATGAATTATACCAATTTTCTACTCTCAAATTCCTCTTTCCATTATCTTCTTTGAATTTCAATTTTAAAAAAGCCTTGGTTAGGAATGTTAACATAGCCATTAATTGTCAGCTTAAAAGGAATTATGAATCTGTCCATCTTTAAAAATAACAAAACAAGCAAATATCATTTGTTTCATTTCCTTCCCATTTTTCTGCAAGATTGTCAGCCATGAAGCATTCTCAAACATGCTCTGAACCTCAAATACACACTGTCAAGTATATGACAAAATGGCCTACCAGTAAGACACAAGAAAGCTGTAGGAAACTGTAAACCCCAACCATTAATCTATCGCTAGGAAAATCTACCTAATGGTAGGTCTATGGGATTAAGGCCTAACTGCTACAGTCACAGAGGTTACCAGAAAACTTGGTAACATTTATGGTATCACTAGTACCTCTCAGACACTACTACAGCTCTAACTAACACTCTTACTACCTGGAACTTGACAAGCCTAACAGAAAGTGAGTCAATGTCAGGAAGCCTTACAGTGAAAGTTCACTTCACGCCAAATGACACTCTATTCTTCCACTACAAGTCTTATAAAGCGTTTGTAATAGCTGGTCCTAAGAAATTTAAAATCGAGGGATGACAGCTGCTTCCCAACAATGAAATGCTAATGTTAAAAGAGTCGTCATCTAAAGAACCTACTGGTACCCTGGGAGATAGGCGCTAACCACCACCAGATCAGTTACTTCACTGTTTTGTTGTTTTTGTTTTACCACAGAACAGAAAGGTTTTAAGCGCTTCCCCAGAGCACATGCTTAATTACCACAGAGGTACCACCTAAAGCAAAGCCTTTTTATCTCATTACTGACTTCTAACCTTTATGATTCAGGTTCAAGATTTTTTTTCAATGTATCATCTGTATTATTTTTATTCAATATTTTTTTCAAATCGATTTCACCTTTATGTTTATTTTAAAGGACACTTGAGAAATGATCCACTGATTCACAAAAGAACGTGACATAATCTTAAATATATTTCGTTCCAGCTAGGGATGAACAGTGCTTGCCTAGCATGTGCAAGGTCCTAGATACAATCTCCAGCACCACACAAGAAAAAAAAAGGTTTTTTGCTAAGTGAAAGAAGCCAAACCCAAAAATCTCCATGTTATAGGAGTCCCAATTATATGACACAAACAAAGGCAAAACTGTAGAGAGGTAAATGTATCAGTTATTCTCAGGACTAAACGGAGAAAAAGATTACCTGGTAGCATGAGGAGATTTTCTATGGCAAACAATTTCTTAAGAACTATGGCAGTGGATACACCACTCCATGCATTTGTAAAAACCAACAGAATTATATGCCATAAGTAAATTTACTGAATGGCAACATTAAAAAAGAAATCAATAGACTGTAGAAATAAAGATATGTAAACTGAGCCGAGCGTGGTGGTGCACGCCTGTATTCCGAGCACTCGGGAGGCAGAGGCAGGAGGTTCACTGTGAGTTCGAGACCAGCCTGGGCTACAAAGTGAGCTCAAGGCCAGCCTGAACTGTATAGCGAGACCCTGTCTCAAAAAGCCACTAAAAAAAAAAAAAAAAAAAAAAAAAAAAAAAAAAAAAAAAAAAGATGTAAACTGAGACAAGTGAACCTAACTTAGAAATTATCACAGAACCCACAATAAAGAGAATGGGGAGAAAAGGAGTGTTTTGACAAGATGTAAACCAGAAAACAAATGTACACAAACATGCACACATGTGTACAAACACACAGACACAGTAAGAAAAAGTCAGGTGGCATCTGGCCTTATCAGCCACTGTAAAGACTGAGTAAAACGGGAAGCTCTGGAGGGTTTTGAGCAGAAGTCATGTGATCTGACTTAGGCTTTATAAAGATCATTCCAGCTTCTGTAGTGAGAGTAAACTCATCTAGCAGGCCGTGAGTTGACGGAAAGGAGGGTGTGGGGCCAGGTGGCAGCCCTGAGGACAAGTAGAGGTCAGATGCTGAAAATATTAACATACTGAATATATACTTGCGGGGGACTTGAGACAGGGTCTCCCTATGTAGTTCTGCCTGGCCTTGAACTCACTCTGTAGACCAGGTTGGGCTTGAACTCTTGGAGATCCTCCTGCCTCAGCCTCCTGAGTGCTGAGATCACAGGTGAATGCTAGGATTACAGGCAAGTTCAAGGATTACAGGCATGTACCACTACACCCGGCACTGAACACATTTTAAAGGTAAAACCAACAAGATTTGCTGGTGGTCTGAAGAGATGTGAAAGAAGTTCAAACCTGGCTCCAAAGTTTATGGCATGAGCACCAAAAGCTGAGGTTGTTTACTGAGAGGAGGCGGGCTGTTTATCTGGGAGTGCTACAGAGACTGCTGGTGCCCTACTCATCTACCCTGTGCACAAAGGCCAGCTGTAACACCTACCTCTGCTTGCCTCAGTACTGTCTGGTTGCCAGAGCTTGCTCTGTCTGCAGGAAGGGTAGGCTGGAAATTCTAGAGAATTAACACCCCCACAGCTACTATCAACCAGTGACTACTGAGATTTCCAGGGCTTGCACCAGTGGCTCCCTGTGTTGTCAGGTGAGGTGGCCAACACACAGGCGCTACACTGGCACCCAGAGGTCCCCACAGGGATTAAGCTCCAGTGGTATCTGCCTTGACCACCTTCCCTACCTCCTCTGTCTCACTTCCCCAACTCCCCTAAGGGTATTTCCCAGGGTCACTGCTTTGTGCTTAGAACTATTTGTGCTTTAAGAAAGAAAAAAGGAATTTATTAAAAAGAGAAAAGCCACATTACTTGCCATGAATCAGAAAAGCAACATAAAAACAAACACAATGTTATTAAATTCTAGCTAGGTTCTGCTGTCTGTTAAATCTTCTGAGCTTCAAGTCTGCTGTCCCTGCTTAAAGACTGGCAGATGTTGAAAACTGTTACTGTACTGATTCCAAAGTACCTTTCTGCTTATGTAATCAAAAGGATTCAAATAAAACTGAAGAAGAAATTACTTTCTCACTGTGTGATTCTGTCCATGAATTCCTTATCAGCGCTCCACCTAATGAACATCATATACCTGCTCTACCCCAAAAGCTGAGACATGAAGAAGGTACATGGTATGCTTTTAAAAAAAAAAAAAAAAAAAACCTATGGGTACCCTGAAGCCAGAAGTGAGCACAACAACTTTTTGGGCTCCTGAACTGCTTAGTCCAGTAAACCGCAGGCTTCAAGCACAGGATTCACATCTCAGCCAAGTCAAAGATGTGAAGGAAGAGAAAAAAGAAATGAACATGTAGAGTCCTCTAGCTGCAAGACAGAATGGGAGGAGACCCACCATTTTAGAAGCAATGATTGCTGACTGCTCAAGTATCTTTCATGTTTTTTCTTCTTTAAAGATCTTTGAAAACAGACATAAAAATAAAATAAAAATAAAAATAAAAATGGCATGAGAAGCAGCAAGAAATCCTAAAGCCTCTTTCGACATACCAAAAAACAACAAAAAACCCCTCCACATACTTACACACACATACGTTTATTTCCACATATATTTTACTCATAAACTAAAGAGGAGGCCAATTCAGCTGACCTGACATGCTAGCCAACACAGTCTTCTTGGCAAGAGACCCGCCAATTAGAGTGAAGAAGGTAGCAGAACTCAGGTAAGCACCCGCGGAGCACAGAGAGCCTAAAGAATGAGCACAAGTTGGAAGCAAGGCTCTACACATAATCTACAGCCCAGACTTAAGACAGTCCAAGAAAGTTAAGACAGTAGTTACTTCTCACTCGTCCCAACCCAACTCCTAGTTAAAAACTATTAGCCGTTTGCTGTTTATCAGTAGTTTTATTATATAGTCCATGTGCATGTGTGTGTAACCCTAAGTTTAAAACTAGATCCTATTTTTAGAGAAATGAAATCACTTTCAACTTTGCCCACTGAACAGTTTCAACTGACCAAAAGAAATAGCCAAATCGACACAGTGCATAGAAAACGAAGAGTTTACTAATTTAAAAAGGTAACATGGAGTGTAGAAATCCGGAAATGTACAAGATTGCACAACTTCAACCATACTTTTCAACTTTTTATTTCTTGATTTAAGTAGTTCAGTATTAAGTACACATCAGAAAGTATATAAGCAAAAGGAAAAATCTAAAAATCACTCAAAGTTCCACCACCAATGTACTGGTACAGAGTCAGTCTTTTTTCAATGTACATTTTATGTGGTTAAAGAGCAAGAATTCCTTGAGTTCTACCTTTTAGATGGCTAACTAAATTCTTTTTCTGGATACAATATGCAATATCAGTATATATGAACCCCCCACCCCCCAAAAAAGCAGGGAACCTAGACAAAAATGAAATAACGAATTTCTAAATTTCATGTAGATTAGACTTCCCACTTGAAAGTAATGGACTACTTTTTAAGTTGGCTTTAAGTGTGCACTACAAGGCTAGACACGGTGTTGCACACCTTTAATCCCAGCTACTTAGGAGACAGACGTAGGAGGATTACTTGAGCCCAGGAGTTCAAGGCTAGCTAGAAAAACACAGTGGAGGTGGGAGACGACTAAAGCAGAACTCAGAAGAAAACCAAGCTAGTTCTCCCCCGAACTCCCCTCCCTGAAAGTACATACCTCTGTGAGGTTACAGATAAGGTTAACAAGAATATTCCTGTAAACAGAGTCCTGTGGCATCCTGTTCCTACCAGGATCTGTTTTCCTTAAAGGCTGACCTCTGCTCTTGTCCTGATAAAAATGACAATTATGGTCTTGCAGAAAGAGTCCTGTAACACTCCCATGGCATCTGCAATATCCAGGTTTATGACACCCTCTCCCTACGAGATTCAAAAGGTTCTGTTATTCTTCCAAGGCTAAGTTACAGAACTGTCGCTATATGTGTCTGTAACCCCAACTGCTTTTGCACCACTAAACACGCTGACCTCTGGCCAGATGCCTTTCTATTGTTCAGGGCTCAGTCCTTTGGAAAGAAGTCCAGCTGAGTCAGGTGCACCTAATAAGATCTTCCTGTTTCCCAATGATCTCTCCTGTTTCTTAAATCCTACAACACTTCATACCCAAATATATACGACGGCTAGGCCAGTAACATAAATGACTAAATCAGGTTTGCTAGAAGAATAAAAAAAAAGAGTGAACTGCAAAAAATGTGCCCACCAGAGACATGCAAGTTCAAAAAATTTAAAGACTTTTGTGTAAGCCTGAATACATCACACCAAAAGGCTTAAGCCTAGAAACACATACTGTATTACTGTATGTCTAAGATAACAAGCTCATAGAGACTAAATCCTACTGAAAAGGGAGTTTAACAGCCCTTTACTAAAAAATAAAATGAAAGTCTAAACTACATGGAATAGCAGGAGTCTGTTTGGAAATATAAGGTTGCTAATAAACAAGAAATTATTAAAGGTACATAACTGAGGTAGAATAAAGAAATACTTATACTTTTTAATCAAACAGCTTATCAAAACTTAAAATATTGCTTATTGCTGATCTACCTCAAACTAGACATAAAGAGAAAGAATTCATAGCTAAAGTCCAAACTCTAAATAGCAAGCATTCCATAAATCTTAATTCAGTTGAGTCAAAATAAATGCTTCACAGAAAAATAAGACAAGTAGAGAAATGCAAATTAAAACAACACTATGATTCCATTTTACTCCAGAAAGAATGGCTACCATCAATAAATCAAATAATAACAAATGCTTGAGAGGCTTTGGGGGAAAAGGAACCCTTCTACATTGTTGGTAGGAATATAAACTAGTACCATCACTATGGAAAGTATATGGTGATTCCTCAAAAAATTAAAACTAGAAACTTCATTTGACCCAGTTATTTCCCTTCCAAGACATCATATTACAGTGATACATGCATACTCATGTTTTTAGCCAAATCTTGAAAGTGGGCTATATGCTCATCAATAGATGAACGGATAAAGAAAATGTGCTATTTATACACAATGGAGTACTACTTTGCCATAAAGAAGGATAAATTTGAGTCACTTGTAGGAAAATGGATGCAACTTGAAACCATAATGTTAAGTGAACTTAGAAACACAAGTTTAAATATCACTTGGTTTCTCTTATTTGAGAAACCCAAAATTGAAATAAAGAGCAAAATAAAAGATATAAAATAGGAAGTAGGGAGATCTTTTCCAAATGGGATGGGGAACAAGAGATGGAAAGAGAGGAGAGAGGGGGAAGGGAAAAGAGGACAAAAAAAATGAAGAGAAAAAAACAGAGATAAAGATTTTGCAATTAGGAAGGAGATCAAGAGATGGAAGAAAGAGGAAAGGAAGAGAGAGGGATTAAAAAAAGGAATTAAGTTATGTTATATACATGTACTGACTCCTCACAATAAATGTAATCATTCTGTGCTACAAATGTACTAATAAAAAGAAAAAACAACACAAGGTATACTACTTAATTTAGTTTCAGAATTAAAGCGCAAATCACATTTGCCTTCACACAGGCTAAGTAAACATGGCTAGCCATACTAGATCATCCTTTGTGCTTTTTTGTTTTATAAAGAGAAGCATAACTTCAGAAATTGCAGTAGGCACCACTAATTCATATGTGGTCTATTACACAGACTGATCATTACCTCCTATCAGTGGTTCTCAAACTGTGACATCCAGAGCAGCATCAGCATCACCTAGAAACTTGATGCAAACTCACACTCAAACTCAAACTCAAACTCTCCCTCCTGCTGAATCAGAAATATTAGCAGCCTCCAACTAATAAGCACTACTCTAGGTCATTCACAAAGCTGCTCAAGTATGAGAATCACTGTTTAATGCTACTGCATCAGCAGCTCAGGACAGGCAGGAATCACATTTGTGTTACTCTTCTGTAAATTGCTATGTTAAGCAATTTATCTGTTGTCAACAACTTGGAGAGTTAAATAGAAGTGTAAATATATTAAATAAAGCTTTAGAAGGGCAGCCAGAAACTTTCTATATCTAAGCTTGACCAAAGTTCTACTCCATATCCCTGCTCTCCACAAAAAACCACCTTCCAGTTAGAACTCATCCTTTAAAACTACAGTAAGAGCAATTATGAAACAATTAAACCAAATGATAATGCTAAATTATCTCTAAAATGTAACTTTTTAGATTAATTATAACTAGGTAATCAAAAGGGACTAGAAGAAAAAGTTTTCTATTTAACTCTCATTATTTAACTCTTTAAAAAGTATGGCTTCTTATTATCAGTGTGCCTATCTATCAATACCAATCTAGTAAATCTGTGTTATCCCAAACATTACCTCCAGGCAGAATGTTTCTGCTCCCTGGAGCACAAGGGATGACTGAACTCTTTAAAGTACTGGACTGAGAGGATAAAGGCTAAGAGCAAAATCTTCAGAATGAGAGGAATGCACTTGGGAATAAACAAATGGAACAGAGTGGAAGAGAATCAGAGCATAGTGTATTCTAGCAACTGAATAGGGGTTAACTTTAAAAAAGAAAATGCCAGGTGATGTTCTTAAAAAAAAAATGACACCAAGAAGACAGCTGCTCCTAAGTGAACTGACCAGTTTAGAAAGAAAAAGGTAAAAGAAGTTACCAAATATTGTAAATGTCCCTTTCCTTATTGGAAAAACAAAACCTACACCACCTACTCAGGTATATTTTGATTTGCCAGTAGAAGACAACAGCTAATGTTATCTTAATGAAGCAATTGTTTTTTTTAAAGCAGGCTGAATCTGTTCAGTGCTTTAGGTATTTGGGGAGTTTCTAAATTTTAAGGTGTATGGTTAACATAATTCAATTTAAACACTATGAACTATTTAAAATGTCTTATATGATCATTATGAGGTCATTCTTCCCAATGTCCATCACATTCATTTGACCATGAAGTTGCAGTCACATAAACACACAACCAGATAACACTGATGTCTTATTTTTATTTTAGGTTAAGTCCTCATTAACACATTCTTTTAAGGATTCCCTGCTGCACAACCCTTCAGAGAGAAACCTTTCTGGTCCAGATAAAGGCTGTAACAGCAACTAGCCAACACTATATAACCCGTTTTACCTTGCTTCAAAGGAAATGCCTCTTCCCCAAAAACACTCTGAAACTTGTATGGGAAATATATTCTGCTCCTGTTTTACTGCTTAGAAATCCACACATTTTTCAACTTAAGGAAATGTAAAACAATAGAAACTTCTTTCATCACTACTATTGCAAAAAAAAAAAAAAATCTAGCTGCAGTGGCCACTGGCAAGATTGAGATCTCTATGATCTCTATTCCTTTGGAACAGTTACTGCACAATACTGTTCTACAATTTCAACATCGCACTTGAGCCTGTGACACAGTTTCTAACATGAACACATTATGACGGTGCCCATATGAAATGGTCAGCAGCCATCAAGCTATCCATTATGGTACCAACCAACACCACCTAATCCAAAATCATACAAAATTCAAAGTATTCAAAATAGTATTTATTCAACTGAAATAAGGTAGGTACAAACTATGCTAAGTGCAGGTCTGCAGAGTTTAAAAGTTTTCTGGAGTCTTCTAAGGTTTAAACAAGCCCATCTCTCCTTGGCATGATGACCAAGATCATTTTGAATTTGAAGAAGCAGCAACAGGCAGGGTAAAGGAGCTGATCTTGCCCTGCAAGACCCAGAGAAGTTCAGGATGAGACGAAAGTATGCAGTGAATGTAGGATACTGGCAGATTGGAATGGGTGAGGGTGAGGTGGAGACCAGCTGCAGATATCTACAGACTAAACAGTCAACAGAAGCCCAAGAATAAGGGTTATTCTGTGAAGAAACTGAAAAGTCCTTAGGACTTGGAGATCCAGACACAGGGGGCCTGGGTGGGGAGTGTGAAGCACAGCACTGATGGATTAAGCAAAAGTCAAAAGTCAATGTAAGAAATGCTCAAGTATCTACCCTTTTTAACTCCAGCACACCAGTGGTCAGGAGAAACACATTTTATTCCGGCCCCACCTACTCACCCCCACTGTTCTCTCAGAATGCAAGATCCTTCTCTATAGAAACTAAACAGTCCCAGAGAAAAGACATTCACATACTAATATTTGGCAGTTCCTCACAAAACAACAGCTCTGCAAACAATTAGCCTCAAGTAAAGCCCAACACTTAAACTTGGCAAGGCCTCCTAGAAACACAGAACTACCAATTAGCCTTTTTCAGTGGTAAGCATGAACAGACAGCTAAGGATAACACAAGATTTGCAAAATGTCTCAGAGATGAAAGATCAAAACAAATACTGACAAGCCAGAAACAAAGATAATTCAGAAAATGGATACTTTTTAAAAAAATAATAAAAGTTTTAAAAATGCCATGAAAATGAAGGAATCCAGATGCTCTTAAAATTTAAAATATAGCCAGTAATGAAAATCCAATAGAAAGGCGAAGAAAACATCAAGGAACTGTCCTAGACAATTAAGAGAAACAGAACAGAAAATACAATTAACAGACAATAAAGACAGGAAATTCAAGACTTGATTACAAATAAGAAAATAAGGAAGAGAAATATTGACACATTAATATAAGGAAATATCCCACAATTTTCTCAAGAGGAAAAATGTCATATACTGAAGAACAAAAATGACTTCTCCATTCACTGTAACATGCAAGCTTAAAATCAAGGAGCAACACTTTAAAAATCCCAAGGCAAATTTCAGTTATGAATTCTGTACCCAAACTGTCAAACTATATGCAAGAAGCATTTTTAGAAATGCAAGACTTTAAACTTTATCATCCACACATTTCAGCAGGAAACCACTTAAAAGATGTTCATTCTACACATACACTCACACACACACACACACACACACAGAAATTCACCAAAAAGGGGGGGGGAAACATAAAGAAGCAATCATTTCATCTATTTATGAAGTTTCTGCTGGGTAACTATACACTGGTCCTAAACAAAAACAGGAACAAGAATAGGAACAGGAACAAGAGGACGGACAGCTTTGCAGGCAGACAGAAACACAAACAGATTTGACTGAGTATTTCAAAACACTATTCATTAGATGGTGAATCTAATTAAGCTGGTGAAAAGTTTTAAGAATATATTAACAAAATTACACAACCACAAACAAGGCAATTAATAGCAAAGTTCTCAGTGACAGAAAACAAAAACATAATCTAAATATACTTTTTTGGCTCTTCAGTGAATATTTACACAGCTATATTGTAATCATGGCTTTTCGATTAAATCAAAAATTCTAACATTGAAAATGGAACGTGAGGTGTATAGATGTTTAAGAAAACTAAATCATCTTAATCACAGGAAATCAATAATACATAAAAGCGATAATTTAAGCAATAACTTATTAACACACTGAAATACGTGGGTAACAGTAAATAACAGAACAGCCACATGTAGCACGGTCATGTGACTGACTTGGGGTAACAGTTCCAGGAATGGGTAGGAGTAAGAGAAGGAACCACTGCTTTTCACTATGTGTCTTTTCATCCAATTTGAATTTTTAAATTATAAACCTACATTATTTAATAAGAGCAAAGCTTTGGTTTTTAAAGCCAGAGAGTTTAGTGAACCTAAAATTCTCAAAAGTAGAAAAAGAAATACGTTGAAATTATACTTTTGTTTCAGGAGTTTTAATATTATAAGGCATAGGAAATAAGAAAGCCCAGGATTTACCAACTGTCTCTGGATTTCTGTACTTTAATTCTGGATACCTTAAGAGAAAAACACATGGTCACACCTTCCTTCCTTCCTTCCACACCTAGATTAAAGTCATCGCTGGCTCCCCAACTACCAATCTTGAGGCTATATCCTCCCTTCTTCACCCCAAATTTTGTAATCTCTAAATATCCCCAAATCTGAAACCTCCCTGCCTCCAAAGCTTTATTTGTTCAGGCCACCATCTCTTGTCTACACTACAACAATCAGCCCCTAACTAGTGCCTAGGCTACATTCTCTCTGCACTCTCACACTACAGCACATCTTACTAAGTTGATTCTCTTAATATACTTCAGTAGTTTCCATTCCTACAGAAGAAAATCCTTCCTCCAACATGGGCAGACCTTCACTATCTAGCCCTTTCTATCTATCTAGGTTTAATTTGTGTCACTCCCTCCTCATACCTATGTTTCAGAAACAGTTCTAGTTCTTTAAGGCTCAGGCTTTCCCCTCTCCAAGGAAACCTCTCAGTCCTATTTCCCCCTACCTCCCTAGCCTCCTGGAAATGTCTCTTCATTTTCATAAGAATTCTCTTTCCTGTAGGCTATCAAATACATATATAACTTCATTATAGCATTTAATCATAATGTATCATAATTCTGCCTCTCAATCATCTCCCACATTAAACTGCCTCATTCATTATTAGAGGTCAAACTCTCAGCTTGACATAGGATAAATAAACAACTGTTGAATAAAATGCCATTCAGATGTCTAAGCACACCTACGATTACCTGTTAGGGACCAAGGTAAATGTCCACAAAAATGGGAAGAAAAATGGAAGGCCAATTTGCCCTGCTGAGATAGACTACAAAAGGATAGCAACATTAAATTTTTATCTTGTGCTTAACAGCTTACAGCGTGATTACATAAGGTCTACAACTTACAGTTACTGTTTGCAGAGGAAGTATGCAACACTGATTTTCTTTTGGGATTTTGGACTAGGTCCTTGTATAGACATTAAAATGGCTTTCTCTTAAAGTTTCATCAGCGATACCTTATGTGATATGCATGAAATACAGCAACGCAAATGCCCCACTAAGATCAGTATCACAGTGATGTCTGCTACAGCACAACTCTACTAAGCTAGAAGACAAGAAGATACCAAACAACTCACACAGATGTTGCAAACAGTGTGTATTTTAAGACCAGAACACACTAAATGATCCAAGAATCAATCTATCTGGAAACAAGTACACAGGCCCTGATGAACTAAGGGGTAACTTTAGGATTTAATAAAATAGTAACACTTTTATTCAATATGAAAATTAGTTTTTAATACACTTTTGAATCAAGTTAATTTTTAAAAATAAAATAATTTCACTCAGTTCAACATAATATACTATGAAGCTTTTGTTCAAAAATTTGGGGTGAGGAAGAAAACCAGTGGCGTACCAGGTTGAGTTATTTATTAAGTCTTCTCAGATCATGGAACATTATCATGTCAATGTAAGATATCCCTGTGTATTTTCCCTCAGACCTCCAGACCAGAAATGCTCACTTCC
The DNA here is from genome assembly GCF_000276665.1 of Chinchilla lanigera. NCBI lineage: Eukaryota > Metazoa > Chordata > Mammalia > Rodentia > Chinchillidae > Chinchilla > Chinchilla lanigera. The sequence continues at coordinate 23,308,820 of NW_004955431.1, forward strand.
CAATACATTCAGGAAACCCTTCTATTCTGTTTAATACATCTGGAACACAAGCAGACGTGGCACTCTGATGTGCTACATCAGCTGTGCTACATCAGCTGTGCTAACCTGAGCAGAAGCGTCAAAAACCACTGTGTGCTTCGGTCCATCCTCTTACATCTGCCAAGAACGGCAAGATTGAAAAGAGCTGCCTGCTCTTCAAAATCAGTTGACATATAAAGAGTGATAGCCAACTCTCAGCCGCTAATGTAACCCGAGCAAAAAATGAACCTTTGCGGTTATGTAATCTCCTGAAATTTAGGAGTTATTTTCACAGACTGCTGACTAGTGTTGAATGGGAAGTTAAACGAAAAATTACACTCTCCAAATTAGTTCTACCAAGCAAATGTACTAGAGTGAGATCTGGAAGGTCTCCAAGCAAAGAACATATTGTTGCTGAGGGTTCTGTAAAGAAGATGTAAGAGCTGTTTCTGGCAAATTCCACATTTTGGTGTCTGGTCAGTAAAATCAGGGAAGAGGAAGAAAAGATGATAATCTAAGAACAGCAGCAACGACAACAGCCTTGTCTCTAGAACACAGCCTTGAGGACCACCTTCACTGGCTTCTACCTCTTCAAACTTTCCAAAAATTTGTAAAGTACCTATTTCCCAGTATTAAATTACTTCTTGCTGTGGATACTCAACATGGTTTCTTGCATTGAACTGTGACTGATAAAATATTAGGTAAAGTCTTAGGTAGTTACAGTAAGTAAACTTTCAAAAACTAGGAAGCTAGTTTTGAGTTTCTAACCTAACTGAATTTAAAGGCGATGATAAGAGCCACCCTGGAAAACATGGTTGTGTTAGTGGGGGGCATGCAGCCACAAAGAGTTACTAAAATGGTATCTGAATAAAGTTCTTGGAGAAAACAATTTGGCAGACTGCTGTGCTAGCTATGATAGAAATAAGATACAAGGACCACAGAATGGGCTGTCTGACCTGTCGATAGTTGAAAGTTAAAGAAAACAATTAGCTCAATGAAGGGAGGACCAAAGGACAGCCACGGCTGCCATCAAGGGATGTCTTACTTCTTAAAGACACTAGACTGACTGATCATTAAAAATCAAAAACAGAATGGTCTAAAGGTTATAGAATTATCATATAAATTTAATTCAAAGCTTAGACACACAAAAAGGGCAGTGATTATAAAACAGTAGGACCCTGAGATCACAAACTGCCAGTTTGGTGCAATCTGATCATCTAAGAATCCTAGCTTCAAAAAGCTCACTGAGCCTTCATTGCCTAAGAAACACCCCTCCTCAACAGCATCAGGCTAACTTTGTATGAATGAAGACCTTACATGAAAGACACCCAAATTCTCTCAGATCTTATACTTCAAGCAGCCTCACTGCCTTTAGACCTCTAATTTGAATCAGATTTCCCAGGGGAACAAGTACCAAACCTAAGTGAACAGGAAACAACTTACATTCCAAAAGACCTACGAGACGAACACCTTATACGTACTTCCAGAAACCTGGGAATTTTACATGTGGAAATGGGTCCTGAAGGTGCCAAATACAGAAGAAAGAAATTCTAGATAAGACTGGAGTTACCAAAAGGAATGTACTTAATAAACATTCTCTACCCACTGTACCACCTCAAAAAGCTAAGCATGGCTCTAAGTTTGCTTGATTAATTGACTAAAATCTGAACTCAACATTTGCCTGCATAAAAAATACTTGGAACTCTGCTTCAATTTTTAAGAGCAGATTAGACACGAAAAGAGAGAAAATCAGTAATCATGAAGAAACATCAATAAAAACTACCCCAACTAGGGGCTGGGGATTTAGCTCAGTGGCACAGCACCTGCCTGGCAAGCGCAAGGTCGTGAGTTCGGTTCCCAGGACCCGAAAAAAAACAAACAAAAAAACCAAAACAAAACAAAAAAAACTACCCCAACTAAAGCATATGAGAAGGGGAAAAAGAAAATGAAGAGTTTCAATGACCCGAAGTATAGTAACAAGTGACCTAACATATGTGTAAGGGGAGAGGAGCTGGAAAAGAAAAGAAGGGTCATTTTTCCGAAGTTGACAAATTCTAAAACCTCACAAATCCAGGAATCTCTGAAAGCATAGACATAAGGAAAACTGTACTCTCTGCCCCAGAATGTCAAATTGCTGAAATTTAAAGTAAAAAAATCTTTAAAATAACCAGACATACTAGAGAGAGAAGAACAACAATAAGACCATTTATTATAAAAAGACAATGGAAATACAGCTTTAAAGGTTTGACATGAAAAACAAAACAAGTAAAGAAAGCCAGAGATGCAAAATCCCATATCTAGCAAAAATAGCCTGAATATAAAATAAGAACTTCTACAAACAAAAGCTGAATAAATTTAAGGCTAACAGAAATACACTGTAAGTATTAAAGTCCTATGGTGGAAGAAAAATTTTAAAAAATAGAAACTTGGATCAAAGGAAAGAACGGTGACAGAAATGACAACTGTTAAGGTAAATATAAAGTATTTCTTCTCCAGTTTTTCATAATTTAAAAATTAAATTTCACATATGATTCCACTAATATGAACAATCCAGAAAAAATAAATCCACAGACACAGAAAGCATACTGGAAGATGCCCAGACATGGGGACAGGAGAGATAGGATAAAACTGCTTACTAGGTATAAAATGTTACTGTGGAGTGATAAAAATGTTTTGGAACAGGGAAGTAGTTTCACCACACTGTAAATGTATTAAGTAATACTGAATTGTACACCTTAAAATGGTTGATTTTATACTGTGGGAATTTCACTTCAACTTTTTTTAAAAAAGGATACATAGTTGTTTTAGCAAAATTATGAACAGTATATATAGAGGTGATGACATATTTAAATAACATGACAGCAACATATGACAACAATAGCACAAAGGGCAGGATTAAAGAAGTCAAGTATACTAATAGAATTTTACATTATTTGGGGTTTTGGGGGGGGTTTTGTTTTCTTTCTGGTACCAGGAATCAAACTCACGACCTTGAGCTTGCCAGGCAGGCGCTGTGCTGCTGAGCTAAATCTCCAGCCCCTAGAACTTTACATTTGTGAAGTTCTGTAATCTAATATTATTTGAAGGTGTAGACTGTCAGTAACTTTAATTATAAATTCTAGAATAAAGACAAAAGAGCATGCTAAGAAGCCAAGCAGCAGACAAAACTAAGTCATAATGGTCTCAACCTGGTAACCGAAAGGCAAAGTCTGCAAGACTACATTTTTAAAAAGATCCAACCATATGTTATCTGCAATGTACCTGACACTATAGCTTAAAAACAGTAACTAGAAAAGATGTCTCATGCAAATAGTAATCCTATCAGAAAGGTAGGTCTACGGGAAGGTCTATCAGAAAAGTAGTGTTATGGGTAAGAAACATTAGCAGGGATAATGACAGACATCCCATCATGATAAAACAGTCAATCCTCAAGAAGACAAAGCAGGCTACAGTAGCTTTCCTCACAACAGCCCACCCTGCTTTTTCCAGGGTGTTCTTTTATCTTGCTTCTTCCTCTTTTACTTGCCACAAGCTCTCTCTGCAGAACCAGTTTCTCCCTCACTCTTCATTTTTACTTTTTCAAAGAAACTTTGCCATTGCTTAAAAAGAAAAAGAAGAAGGGGCAAAGAGGAGGAGGACTGGGGTGAATGGGGGAGGAGAAGAAGGTGGCAGAACAATCCTAAGCACGATATACAAAATGAGGGATTTATGGAACATAACTGCAACTCTGGCATATATGGTCAGCAACTTCTTACAAAACTTCCAAACTATCTCAGTAAGGAAAGGGTAATCCTTTCAACAAAAGTTCTGACACAACTAGACATCCACATGGAAACAAAGGAGCTTCAATCCTTATCTCACAACTATACATACATATTAAGTCATAACTCAGGTCATAGAAGCTAAAAGCTCAAATTGTAAAATTTCTAGAAGAAAATGTAAGAGAAAAATTTCCTGACTTTGGGGTAGGCAAGTATTTCTTAGGATACGAAAGTACAAGTGATAGACAACACTGATAAATTAACATCAAAATTTTAAAATGTCTGCTCTTTGGAAAACATTGTTAAGGAAAAAGACACGTCATAGAGAAAACGTTCATTATATATATATATATATATCTTATGCAACATATTTTCAAAATTTACAATTGATTCTTTGAACAGTAAGACAAACCCAATATGAGAAAAAGATTTGAACAGATTCTCATAAAACCAGAAATCAATGAAAAAGCCAAAGGACACATGTGCAAGAAAATTGTAAAACGAAACCATGATGAAATGCTACTGCTTACCCTATAGGAAATCTAGTGTTTAAAAGGCTAACACCAGAATGTGGAGCCTGGCCAGTATAGGTACCAATAAGTATTTGGAGCAACTGTCGCTGTCATATACCATTGGTGGGAATGTACAACAGTGCCAGGACTAAGGGAAATAACCTGGCAATTTGCCATAAAGGTAAACATATAACTAATATATGATCAAAGAGGTCTACTTGTAGGTTATTTATACACAAATCTACATCCACACAACCTTGAACATGGTTGTTCAGAGCAGATTTATTCGTAAGAGCCAAAACTGAAAACTCAGTGATGAATAAATTAATAAACTATGGGTGGTGCATTTTAAAAAAATACTCAACCATAAAAAGGAGTAAAATAACTGACACATGCAAGAACGGAATAATCTCAAAAACTGGGTAAGAGAGTAAAGCCAAGCACAAAATAATAAAGTGTATGATTCCACTTATATGAATTCCTCCAGTGACGGAAAGCAGATCAGTGGATGCCTGCAATGAGGCCGGGATTATAGACTGCAAAGAAATGTAAGGCATGTTTCAGAGTAATGGAAATGTTTCTGCGCTTAGTGGGGGGAGGAAGGGGATACTAGGAATTGAACCTAGGGCCTTTGCACTGAGCTACATCCCCAGCCCATTTTTTAATATTTTGACCCAAGAATCTTGCTAAGTCACTATGTTGCCCAAACTGGGCTTAAACTTGCAATCCTCCTGCCTCAGCTTCCCAGAGTGCTGGGATTCAGATCACAGGTATGCACAACCATGCTTGGCTTCATTTCCTGATTAACATGGTAGTTAATACTGAAGAGACAGTGCTCCTCCAGCCTCCAACAATCCTACAAGTTTAAGTATGCCAAGAATGCAAAGCCCTGAGCAATCCTTAAACCTAAGCTTTTCTGTACCTGGTAACCTTGAAAGATGAAACAGCATCTCCTCCTAACGAAGAGCAGGCTTACTTACTGCTTTCTCCAAAAGGAGGCCTAGTGAGGACAGCAGAGAGCTCAAGGCCTACTTGAGCTATACAGTGAGTTCAAGGCCTGCCTGGACTACAGACCCCGTCTCAAAAAAAGTTAGTTCCCCTACATGTTCTTTAGCTGCAACACAAGCCCATTAGGAGAACATCCATCTTGCTATAGTGTATCATTCTCATGGGATCTGGGGGAAAGGGAAATTTATGCAAATATGTTAATTCTTATGCTGTTTGCTATACTGTTAATAGTATATTCCTCTGTCTCTGACCCAGGAGTCTCCCAGTTTCTGTCAGCATCCAGTAAAAACAGTAATAGGCAAGCTTATCATTTGCAAGTACTTAGAGTAAAATAAAATCCCAGACCCATTATTGTACCTGGGGTCAAACTCATCAAACCAGACACCTAACATGGGTACAATGTACTAAGTATAAATTGAGGGGGAAGAGAAATGGTACAGAAGAAAGGAAATGGGCAAGGAGAAAAAAGAAAACATGTACTACAGCTCCCTGACCTATGGAGGCAGGACTGTATTATAGGAAGACCTCCAACTGTAATCCCCTAGATGTGTCCCATCCTATCAAAACAATAAATGGCATACCCCTGTGAGAACTACAGAGGATGTACCAACTTCAAAGATTTGATGGTGATTGTTATGACACTCTAATTTCAATGTGGCCGAAGAGGTGAGTCTTGGAGAAAGACTGTAGAAGATTATAGTTAATCACATCTAGTGGTGACTCCAATTTTAACTGTTCCAGATAGTCACATCACTAGGACAAATCAACATGGCCCCTAGTAATATGTAACCACCAAGTTTTCTAAACCACAAAAACAGATCACCAAAAGCTCCTTTTATCTCACATTCCAGTAATACCTTTACTATCTTGGCTCAGAGCTACATCAGCACTCCGGCTGTCTTTCATTATCTGGTCCACAGAGACTCTGTGTAACTGAACAGCACACAAGTCCACTACCCTGTTTAATACTACTTGTGTCCTATGTTTAAAATGTCCTATTTTCTAAACTATTTATTAATACCCTTTGGTTATTTTCCTAGAGGTTGCTGCCCTTTTACTATCGATCTGTAATCTCTTATCTAGTCAAACAGTAAGCCCTTGCCAATTATAGGCACTGTAAATATTTTTCCTCTCATTATTTCATCTTTTGTTGAACGAAAATCTTTTATTTTTATATAAACAAAGTCATTATTTTTTAACCTGTATAAGCTTTTGAATCATTTAGAAGTCCTTCCCTGTCCATAGGAAAAGGGTTTCTTCAACATTTTCTATTAACTTTGTAGTTTTTTCTTAGGTCTGTAATTCATTCAGAGTACACCTGTTTACAGTGTCAAATTTGTTTCTTCACTTGTTTTGTTTTGGGTTTTTTTTGTTTTTTTTTTTGTTTTTTTTTTCCCGGTACCGGGAATCGAACTCACGACCTTGCGCTTGCCAGGCAGGCACTGTGCCACTGAGCTAAATCCCCAGCCCCTCTTCACTTAAAATAAGCCATTCTACCTAACATATGACTCCTCTCTCCAGTAATGTATGATGTTATCTTCATCTTGTTTTACATATATAGTTTAAAATATATATATATGTACATATATATATTTTCCTGCCCTCTAATTTGTTCCTTTTGTACTTATATCAGCCCTTGCATTTATACGAGCAAAGTTACTACTACAGTTTTGAAATATTATTTTAACTTCTGATAAGGCAAGCTAACCCCCAAAACAAATCTTTAAAACTGGTCAGTAATTCCCTAATTTTATTCACCTACCATAAATTTTAGATTTAGGTTACTGAGTTTGTCAAAAAAGGCAAATGGGGGCTGGGGATTTAGCTCAGCAGCAAAAGTGCCTGCCTGGCAAGCGCAAGGTCATGAGTTTGGTTCCCAGTACCGGAGAAAAACCAAAAAAAAAAAAAAAAAAAAAGGCAAATGTAATTTTGATGGCATGCAAATTGAATTACTAGATTTAAACTGAGAAAACTAATTGTTTACAATAATTAGATTAAGGGCACAGAACCTTCTGCCATTTGTTTGGATACGCTTCTAGATCCTTATAGTTTTCCAGTTTCTCCTTAAAGGTCTTGTATATTCTTAGGTTATTTTCTAGAAGATTTATAGTCTGTTTGCTATTTTGAACATGGCCTCTACTTTTCACTACTTTTAGGGCAATGTCATTTTTTGTAGGTTGACCTTAAATCTGAACAACTCCTCCAAACTCTTACTAATCCTAACAACTTCTCTTTTTCTCATTAGTAACTGTTAGTAGTACATGATGATCACACACCTCCTGGGAAGTTGATATACGCACTTTTTTTTAATCCCCTTTTCCCTACCCTCCCCCTTCCCCATCCCTCCATCTCTCGGTCCCCTTCTCCTCTGCAAAAGATCTCAGTACTATTGACTGATTTCAATAATTTGTAATAAATTACATTCTCTGCAAAATATGATTTTATTCTTTACATTCCAGCCTTTATAACTTATTTTCCTTCCTTACAATTTTAACCAGGACCTTTCTTACCATATTAACCAGTAATGAATAGGAACATCCTTATCTTCTTACCATCTTAAAGTGCATATATCTAAAATTCCTCCACTAGTTATAATTCCCAGTACATTTTTTTTTTGGTACCAGGAATCAAACGCAGGACCTTGTGCTTGCTAGGCAGTCACTTGTGCCGCTGAGCTATATCCCCAGCCCTCCAGTGCATTTCTGATAATGATTTTTGTTTGTTTGTTTGTTTGTTTTATTTTTTTCCAGTACCGGGAACCGAACTCACGACCTTGAACTTGCCAGTCAGGCACTGTGCCACTCAGCTAAATCCCCAGCCCCTGATCATGATTTTCAACTAGGTAGCTCTTACTCCTAACTTGCCAACAGCTTTTGTCATAAATGCTAGATCTTATCAAACGAAATAACGGTAATTTTCTCCTTCCACTGAGAAATTACATTAACAGAAATACAGATGTTGAACTATGCTGACATTTCTAGGACAGCTATGGATTACCATTCTTTAACACAAGCCTGTATTTGATGAGCTGATACTGTGTGAGACTTCATTTCCATGCTAGTAAGTGAAACACATCCACACTTTTATCTAGTTTTAGAATTAAGATACCACTAAACTCATAAAATTAGTTTGGCATTTTTTTTTCTATTTCCCATAACATGTAAAAAGGAACTGTTATTTAAGTTTGCTAGCTAAGTATCTGGATCCAGAGTTTTCAAAAGGGGAGGTCTTTAACAGTACTACTTCAGTTTATTAAATACTTCAAGCTATTTCTTCTGATACCAACTTTCAGAATTCGTAAGTTCTCTAAGAATTACACTAGGCTTTCAAATTTACTGACATACAGTAATTATTAGTGTTCTTTTGAAAAGCTTTGTATTTGTAATTTTTCATTTTCTACTTATTTTATTTATACTGTCTTTTTTTCGTCATCAATCTTATCAGAGGTCTGCCCAGCTTATTAATCTATTCAAAGAACTACCTTTTGGTTTGGCAAAGTCTTTTGTTCTCAACTTCACTGATTTCTGCTCTTAACTGCTGCTTTTTTTAATTCTTCAAATGAACTGTTAAGCACTAATGCAAGCTTTCTACAGCATTTACATAAATTACTTTGCCATTTTGTATAAGGCCTAGTTTCACGACAGGGCCTTTAACACAAAATACACAATATAAATGGTATTCTCATGTATACAATTCTTACCAACCACACCTACACATCAATTTCTGACTAAGGATTATCTTGAAGGCAAGTAAGGTGGTGCGCCTCTCATAAAATGTGTAAGATTGTGACTACACATCTGTGTCAGGCAAGTGTTTTCTCTGCGCAGCTAAGTGGACAACTACTGGGACAGCTTGACAAAATCAGTGCCTAGAAATGAAATCTCCAGCTGCTTTACCAGATGTCATTCAAAACTTAAAGTTAATAACGACAAAAACCCCTAACCACCATGGCTAGAGGGGAGAGAAGTACATTTTCTTCCCTAGCTATGGAAGGCCCTGGGGCAGTCGTAGACTAAAAAACGTATTTTGAGCTTAAATCTTTCTGCCCGCAACTGTTAAGATAAATAGGATTTGGACACAAGCTGAGTTGCTTATTTTTATGAGCAGAGGTTACGAAAAGCGACCTTATACATCAGCTTCCAAACGGATATCACAGCTCCCACTGCACTAGGGAAGAACTCACACATTTCTCCACTAGGATGCAAAAGTGTACGGCGAAGGCAAAGAACAGGTGTAGGTAATAGGGCCACTTTCAAATTTCTCACTTGTTTCACTTAAGACTGGGTAACAGCCTAAGAACATGAGTGGCCAAATTTCTTTTCTCTCTTTGGCCGCTTAGCCTGAAGGCCCTACCCTAGGGAAACTCAGGCAGTCTCACTTTTGCGGGCGAAACTTTACGGGAGGAAGGAGAAAAAAGAGCTTCCTACTGTTGAGAGAGAGCCAGATGCGATAGGAACCGCGTTTGTAGCAGAACTTGGGGCTGCTCGCGTACCGGGCTGCTTCTCAAGGCCGGGTAATACAAGAAGCCAGGGCCGCTCAGGCACCGGCCACCGACACCGCAGCCAGGGGGAGGGGGCGGGAACGGGAGGAGAGGAGAGACCCAGGCCTGAAACAAAGGAAAAGGGGCTGCTCCAAGAAGGGGTGGATTCGGCGTCCGGGTGGGGAGGAGAGAGCCAAGGCTGCCGAGGGAAGGCTGGACTCACAGAACTTGGAGGTGGAGGTGTTGATGTTGATGGTAGAGCTGGGGGTGGGGGCGGGGGCCGCCTTAGCCACGGCGGCGGCCGCGTCGCAGCCCTTCAACATCATAATCACCCCATTGGCGTCCGGAGGCGGCGGCGGCCCCATCGGGAGCCCCTCCTTGGGGCCTTTCCTGTCCACGGAGACCGTGGGCACCGCCAGCAGCTGCCCGCCCGGGGACTCGCAAGTAGAGACGGGGATCGACGAGGCGGGCGGCGGGGGCTGCCGGAAGCCGTCCACGGCGGCCTCCCAGTTGTTGTGGTTCTGGTCGTCCATCATCGCCTCGTAGATGAGCACCTCCTCCTCTTCCATGCTTTCCTCCATCCTGCTGGCCCCCGGCACCCGCCCGCCTCACAGGCACCTGCCGCCCGTCTCAACCCCGGGCCAGGGGGCGCCGCAGCTGGCTCGCGCTCACATCGCCGGGGACCTGGACGGGCGCTGCTGGGAGGGCAGTGGAGCGCCGGGCCTCTCGCTCTCCGCCAGGCCAAATCTCCCGGAGACCCGGCCGGCTGCGGTGGGCGCTCCGGAGATCGCGTCCTGGGAGAGGCAGCCGTAAAGCAGCAGCGCCGCTCACGACATTTTACAGCAGCTTCCAACAGGAGGTTGGAAAGGGCGCAGGGGGAGCGGCCGGGAGGGCACGTGGTGCGAGGGAAGAGTCTGGAGAAAGCGGAGCGAAAAGGGGCGGGAGCTGTAAGTGACACCCCACACACACACACGCAACAGGACAGAGGTTCGCCCAGCCTCAGCCCAGGGCTGCGAGGGGTGGAGCGACAGAGCCCCGAGAACCCTCATTGGCCCCGCCTCCGGGCCGGCCTCAAGGGAACCGGAAGTTTGATGTGCGCTTGCGCAATCGGGTTACCAAGACGACGAGGAGCGGAGCGGCTCTAGAATCTGCCTGCAAACCTGAGTGGCAGTCGTTGTAGCGCTGCACAACCAGTTGGTCTCGTTTTTCTCCTGTTTGAGGGGTTTCTGGGCTCCAAACCTTCGAGTGCCTTGCAGCCGCAGCCTTTGCTTGGGGACAGAGGTACGGAGCCACAGGAGACCTCGGGGTCAGATTATAAATGGGTCGGAAGGCCTTAAGTGGATTGTTCACGGGCCCGTTTCTGAACCCTGTGACCCAAAATCGAGAATAAAAATCAAAACAGGACAGGGTGGTAAAATATACTATTGCGGTTGAGGTACTCCCGGATCGCCACGCCCCGCCCGCATGCTGGGATTGAAATTGGGGTTTCCACTTGGCTAGGCTAGTGCACTTACCACTCTTAAGCCTTCGTGTGAATGTTTTCAAAGTTCTTTAGCTCCTCTACATACTGAGGCCACAAATCTTTTTTAGTGCCAAGTCTTTTTTAAAACTTCCTGCACTGTTTCAAAAATCTGACTACAAACTGAAGATTTGTGTCTCTTGAGGATCAAAAAAGAAAAGTAACTTAATTTTTTTCCTCAATAAATTTGCATTCTCAAATTATAGTAGTATATGAGAAATATGTTATAATTATTTGTTGGCGCTCATCTTAGCTAATGTTAAGTTGTCTAAAACAATTGTGTTTAAATTAGTAGGTAAAAATATTTCTACACGGTTTGTAGTTAGTGTGCAGTGAGAAATTATTATCTGTGATGTACTTCAGTATCCACATTTTCTTGAGCTTCTCTACATATATTTTCCCCATTTGTTCTGCACGTATTTAATGGAACATATTTACCAACCAGTTGGAATGATTTTAGACAGTGCTGCTACATATTAATCAATGGCTTTTTGTAGTCAGCACTGTGTAATTCTTTGACCTTGGGATGTTTAGGGATACAAAAAAAATTTTTTTAGTGACATAATTTTTTTCTCAACAAACAACTGATAGTTTGTCATAGACTCATAGATGGTGAGTGTGTCTAGAGGTAGTGGCATAATAGAAGATCCAATACATAGGGAAGATAGGAAAATCATAAATGTGTCTCTAATAGCCTGGCTGCAAAGTATTTAAAGCAAAAACTTGATAGAAGTAAAAGATATATCACCATAAAAGGAGGTGATTTCATATATCTTGATGAATTGAAATGGGCTGAGTATGCCTCCCAAAAAAAAGATAGTTCCATGTCCAAATCGCTAGTACTTGTCAATACTTGGAAAAAGAATCTTTGCAGATGTATTTAAGTTGAAGATCTTGGGATCCCTGGATTACCCAAGTGGACCAAAGATCTAATGACAAGTATCCTTCTTAGAGAAAGGCAGAGGAAGATTTGAGACCTATACAAGACAGGGAAGAGAAGAAGGAGGTAATGTGACCACAAAAGTAGAAATTGGAGTAATGTGGCAAGTCAGGAAATAGCCATCCAGTCCTGGAAGAGGCAAAAAGAGAATTCTGCAGCACCTCCAAAGGAAGTGTGACTATACGTTGATTTCAGGTTTCTAGCTTCCACAACTATAAGAGAATAAATACATTTCTGTTTTTTAAGCTGCCCACTTGTAATTTGTTAGAGCAGCTATAGGACACTAATACATAGATCAAAATGTTATGGTTTAGATTTTGTTTGTATTTTTGTTTTTCTGTTTTTCTTCCAGTACCAGGAATTGAACTCAACGACCTTGCGCTTGCCAGGCAGGCGTTTCTGCCACTGAGCTAAATCCCCAGCCCCTGTGATTTAGATTGTGACATGACTCCCAAAACACAGGTGCTAAAAGCCTCGGTTGCCAGCTGATGGGCTTTTTGGGAAGTGATTGAGAATTCTAACTTCACCAGCAGATTAATCGATTGATGAGATCATAATTTGATGGCATTGTTGGGAGTTGATAAAAATAAGAAGGGGACGTGGACCTCGGGTTCTAGATGTGGACCCTGCTTCATCTCTCTCTTTCTCTTTCTCTGTTTCCTGGCTGCCATGAGGCAAGCAGCTTTCCTCCAACACACCTTTCTGCCATGACTTTTCTGCTTTAACCATAGCAATGGAGCCAGCCAACCATGGACTGAAAGTTCTGCAACCATAAGCCAAAATAAAACTTTCTTCTTTTAAATTGCTCTTCTCAGGTATTTTGTCCCAATGACAAAAAGCTGATCAATACTGAGAGGATTAAAAGAAAAAATCTTTAGTTGGATAACACAAATTACCAAATTTAATTTAGTAGAGATATATAGAACCGTGCCTCAAAAACTGCAGAATACACCTTCCTTCCATAAACATATAAAACATTTACAAAAATTGAACATACTAGATCCCAAAGCAAGTCTCTAGATATCTAAGGATTTTGTTGTCATAGCAAACACATTATCTGACCACTGTACAGTTAAGTTGGAAGTCAATTACTAAAAGGTAACCAGTGAGCCCTCATATTTCTGTTCTTAAAACCAACTCATGGATCACAAAATCATAATGGAAATTAAAGAACAAGCTATTGTGGTTTCCTTACAACTGCCCTCCCTGCGTCCTCCAGGGTATACTTTTATCTTGCTTTTTCCTCTTTTACTCAGCCCAAGCTGGCTCTGCAGAGCCAATTTAAGACAATTAGAAAACATTTTAGAATGAAGGGATTGGTACAATCATAGCAATATAACTTCTACCCTGATAAGGCCATAGTTTAGGAGTTTTTACCCAGCATGCTGGTGAATTTGAAACCCTTCATGTGTGTACTGTTAGAATGATCAGCATAAGATTTGTTTTTGTTTTAATTGGTTAAACATAATTATTGCAAAATTGCACAATAGTTGTACCACAGGAGTCACTGACCAGGTACAACTTGTCATAAATAAGAAACACCAAAAAAAAAAAAAAAAAAAAAGAAACACCACCTCCTGAAAGGAAGCCACATGAACCTGTTGATAACTGGTTGACTTCATGTATATGAAAATATGTTATATTTTAATAATTAGAAATCTTCGATGATTTGTTCTGAGGTATGAAAATAGAGCGTATAACATGATTAGTGGCATCGGCACTACACTGGACACAGGTCAATAATCATTACACATCCATAGTCCAGATATTTATCTATCCGTTTAGGTTTTTTGGTTGTATTTTCTAGTAGGCTATGAGTTTCATTACAGCACGATAAATATACAGTGGTACCTCAGTTCACAAACTGCATCCTTTCCACAATACTGGTTGCAAACTGAACTGGTTGAAAACGGAATTAGATTTCCCCATAAGGTCAACATTGAACTTAACCATTGAATTTGATTCAGTTCTCATCCGACTTGGTTTGTGACCAGAATTGCAGAAAGAATGAAGTTCATGAACCAGGGTACCTCTGTATGTGTAAAGTATGTCCATAAATTTACATATGTAAAAAGACTAAAACATTAATAGCCGTTATCTACAGGATTATGGTTTTGATTTTTTACATTTTTCAATGTTTTCTTTGTCCTCTATAGTGAGCACATATTATTTTTATAATCAGAAAAATATTCCAAACTTTAAAGATTAAAAATGGGTATCATAGGTTAAAATGTTTGTTTTGGCTTCCAGAAGCAAAACCTCAAATTTAAAAATGCTTAAAACTCAAAATATTCCTTGGCTAACAGACTGCTAAGTTCTAGGAAGGGCAGAGGTGAAGCATGGTTCGGCCAGGCCTCCAGCTCTGCTGCCATGTTCTTTGCCAGAAATAGTTTCCAGAAGCCGAGCCTTATAGATGCAAACAACAGTATGAAGACGAAGAGGGCCCGTGGATTCAGGTGACTCTCTATTATGAGCAAATTTTTCTCAGAAGCTCTCAGCAAACTCCTCAGGTTCTCATTCTTGAACCAACAACCTGGCCCTTGGTCCTGCATTCCGGAATCATTTCCTGGAAAAAGTATAGATTTACTCCTGGAAAGTAAGGCCTACCCTTGGACTTTAGAATAGTGTCAGTTTCTCCTTAAAACATTGGCTAAGAGGGGAAGAACAAATATTAGGGTCAATTTGGGAAGTGGAAATGCGTGTAGAAAAAATGTCCATTACAGGCCCAAGTACCTAATCCCCTAGAACCATTCATTACATAATCTCATTCCAATTTTCCTACTGCCTCCCCTTCATAAACACCTCCCTAATCAATATACTTATGCAAAATGATGTGTGCACTGATTAGAGTCAAGAAAGACAGAATTCATGTTTAAGTACAAAATGCATATGTGGCCAGTTGTCTAAATGGTCAAGACTTGGGGAGAGACAGAGACTGGGTGACTAAGAATTAATCTTTGTACAGCATTAAATACCTCGATATTACCTTTCCCACAGGATGTCTCATTGCAGCTGTTCAATATTGCTCAACAAATAAATGCATGACTTGCTTAAATCTACTTGACATCTTATTTTATATTTTTTTTCTTTTAGTTAACTTGTACAATATAGCGTGTACTAAATATCAAGTATATTTTTCCTAAGAGAAAGCAAAGTTTATTATTGTAACTTTTACATGTTTTCATCTGTCCTATCAGCCTAACTCTTGCATTGTTAGGAAGGGATGAAATTGCTCAGAGGTGAGCAGTAAGAGAACAGAGAAAAAAGTGTATGAAAAAATCCACAAACCATGCATGACTCTTCTATTAGTGAAGTAAGAACCAATTAGAGAAGATTGTAGGAGACAACATACAGACATACAGATGATTCCTTTTAACTTCATTTTATTTTAAGCTTACTATTATGTGAGGGAATTAGCATAGAAAACTTAAAACGCAACTTTGGTGGACATAAACTATGTTAGGAAGAATGAAAAATTCTTTAATCCCTAGGCAAATATAATTGTACCAATATAATGTTGACAAAGAAATTGTTTGTGAATGTATAACGCAGTTGAAAATATAAATGCAAAGCTATTGGAATGATCTTGATTAGAAGGTAAGAGGATTAGAATCATGTAAATACAAGTCTCAATAGTGGCACACTAAGATTACTGCTTACAATGAAGATGTGCAGCCACTCGGGGGAGTATTTTCTATTTGTATTTCTTTCTGTGTTGGATTTTATTCTTTCCTTTTATAAAAATCTTAGCATCTGAATCCTAATTTCATGCTAGCAGGGGAACAGAGATAATGATGCACAGTCTGTTGTAAACCTGGTGAATTTAGGAGCTGAAGAAAATGACTTTAGGCTAACGAAGGCAGTGGAGGGAAAAAAAGGTTTTCCCTCTAGTGTTCTTTTCTAGGATTATTCCTCTCAGTCATTCACAAATATCTCTGTGGTGCTGGGACTATAAGCATAAATAGATAAAATTGCTCCTGCCCCCCGCTTGAGCTCCATTATGATGTCAATCATTAAGCAATTAAACACATCATGACTGGCACTATGAAGGAAAATACTTGGTGCTTTGGGAGGGCATCACCAAGAAAATTATTTTGGGGGATCGAGGAAAACCTCTCTATAAAAGAATATTTCTGTGAAGTTGATAAAGTGGGTAAAAATTAGTGAGGCAACAAACATTGCAGGCAACCAATCAAAGCAATGGAAGGCACTATTAGATGCTATCTACACAGTGAGGAAAGGAAATGAGAACCAAATAGACTGAAGAGCAAAGAAAGGGTAGGCATATGAGGGAAAGTTAGGATATGGCTGGGTTATGCATGTCCTTCTTAAAAGGACCTTTTTTCGATTTAAATGACTTGTGTTTTATAAGGGTGACTAATTGTCCTAAAGGGAGTGGCCTATAGGAAGAAAAGAGTGAAAACAAACCAATCAGAGAATGATAGCAATACTTCAGGAAACAAATGATGGTGGTTTGGAATTGGGGAAAAAACATAATAGTGGAAGACTTAAGACTTACTTTGACAGAGTGGACAGAAGTTGGTGATGGATTAAGTATTAAAGGGGAGGAAAAGGGAGATTCTGAGGATACTCACTCTAGGATAGACCTGGATTGGTGATCCTATTTCTACCCAAAGCTGGAGTTCCATCAGAAGTATGCAGTTAAAGAGAGTTTGGCGAGGGGTAGAAATGATGAATCAACCATGGGCTCCAAGCTGGACCAGAAAATAAACAGGCAGAACAAATTGCTAGAGAAAAGGTGGAGTTGTTCATGGGTGAGAGGTCTCCATACAGTTGAAGAGCTGTATCAAGGAGTATCCATAGTTGAGCCAGAAACCAGCAGCATAGGTCATAAACCAACAGGTTATGTGAATCGATAATTTCAAAGATGGTATGATTGCTGCTGGTGGCAAGACTATATTGTGGATGTAGTAAAGATAGTGGTCAATGTTTTTGTTTTTGTGTCACTTCAAAACTCCTTATTTCCTTCCTATTTGGGCATTCCCATTTGTGTGCTTTAGTGAGAGGCAAGTCGCCACCCACTGCTGAACAGGAAGCAAAAGGGTGCCAGACATTCCCCTCTTCTCTATGCCATCATCCAGAGCAAAGGCATCTGCTCTGCCAGCCAGAACCTTTTACCAAGGAACTTGAGCCTAGAGACAGTGACATGAAGTGAAAGGAATCTCTATAAATAATGACACCCACAGAGCCCGAGTCTCACAACAAGGGCAGTTCAGAGGCAGTATGTTAACCCGACTGCCCCTTGGTCACAACCTCAGCTGTGTTGTCAGCTGCCCAGCTTTCTCTGGTTTCTGTATGTGTCCCCAGCCAGTTGATTCCATGAGATATTCAAGCTCCTTCCAATAAATTTCTCTTCTTCTTTAAACAGAGATATTTTTGTTTAATCAAAAATACAGACAGGTACCATGGGACTAAAGTAGGGGTTGGATAACATGGAAAGAGAGCAAAAGTCCCTAGAGGTGAAGAGATTATCCCACCTCAAAAGAGGTCATTGCCGTGGATCCTACAGTTTAGACAGCTCTGTATAAAACACACACACCATGTGTGTGCACACATTAAATGTATCAAAAGCCATGCCATTAAGTCATTAATATGATCACTAATCATGTCAACTTGACTAGATTAAGAAATGCTGAGCAGATACTGTTCTGGGTGTGTCTATGGGTGACTGACATACAAACCAGCAAACTGGGAGTTGGGAGATGCACCCCAGATATGGGTGGCACCAACCAGTAGGTGTGTAGCCTTGGTGAAATTTTAAAAAGGGAAAGAAGAAAGAAGTGTGCCTATTGCTGAAGAGCTCCAGTCTTTGTCATCTTTATATATCAGCCTAAGTTTCTTCAGCCTTCTAATGCAGACTCATACTGGTGACTATACAGTGAGCTTCTAGGCCTTCAACCTTGGACCTCTCTTGGTCCTTATTCTGTGGCTTCCATCTTCTTGGTCTCAGCAGCCAGTGGATCCTCCAGCTCCCCAGTACACAGACAGTCATTCTGGATTTTCCTACCTCTGATCCCACAGATGGCCTTGTGAACTCTCACATCTCTGATCTGTAGGCCTACTGATAAATCCCTTGTGTAATCATATACATCTTTGTGTTGATTCTGTTCCCCTACAGAATCCTAATACATGGGCACCTGTGCCTCTTTGGACTTAACACACAGAGCTGGTATAACATAACCACAAGCCCACACGTTCACTGTCACAACCAGCACCAGTCAGCTCACCATAAATGCTTTTCTACACTTTGCATCCACAAAACAAAAAGTGAGCACATCTAGATACCACACAGGTTTCTGAGGGGTGTCCACCATCAACACACAAGACAAAAGCTGCTTCAGAGTGCAAGAAGGAGCTGAGCAACAGAAGCACTTAACAAGAGAGAGAACAAATTAATTAACTCCTCAAATTCTTTCTATTTGGCATTAGTGTAATAGATTCTTGCATAATGAAATATTTCTCAGTTGTGCCAAGGGTCCAATTTTGTGTTCTAATTCATGGTCCTGGAGCTGCTCGCTGTATTAAGGCAATTTGATTTAATTTAGACAAGATAGATGAGATGCACTGGAAGAGTTAAGCAAAAACAATAGAAGATCCTCAAATATGAGTGAATTGTAGTCTTTAGTGGAAAAATCAAATTACTTTAGTATTTGCACTATCTACAGTTATTTGGTATGAACTGTTGCTTGCCAAAGAAAACCAGAGTTTTAAATTTATTCACCTTTGAAAAGATTATATTTTTAATTTTTAAAGAAAATATAAGAAGCAACCTCTGTGCATGACTATAAAAAGAGTCACAATTTTCCTAAATGTTCTAGAATTTCTGTAGAGATTATTTTTGACCATTATGGATCAAGACATAATCTGGACATTTTAACAAACTGAATAACATGCCGCTATAGTCAATTTTCTTACTACATCATAGCATTAATGATTTGAAAGAGAAATACTTAAAAATATGGTGTGAGTCTTGATGTTGCTATAAGAGATAGTGAGGCTCTTGATATTAGTGACAGTGATTTATATAATGAAATTAAAGTATTTTGTTCCATTTTCTGTGATGATAATTGATCATATAAAACCTTGCTGCATCAGAATGTTTGAGCATTACTATAGTTTGAGTATATTCCCTAAGGGTTCACATGCCAGAAGCTTGATCCCCCTTGAGGCAATGTCAGAGGAACCTTTAAAAAGTGGAACCTCAGTCTAGGCAATAGATCAGTGACAGGGCACTTGTTTTGCATGCATGAAAGCCTCAGATTTGAACCTCAGCACTGGGGAAAAGAACAAGAGCAAGAAAGGCAGGTAAGTCATTGAGGGCAGGTCAATGCCCTTTCTGGGGAAAGGCATTAATGTAATTTTCACAGGACTCCAATTATAATGGGTTGTTATAAAAAGAGAAAGTTTGAGCAACACATAATGACACATTCCTGTAATCCCAGCACTCTGGGCAGCTACATGACTAGACCAAGGCCCCACTTTTTAAAGATTTCTCTGACATTGCCACAAGGGGGAATCAAGCTTCTGGCAAGTGGTAGCTATTCTATTTGCAGACCACGTAAACTTTAAGCCAAAACTGATCAAAAGAGACAAAAAAAGGTCACTAAATACTTGGTAAAGGAAAACTCTAAGAAGACAAGATAATAATCATAAATATATATGCACCAAATAACAGTGCACCAAACTTCATAAAACAAATGTTAACAGATATGAAAAACCAAATAAGCACTAACACCATTGTAGTGGGGACCTCAATACTCCACTCTCACAAATAGGCAGATCAACTAGACAAAAAAATGAACAAAGAGGGGGCTGGGGATTTAGCTCAGCGGCAAAAGCGCCTGCCTGGTACCGGAAAAAAAAAAAAAAAAAAAAAAAAAAAAAAAATGAACAAAGAAATGTCATAGTTAAATTGAGCCTGTGATCAAATGAACCTGGCAGATGTCTACAGTTTGTTCCACCCCCGAACATCAGAATACACGTTCTTCTAGGTGCACATGGGACGTTCTCCAAAATAGACTGCATGTTTAAGTAAATGTAGAGAAATTGAAATAATCCCATGCATACTATCTGACCATAGCACAATGAAACTGGAAACCAATGACAAAAGAACCCACAAAAACTACATAAACACATGGAAATTAAGCAACATCCTTCTGAATAACCAATGGGTCACATGAAATTAAACAGTATGTATAATTAAATGATAATGCCAATATAATTAAATGATAATGCTGGAACTTATAGGACACAATGAAAGCAGTCCTACGAGGGAAATTTACAGTGATGAACTCTCACATCAGGAAGACAGAATGAGTGCAAATAAACAACCTAATGTTGAATCTCAAACTTCTAGAAAAAGAACAAATCAAACCTCACAGAACTAGAGAAAACATTCCTAAAATTCACTTGGAACCAGAGGAGACCTAGAACAGCAAAAGCAATTCTGGGCAACAAAGGCAAATCAGGGGACATCACAATCCCTGACCTGAAATTATACTACAAAGCTACTGTGATAAAATCTGCATGGTATTAGGAAAAAAAAAAAAAAAACAGACCAGATGATCAGTGGACTTGATGATCATTGGAGCAGAACAGAAGATACAGATGCAACTCCAAACACACTCAGCCAATCTTTGACAAAGGAGCCAAACAGTTTCGCTGGAAAAAAGATAGTCTCTTTAAGAAATGGTGCTGGAAAAACTGGCTTTCCACATGCTGAAGACCACAACTAGACCCGTGTCTGTCCCCATGTGCTAAACTAAAGTCAAAATGGATCAGAGATGTAAATATTAAAACACAAACACTAAATTTACTGGAAGAGAAAATAGGCAGAAGTCTTGAAGACATAGATGTAGGCAGAGACTTCATGAACAAAACCCAAATCGCAAGGGAAATACTACAAAAAAGTCAACAAATGGGATCTCACCTTATTAAAAAGTCTTTGCACAGCAAAAGAAATTACTAACAGAGTAAAAAGGCAACCCACAGAGTGGGAAAAAATTATAGCCAGTTGTCCCATCCAAAAATGGACATCCAAGATGAATACATCTCAGATGAAAAAATACAAATGGCAAATACATGAAAAAATGTTCAACATCACTGGTCATTCAAGAGATGCAAATTAAAACAACACTGAGATTCCTTCTCACTCCAGAAAGAGTGACTGCCGTCAAGAAATCAACCAATAACAAATGAAAGAGAGGCTGTGGGAAAAAGGGAACTCTTCTCCACTGTTGGTGGGAGTGTAGACTGGTGCAACCACTGTGGATATCAGTGTGGAGATTGCTCAAATAACTAAGATTAGAGGTCTCATTTAACCCAGCTATTCCCCTTCTGGGTATTTTTCCAGAAGAATTGAAAGCATCACAGCACAGCGATATATGTAACAAGCATGTTTATAGCAGCCCAATTTGTCATATCAAAATCTTAGAAACAACCCAAATACCCATCAATCAAGGAATGGATAAAAATGATGTAGTTTTTTAATGTAATAGAGTACTGCTCAGCCACAAAGAAGGATAAACTTGAGACTTTTATTGGTAAATGGATGCAATCCAAGAGCATACTCAGAAGTGAAATAAAGCAGACCCACGTGTGTAAACCTCGTACTGTCTCCCTAGTGTAAGAAACTGAATGAGTAAATAAGATCCAAACTGTACAATAGATATTGTGATTTGGGAGGAAACTGTTCAAAAGAAAAGAGAACCAGATGGGGGAAAGGAGAAAAGAAGAAAGGGAAAAGAAAAAAATATATGTATATATGTATACACAAGATAGTTAAGATAGCTACACAGCTAGTTTCTCTTAGTTCATTGAAAAGAAAGGTGTGAGGTAACATTGTTTAGACAATATTTCAGTCCTAACTCTTGTACTCTGAATAACTACTATGAAGGTAACAATATGCAAAGTATTAACTATTATTACTGTCCTACTAGCCTATTTTGAAACTCTTTTATTATTTTTCTTTTCTCTCTTTAATATAAAACTAAATTAAATAAGAGACACTCTAAGTTTAAAAAGAAAGGTTATCTAATTTGTCATTACTCTCAATAGAACACAAATTATGTGAAAGTCTTGATTATAACAACATAATTAGTAATTTACTTAAGAGAAGGCAAGAAATTAACTTTCATGAAATAAATATAATTTATGAATTATGTATGACTTTTTATTACCTATTCCAGGCCATCAAAAGAGCATGCAGACATACTCAGTAATAGTTCATCCAGTCATCTTTGATATTTTATCATAAATATCACATACTGTTACATATAGTTTCTATTTTGTCATAATCTAAAACTAGACTTATCAAGGAAGCTGAGTTGGACATGTGTTGGATGTACAACATTTAAGTGTTTGGACATACAGATGAGCCTCTGTTGGATTTCTTGCTATACTTACTAGAAACAGGGCAGAGGACCAGAAAGGCTGTCCACAAGGATGTGGATGTTTCCCTCATGAGAATGATGGCAGGAGTTGGGATGGAGATAAAGGTAATCCAGTGTATCAGTCAGTGCTTACTAGAGAAACAAATTTAATGCAAGACATACAAATATATACAAATGTATAAGAGTGGCTAACGGTAGCCAGCAGAGTCAGATGTGGACGAGTACAAAAAGGCTGTCTATGCACGGGAGAGCTGAAGGATCCAGGTGAAGGCCTGGAGCTCACTGTAGTGTCCCGCAAGAGTCCATTATCAGGAGGCTGAAGGGAATGCACTAGAGGTTGAAGAGTCTGTACTGGAGGCCAGGAAACAGTGTCTAAGGTGAAGGCAAAGACTGGAGCTCCTCCAAAGAAACAGGAGCAATCCTTCCTTCTTCATTTCCCCTCTATACCACTCAGGCAACAAGCCGCTCTAGGGTGGGTCTTCTGTCTTCAGTAAATCCCCTCAGCTGCACTCAGAACTATGCTGACCCAATTTAGTTCTTACTCAAGTTGACACTTAACTATCACATCCAGAAATGAAAGTGAGAGGGGTGGCAATAACCAGCAGACCAGGAGCCAGTCACCCTGAGGAGGTCAGTGGAAACCCTCAGTGGTGCAAACCTGTGGCTCTCACCAGAGGAAGCCAAGGAACAGAACGGGAGCAGTATGGGAATGAGGAGGACACTACCACCACTTCCTTATCAGAGGAATACAGAGTAGGGGAAATAAGTGTGTCCTTGAGAGGTCACATGAGGATGGAATGCATAGATGATAGCTAAGTTTGGGTTAAGGCAAGCACCTGCAGGGAGTATTTGATAAAAAAACATATAAAAGAATGGTCTGGTCTTGGAGCAATCTGGTCTTGGAGCAAGAGTTCTAGAAGGCACAGTGAGGGGATGGAACCATGCAGGAGAAAAATGAATGAAAGATCATGTCAAAGGATTACAGGGAAGTCTGGAGATGAGAATTTGGAAGTTGAGTAAAATTCTTTGCTTGCATTTTGGCTGATAGAAAGCCATGGAATGATGCAGGGCAGTGCATGCAATCTTGATGGAGCCTTAGAAGAAGAGGGTACCCCAGGCTACCACAATTCATCTGTGGCCTGCGAAGGACATCCTGCATGGGACTCACATGCAGGACGGCCCTCTGCTGTCAGCCAGCGCTGTCAGGTGCCATAATATCCACGGCTGGCACCAGTAAACACAAGACACCTGGTTTTTCATGGCCAGTCAATCTAGGCAATTCTCACTGGCATTCCAGATGGTTGGACAAGATGCTTCATGAGCTTGGCACCCGCACTCAATGGATCAACCCAGGGTGGAGGCCAGGGTGTCTTTTAAGGCCACACTGAGTGTTCAGGAGGAGCTGGTTTATATCTTGCTATATTTAAGAAGAGGCAGGTACAAATGATTCCCAACTTCTATTTGTTTCACACTCAATCAGACCTTTCATACATCCTATCTCAAATTGCTTCCCATACCTCTAACCCAAAACGTTTGCTGCTTTGGCGCAGTTCTGCTTCCTGGCAATCCACAGGTCAGTTTTGGCAGCATCCCTGTTACATGGTCATTAGTACATGTTTATGGAAATTGCACGTTTTGCCACATCATTTTATATAAATTAGTAGAAAATGGAAAAGTGGATAAACTTTAAAAAGCCGTGGAAATAATCCCGATACACACCATCAGGGGTGAGGCAGCAGGGTTTCTAGTCTCTATCGGTCATTCACTGGACTTTAGTTGGTTATTTGTGTGTTTAATTGTAAAGAACAGAATTAAGTTCAAAGTCAACAAAATACTGCCAAGGACTGTCTAAAAGGACTACTGCAATTGAAGATTTAAAATATTTTAGCTTTCTAAGAATGGCCATTGTCTTATGATCATGTAGACCCAATGTTCAACTTCTATGCTTTCAGCTGTCCCAACACTTTGAGGACCCCATGCCATAAGGAAGCAGAGGCCTGGCTGCCTGCCTGTGCAGCCAGCAGAGCTTCAGAATCGAAACCTCTTTCCTGGCATGTGGAGGACCACCTAGGCGACTCTCCTTAAAAGAGGAGCAATTGCCTCCATTTTGGCTGAGCCTGACCTATTTCCATGTATTGAGATGTACTGAGCTGGCTGGGACTTTTCCTTATCCTTTCAAGTGGCTTTAAGCAATGCATATCAGTCTAGCCGAGGTGCTGATGGTAATCTTTGGAGATGGCGGGCATGTTTCCCCAGTCCTCTGCTCATGGCACTCACGTATATCCCACCACTCTCACAGTCACTCATCCTCAAGCCACTCCCTTCTTCACAAATGAACAAAATCTGTGTTCAGTCCTGCGTATAGGCTTTTATTCCAGATAACCATCATCATGGCTGGACTTAGGACCCCTTGGCTCCCCATAACTACAGATATGCTTTAGTGTCTTTATTGTCACCATGGGTTGCACTGGAAGTGGTAGCTTGGAATTAATTTGCTAGAATTCTAACAACTTTTCATGGGATTGCAAATATAAACTTCCTGGGCCATGAGGAGGACTGGGAAAGGCTCTCTGTGCTGGCACACAATGTCTCTGAGGTGACAGCCTAAACATCACCCTTGAGGTTTGAACGAAAAGGGAATGGGGAGCCCTTTGAGATGGTTCTATAATTCCGAGTCAGGGAAGGCAAGTAATAGTTACTACACACCTATTGCGTGATGGGCACATACCATGTGCTTTGTCCATCCAGCATGGGCTGCCCTTCCTCTAGACTCGGAACTACCATTTAAACCAATACTGAGAGGGATTCTAGCATCCACGATGGCCAGAGCATTAGCCAACTTCTCCGTGTGACCAGAGTAACATAATAATATTAACACTGTTAAGACTACTAATATCAGTGACAGTAATAACAGCAAATATCCATTGCCTCCTAACTCCATGGCAAGACACTGCATGGAGCATGTTCTATGGATTATCTTATTTAATTCTTACAAGAACTCTAGAGAGTAGAGTTTTTATAGATGAGGAAGCTGATGGTAAGAGAATGTAGGAAGATACCCCAAGGTCAGAGATAAGAGTGTAGGGGCAGGGGTCTGTAGATGAGAAAAACAGAATGGGGGCCTCATTAGGTCTTCCAGCTAGTCCTGACTAGAAGGAGTTAAAAACAAACTTTACTAGAGAAATTCTCCTGGGAAATAGCTCAAGCATGGAGGTAGAGAGAGAGAGGAAAAAAAAAAAAAAGATAAAGGTACCAAGTGGCCTTGGGACTTGCACCAAGAGATCAGAAAAAGAGCTGACAGGCGGGACACAGAGTGAGAGCCAAGTGGACTAACAACAAGCAGCCCCCACCTCCAATAAAACAGAGGAAAAGCAGGGGTGCTAACTTCAAGGCAGTGTGTACTCACACCGATGCACTAATATATTTATATATATATGTATGATTCACTCTAGAGTCACTGTATCATTCACTCAAGGGTCATTATAGAGTACAGTAGGTATCCACGTGCTTCCTTACTAACTCTAAGCTAACCAACAATGTTACTCCTTTGCCAACCCATCCCACACCCCAAAGATAAGGCCTTAGAAGATAGGCCAAAAACAAGAAAGCAAATGGACTGAAAGAAGCTGCACATAGACCACCTAAAGAAATGACATTAGGCAGAGGCGCCCAGAAGGCAATCCAGTTACGGCAAGTTCTGAGTAGTGGGCAAGGGGTCCCTAACCCTCCTATAAAAACAGCCAGGAACAAAGGACCCATGGGTCCTCCATATTTTTGAAACCGCTACCCTGATTCTTTCTTACCAGGGCAGCTATTTTCTCCTTTCCACTCCCTTCCTTTTCTTCTTTACAAATAAAGTGTCTTCCTTTCGTTGAACTTTGTTCCTCTAATTTTTTTGGAGGCGGTGGCTGAGTTTACAATCCCAATGGGCTTCTTAGACAACAGAGCAATGGTGCTTATCCCCCAAATGCTACATCTTTAGCTCCCTAACCAGGAGCCAGATGTGAGAGGGGAGCTGGAATGTAAGCTTAGGAAGCATGACCCCGTGCCTATCCATTCATCTACTACACTGCATTCCAGAAGTGGGTCACACATGACAGCAAAATGAAGCAGGGAGGGCCAGGGTGGCACATGACCCTGGGGAAGCCAACCACAAGTGTCTGACCAGCAAGAAGACGGTCACTGCTGGAGACAACATTGTGCAATGAAATGAGAGCTTTTGGGCCAGATAATACCTCAGAGGACTGCTAGGTGTGTTAGCCAGGTGCTGAGGGCCAGTCCTCTTCTCTCCAACATCCTCTTTCCAAGAGGCAGACCTCCTAATATTCCCCAGAGACCATTGGGTGGCGGGGCCATTCATTTTTCACATCCATTTTTCTCCCGGTCAGTTTATCTCCTTCATTTTCTAGAAAATTTTCTCTTTATCCTCTTTTTTCTATCCTTTCTTCCTACCTAACCATGCCTCGGATTCCTGACAACACCTTCGTATCATGCAAAAGCTCGGCACTCAGGAAGACAGAGATGACAGAGCGTCAGGCAGCACTCATTTACAGCTGATTCCTTTGGCCATCTTATTGTACACTGAGACTGGGATCAGCCAGAGCTATCAAGCTTGTGTCCACAAGGTTCCGGGTGGCAACGGTTGATAGCTGAATCAACCCTAATCCTCTTTGCCTACACCATGTACTCATCACTGGCAGACATTAGGAAACCATTGTCTCCATGAAGAACCTTGTAAGATGAATCTTGGTTTGCCTAAGCCAATCAAAGTGATTCCTTAGGAATACTAATTGACTTAAGAACAGGTCTGTTCTACAATCTTGGCCAGTCACAAGAGGTCCACTAGAGGCCAAGGGATAAAGAAGAAATGTTCTATTCTGGGAGATGGGAAAGTTTGGGCCTGCAGCAACCATTACACCAATCAATTAAGGAATAGCCAGAGGCCAACTTGCTAAATTGGCCAAGCAGGAAGATGGAACAAGTCCGAGCCCTTAAAGATGTTTGATAACAAATTAACCAAGCCTGGAACTGCCTTACCTCCATGCTACTTTCATTACATACAGCTGAAAGCCCTCAGTACAACAGCCCAAGAGCATCTGGTGGCTTTTGCCTCCAGCTGGATATAAACCAAGTCCAAATCTGCACACAGAGGCTGCCCTGGGAACTTCAGTCCAGTTCCTACCACTGCAGACCTGTGGGCAAAATGAGAGTGAGTAGGTGGAAAGTTATACATATAATAAACTTTCCTGGAGGCCAGGAAAAGTGTCAAAGCACTTTACAATCAAGCCTAATTGAAAACAACAGCTCTTTAATCTAAATTTACAACATAATCAGCCTTCTGGTTACCTAATTATAATTAAATTAGATTGGCAGTGTATTTCATATATGCTAATTAAATCACCAAAAGGAAGAGCTGTATTTGGTAACTTCTGTGTCTGTTGGCTCCTTACTGGTGCCCAGTGTGAAACAGCTCCCTAGGCTGCAAATGTAGAGACCTGTGTTCTAGATCTGCCTCTGCTCTGTGATGTTAGAGGAGTCACAAGTTCCTCTGAGGTTTTCTCTGTGTTCTTGTCTGTCAGATTCTAGATCAAAGGGACAGTTGTGGCTTGTAGCTAGATGTCCCCCGAAGACTTGTGCACTCATAGATGAGGTTTTCTGTAGCTGGCTGGATCCAGGGTATGTGATAGTGGGATGGAGGGTGCATGGTACTAAATTAATCCACTGATTGGTTTATCATAGTTCTGAGTGTGGATAATGAGAAGGCCCATCCTAGATGTGGGTGGCACTACTCAAAAGTATTATAGCCTAGATGGGATAAAAGGGAAAGGGAGGCTTGCTTCAGTGTTGCTGGCTGCTGCTGCTTCCTGCCCACCCTGCTATGGACTGTTCCTCCTCTGCCATGTCCCTCGGCCATGTCGCCCTGCTTTGGAGGCTCCAACTATGGACTGAATATGGCCATTTCTATCTGGATTTTTTCACTTAGCACAATGCCTTCCAGCTTTATCCATGCTGTAGCATGAATAAGTATTTCATTCCTTTTTGTGGATGAATACTATCCCATTGTATGGATATAACACAGTTTGTTTATTAATTCATCCATTGATGGACTTGTGGGATGTTTCCACCTTTGGGCTAGTGTAAATAATCCTGCTACAAACATGTGTATCCAAGTATTTGTTGGAATACTTATTTTCAATTCTTTGGAGTGGAATTCCCTGGTCAGTTAGTGACATTGCTTAATTTTTTGAGAAAAAGCCACACTGTGTCCCATAGCATCAATCCCCATGTATTTTGGTGAGCTGGGATGACTAGTGACTCATTCTCAATGACAGTAAGTGTCAGAGATCTTTGTCCTATTGTGTAGCAGCATTTCTTTACAAGCATCATGCAGATTTCAGAGGACCTCAAGGATACACAGTAGTGAGGAGCCACAAGATCCAGGAGATCCAGGTCCTCCATGAAGCCTGCCTGACCAGGAACAACCATGCACCGTGGTGTAAGCAAGAAATTACACTAGGGACTGGGGATTTAGCTCAGCGGCACAGCGCCTGCCTAGCAAGCATGAGGTCATGAGTTCGATTTCCGGTACCGGAGAAACAAAACAAAACCAAAACAAATTACACTAATACGTTTTGTGTCAAGCCACTGAGGTTTAAGGCTTTTTTTTTTTTTTTTTTTTTGGTTTTTCTCCGGTACCGGGAACCGAATTCACAACTTGCGCTTGCCAGGCAGGCGCTTTGCCGCTGAGCTAAATCCCCAGCTCCGTTTAAGGCTTTATCTGTCACTGCAGCTGGCACTGACTAATACATCCCTCCAGTTCCCTCTCTTTAACTCCCAGTTTCCTGGTAGAGTTCAACATGTAGTACCCACTCAAACATCTCAACTTGCCTGTCACCATTAGACAGGCTTTGTTGGTTTCAGGAAGCAGAAATACTCAAACTAACTGAAGCACAGGATGGGTTTGTTCTAAGTCTACCAAGATCTCCTGAACGTGGAGGCAGACAATATACATCCAAGCCTCTTGCAAACCACCAGAGCCATAGTGGGATGGGGGGTGGGGCACCACCAAGAGAGAGAATTTTTACTATTTTGGCTTTGCACGGAGCTGCTATCTTTAGATAGCCTGAAGTGGAAAACTCCAGTTTGCTCTGTGCTTAGTATTTGTTTCCAGGCAAATTCTGGTTCCCTCTCTCTGCCTGGGGAGCAGTATCTTGACTCCTGCCACAAGGGAGCCAAGGCAAGTATTGTATCCACCGCACCTCCCCATCCAGCTCCATATGATCTATGGTCTCTGGTTCTTCCTGGACAACTGTTCCACACTCTGCATCAGACTGTCAGCTTCTGTGAGCTTCTCCCCAGCTGGGCTGGCCTCCCCTCTGCAGAAGGCCCTACCCTTATACCCGAGTATTCAGACCACATTGACTTTTCTTACCTCTAAAATCTTAAGTTAGGCGTGGTGTTCTGCCATTTGTCACCTGGAATTTATTGTCCTCTGTCCCTGATTCCCTTTTTAGTGCATGTCTCTCTCATCTCCTTAGGGCAGAGGGCAGGGCTACAGTTTCAGGGGCCCACCCTGGGATCTCAAGAAAATTATTTAATATCTCTGAGTTTCATTGTCCTCATCTATCAAATGGGTGGAATAACGGTACCCACCTTAGCATTCTTGCAAGGAGTATACATCTATTTTAAAAGGTGCTACAGGTAAAGTACTCAACAGGGAACCTGAGATAGTGCAAGCTGTCTTCTCCCTCCAGTGGGTACTTAGTGGTATAGAAATCATCATTGAGGCACTCAGTGGTCCTCAGACTTTAGAGGATCTGCAGCAGATAAGGTATTTTCCCAAAGATTCCTGACTCCATCGGAATCCCAGAGCTGAGTTTGGGAATCTGAGATTCTAAGCTGAAGCTTTGACACCTTCAGGAAGTTTCCACTGGGCTGTCAGATGAAGTAAGGAGAAAACACCCACCTCATCCTAAAATATTCTCCATGCAGCAATCCCAGGAATTCTTCCCTAGCTTGTGGCTGTCTCCTCGTCCCCTTCCTGGTCTTTCACAGCACTCTTCACTCCACCACAGGGTGTGTTCCTTCTGCATTATCCATCTCTGCTGCCCTGATGAGGCCAGAGACCTAGACACTGGGGTGCCTGGCACACACAACACGGGTAGGTAGCACTTCTGACAAAGCCCTTGTCCACTGCCTAACAGGCCAGGGGCAGACCTTAGAGGTGTGGGCTCCTTCTCCTTACTGAAATGGCCCAGCCTGGCTCCGAACCTCAGCTCTACCCAATTCCAAAGAGACCCTTCTCTACCACAGCAGGTGGGGACCTCCAGGGACTTGCATGGCGTCGGTCAGTCTGCTTTCTCCCTGTCTTCCTGCTTACTGACCTGGGAGTGGAGGGGAGCTTGCTCTGCCTCTGGGACAATCCTTCCCTTCCCCAACTCCTTGGGGCTGGAGGCTGGGAAAGGCCAGGGGTCTCCTGCTGAGGCAGCCCTTTGCAGTCCTCTCTGGAATGCTGGGTGCCATTTGCCTGGCTGCCTCTTCCAGATGAATCAGGGGGTACGGGCCTGAGTTTGCCTGGACCTAGGGGGCCTCTGCTTGCCAGCTTCCTGCTGTTGAGCCACCGGGCTCCACTCATGCCTGCCTGAGCTACTCACAGCAGTGACGCCACAGCCACTTGGTACGGGGTCCTTTCACCCGGAGGCGGCCTCCTCCCACCGTGAGCCCCGGATGCCTGGGATGGCCACACATGTGCGTGTTCAGGGCAATATCTGGGTGGACAGTGGCCTGCCCTAGCCTGCCCTCTCCCCTGCTGTTTCTCTCCAGACCTTTTCACCCATGCTCAGTGAGGTTCGTCCCAGGACCAGCACATCCAGGGCACTATCTGATTGGAATGTAGCACCAAGCACCGCACTGCAAGGACCCGCAGCTCCCACAGAGGTTCCTTGCAAGCTTTCCTCTTCACTGGGCTTTGTGGCCTGATGAGGGAAGCAGCCCCTCCCACACATACCTCAGGGAAGAAAAGAAATCACTCTTCTCCCATAAGGCCCAAAGTACTCCCTGTCCTCATCAGATGGGGCACAAGTCAGAGGAAGTCCTACTTTATAACCTGTTCAAACAACCATGCAATTCTTTATTTGCTGATCAGACTTGCTCACTTCAAGGCCCTGCCAAGTGCCATGAGTCTATTGACCTTGTGAAAACTAGTCCCTTATGATGGTGATGGGAGCAAAATTATTGCTTCCTCTCTCCTTCTCCTTCTTCTTCAGGTAGCTAAGGAATATAAACTAAATGTATATCACTTCCAGGAAGAAATTCTTATAGAAGGAGGCAGAAACTTCCCTTCTTCCTGATGGCAAGAAGATAATCATGATGGCTGGAGCTGCAGAAACTATTCTGTGATATAAGGTATACTCTGCATAATAAGGGTCCCAGAACAATAGAGTGGGAGTCTGGGTTCCTGAAAATCATGGAAGTGCCTTTCCGATCATGGGCTGCCTGCCTCGGATTCATTTACCCGAGAGCAAAGCTCCTTATCTTGTTATACAACTCTTGAAGCTTTCTGCTTCTCACAGTCAAACCCCATCCTGATTTTCTGGCTCTGGGCCCAAGCCTAATTTTTCTTGACATCATCAGGACTGAAGACACATGGAAAGGAAGTCTGCATTATCACTCAACATTCTTTAAATAGGCTTGTGCACTTACATTCTCTCTCCTACCACAGGTGGTACCTACTTCATGCTTGGGAAAAACCATGCGGGTTTCCAAACCCAGGTTGGAATTTGGTTTCTAAGATTTACTTACTGCATGACCTTGAGCAAGTTGCCCAACATTTCTAAATTTTGGTTTCCTATTTTGTTTCATAATGATAACAATGAATGTCTTCAAGAATTCACATTAATTTTTTTTAAATGAGCTCTTACTATGTTACTCAGGCTAGACTTGAACTCAGAATCCTCCTGTCTTGAGCTCCCAGTGGCTATGGTACCCTGCCACCTAAGAAAGATTTATTGTACATCTACTATCTGCATGACATTATGCTGAAGATACAATAGAGAAAACAAGCAAGACTTTGACCTTCTTGGGGTTTGAAGTCCCGTGGGGGAGAGATGGTAAATAAAACCTCTGAGGGGCTAAGACAGGAGGTTCACAAGTTCAAGCCTACTCTGGGCAAATTAGCAACCTAATGAAATCCTGCCTTGAAGGGGTTTTTTCATATTTAAAGCCTGGGGATTTAACTCAGTGCAAAAGCCCTAAGTTCAATTCCCAGTACTGCAAAGAAAAAAGGAAGAAAGAAGGAAAATAAAGACACAAACACAATCATCACAGTAAACAGCATGCTAGAACACAGAACAGTGAAGGAGCACCAGAAACGGGAAGTCCGTCCCTTCGAGAACAAAAAGAATAAGCCCGTGGAAAGCTCCGGGCACACTCGCAGTTTCCGTGCACCACCTCAGAAGTGCCCAGCTGCTGCCCTCAAACAGGATCCCGCCATCCACAGAGCCCTGTAGCCCAGCAAGCAGCTTGTGCATGAACCCTACCTGGTCAATCCAACCTGAGCTGCTTCTGTCCCTCTGAGCGTGGATGGAGGGCAGGACGGACAGACAGAAGGCCTCCACAGACTGCCAATGGCCACAGAAGCCCTGCTGGCACAGACCCTCCTCTGAGCTGGCTTTGTTCCTTTGCATAATGGGCACCACCTGGGTCCCAGAGAGTACAACTGGCATCAATTAGTTCTCTTTGAGCCCAAGCTGGAGCGGCACCCTGGCTCCCGCCCAGGTCCCAGCCTCAGAAGCGGCCAGCTCCTGGACGTGTGTCTTCCACTCCTCACAGCCCCGTTGGTGGCCTCTTCCCTACCTGTCAGGGTCTACCGGGCCCACAGCTGCCACCATCATGAAAACCTTGGTTCCCAGGGCTGAGTATGAGATCCTAATCCCTGCTGTGTGCCTGGAGTGGCAGGTGACGCAGGACAACTTTCCCAACAGAGACCCTCTGAGCATTCTTGGTCTAGTTCCATCCCTAGAATTTCATTTCATAGACAGTGATAGGCAGGTAAGAACTGGTGACCTCCAACCACCTCTAAGTGGCTGCTATTATAGTACCTAAGTTAGATAGAAATTAATATACAATCAGAGAGGGACTTGGGCCCTCCAGGAGGTCAGCACAAAAACATAAGGATATAAAAATTGTGGCTAGAGGCAAATCTAAAAACAGCCAGGTCTCAGGCTGGAAAAGCAATAGTCAGGCCTGCATGTCTGCTTGGAGATAATTAGTAATTTAAGATTATAACTGGCACCACCTGGTCCAGTGGGCTGGGCTAGGCATCAGACACATAGGTGGATGACCAGAACGCCTTGACCTGTACTCCCCTCCCTTTCCAAGAATTCCTTTATCTTTCCATGTACTCTTGCTGCACAACTCATTTCCCTATTGTGTCAATATTAGCTCAGCGGCTATACTTGTAATCCTATAGGCTGATTGTAGTTTGACCCATGTTGTGACTTTGCTGTACAAATTACCCCTGGCAAAGGGCCCCTGTGGCAACCCACTCAAGACCTCTCCTGGAAATCCAGAAGTTATTCTTCTTCCCCTTAATTCCAATAAAACTCTCCTAACGTCCTCCTGTCTTTGTAACTTCATTCCTGGATGTTGCAAGATCACAAATGTGACACAATTGACATCTAACAGGTCAGTAGTTGTGTTTTTCCTGCATCATTATGAGGAAGCGTGGTTGCAGCATGGGAGAGATCCATCCGGACTCAGTTGTTTCCGGTGGACGCGTCTTAGGCAAGGGACTGCATGTTCATAAGCCTTGGTTGCCCCATCTTAAAATGGGCATGATAATCATAGCACTTACATTCCATTTGGGGCAAAAGACCCTAAAATAATCTATGTATGTACAAGTAGCACACTGGAAAGACTGTTGAAAGTCATCTCATCAGGTGACCGTCCATTGTTTAGGCTGCAGGACATTGAAATGAGGCCAAAGATCTTATGCAGTGCTGACCCTATGTATTAGTTTCTACCTTGCAACAAATAACCTCAAAACTTAGTAGCTTCAAGCAATATCTATCTCTACTCTTTCATGTCTGTGGATGAGCAGGTAGTTCTTGTGGTCTGGGTCAGGCTGGTCAGAGCTAGGTGGTCTAGGATGGCCTGGGCCTCGGTGGGGATGTCCGTCACTACCCCTGCCACGGTCTCCTATCCCCGAGGTTATGGTGGCCTTGTGTACCAGGCGCCGGAAGCCAAGCTCTACCTCACAACAATTTCTGAGCCTCCACCTGTGAGTGACACATTAGTTTTTCTCTCATTGGCCAAAGCAAGTGACAAGGCCAAGGCCAGTGTGCTCTGGAAGGCATTTCCCAAAGGGCATGTAACCTAGGAAGCAATAACAAATGGGGGCCCTAAGGGGCTTAGCTGCCCCTACCACCCACACTGGCCCATTCCTCAGTGGTACTTGAATGTTTCTGATCATATATCCCTGTTTGAGTCAGCCCCGGCTGCCATAAGATAACACAGATTTGTGGCTTCAGCAATAGAGATTTGTTTTCTTACAGTTCTGCAGGCTAGGCCAAGATCAAGACACCAGCATGTATGGGTCCAGAGAGGGCTCTCTCCCTGGCTTATAGAGGGGCACCTTCTCTCTCTGTCCTCACATGGCTGCTCCTATGTGTACGCACACAGAGAGACCTGGGTGCCTCTTCTAACACTGCCCATCCAATTGGGTTAGAGCCCCATCTTTATGACCTTATTTAACCTTCATTACATCCTGAGAGCCCATCTCCAAATATAATCATATTAGGGATTAAGGTTTCAAGGTGTGAATGAGCGGGAGCACAATTCAGTCCCTAGAAAGCACCAATTTTTAAAATTCTTCTAGTATATGTGTATTAACATGTGTATTGCGTACAGGATCCATTCAATAGAAATTTGAAGTAGATATATTTATATAAACAGAGTTAAAGTTTGAAAGTAATATTTTAAGTATTTTGATTTTTTACTAATAACGAATATACTAAGGCATAATATTCACCAAAGTGAATATAAATCCATCTTCCAAAGGACCTCCCTGATCATTTTAATTCGGGGGCCAGGGAGCTGTCTTGTTGGATTGATCTCCCCCTTTCCCTCTCCCTCACACTCTCTCTCTTCCTCTTGCTCCAGTACTGAGGACTGAATCCATAACATCGTAAATAATGCTCATAAAACCACCACTGAGCTACACTCACAGCCCTTTTTATTCTTTTGTTTTGAGACACGGACTCACTAAGTTGCTCAGGCTGGACTTGAACTTGTCCTCCTGCCTCAGCCTCCCAAGAAGCTGGAAACACAGGTGTGCACCATTGCGCCTGGCTGGATTCATTTTGGCCTTACCATGTGCTGACGTAGAGCTCATACTGAGCACCTGAGCTCTGCTAATTCTTTTTGTTTTCTGAGATGTATCCTGTTACTATTGCCTTTAACCCTCGGTTTCTCTGTAATAATGTGCTAAAGCCATTTTTTGTTTCATAAGGATTAGTTTAGTTAAACCTAGATTATGTATTTGTAAATCTACTTACCCAAGTGCATGTCGACCATAATACTCATATTGCCCTGAGCACTGACGCTCAGTTGGTACTGTCGCCTTTGCTATCCCACGTGAGAGAGGCTCCAGGGTGCACCTGCACTGGGGGTGACAGAAAATTCTCTCACCTGCCCACTGAAGCATTTACTTGCTGCTGCCAACCTGAATCTTGAAGGATTAGGAAGGTACAGTTGCTTCCTCTTTTTTTTTTTAGCTCTGAAGTTCCAATACATTCCCCACAGCCCTGGGGATTGTGTTGAGCACTCCACGTGGCGACCACTGATTTGCTCTGTGAAAGAAAACTGCAGTTTGCACATATTAAACTATAAAACAGTCCCTGTGCCTGACACAGTAATAGCCAAATGGTTTTTATGAAAGCACTCTCTGGCACAGAGGGCTTGATCTTCTGTAAAATTGGAAGTCTGTGGGGATGAAGGTTGTTTTGCTCACAGAAAGCAAGGAAGGTTTATAATTGCATCCGCTTGCAGCCCTTGGGGTCATTGTCTCAGGTCCCTCTCCACTCCCACCCCACAAGATGCACTGGGATTTAGGACCCTGGTCCTGTGTCCTGTTAACTTTCTACTGCTGTCACAACACAGTACCACCAACTGAGAGGCTTAGAACAGCAGAAACGCATTCTCTCACAGCGCTGGGGACCGCTGGAGGCTCCAGGGAGGGTCCCTCCTTGGCTCCTCAGCCTCTAGCTGTCAGCACTCCTTGGCTTGTGGTGCTCTGCTCTGGCTTTGTGCTGCCCTTTCTTCTGTGTGTCTTTTTTTTAGTACATGTGTCACTGGGCTTCAGGATGACCTCATCTCACAACCCTCAATCATATCTGCAAAGTCACCATTTCCAAATAATGTCACCTTCAAAGGTTTTGGGAGTTGCACTGTACCCACTGCACATGTCCCCTCTGTAATCTCTACACAGGAAGTGGGTCCAGAAAAGGAGTAACGGTGCAACGGGAACCAGCCTGGCCTCCTCCCTGTGGCCTGACAGTGTGGGTTCCACTGAACACTGCGCTTTCTCCCAGGTTTCCCAGAGACAGGACATCTCTCACATATACCACAGCAACCATGCTTTCCCGGGTGAAGGGAATGCTTGTAACTTCCCAAGGGCATGCAGGGTGTATAGGCCTTCTCCCTGCCTTCCCACTACTCTCTCATGGTGGAAAAATGCATCTCTGCCCCAGGATTCTTCCTGGCATCCTCCAGGCCATGAGTGGCCTGGTTTATGTCTCAGGGAAGGGGCCAACACATGGACTTTTGTCATGTCCGACCCAAGGCAGCAGAGCCTTGCAGCCCAGCAGCAGAGCAAAGCAGGGAGATTTCCTCCAGGCCTCCGAGCCAGACTACTTCCCAGTTTAGCTGGAAGTGTTTGCCCCATAACTAGAGTTGCTGCGTTTAGCTAATTAGAATGCAGGAGGCCCAGCTGAATTTGCTTTGGGTAGACAAACAGTGGCATGTCAGCATAAGAATGTCCCATGAAATATTTTTAAATCTATGATGCAATATTTAGAACAAACTTATTCTTCAAAACAAGTATTCATTGTTCATCTGGAATTAAAATTAACTAGATGTCCTGAATTTTATGTCACCCCCTATCCACAGCTTTCTTTCCTCATCTCTTTCCCTCCCTACTTCTTTGCCTTTCTTCTTCCTTTCCTTCCCTTCTCCCTTCCTTCTTTCCAAAAATTTTTGTTGCAGGCCTGGTAGTGCATGCCTGTAATTCTAGCACCCAGCAGGCTGATCCAGGACAATTGCTGTGTGGTGGAGGCCAGTCTGGGCTACATAGCGAGTTCAAGACCAGCCTGAACTACATAGTGAGACCCTATCTCAAAACAACAGCAATAAGAAACAAGGAAACAGAAATGCTCTGTTGTGAGACTACTATCTGCAAAGTCCTATACTAGGCACAAGTAATGTATAATGCTTTCCTCTGAGATATCCACACAGGGAAAGAAGGAGACAGGTAATAAATACTGTTAGCATAATGTGATCCCCCCAATAAATGTCTGCACACATGCTTTCAGAGCTCACAGAGAAAGGGACTCTTAATTCTGCATGGGTAGAACAGGAGATGGTGAGGAAAAGGGCCTGGGGCAAAGGTGCCATGGAAAGGGCTCTGATTCCCATCCTTGGGGGACAGGTGAAGAACAGAAATGTGCTTAGGCTGAGGCCAGGACATATTTCACTTCAGTAGAGAGCACCCCCAGAAAACACATTACAATATCATTAGACTTCATCTAAACTCACTGATAATTTAGGTAACTTGATTACCACCCCAATGCTCTTTCTTGCTGATAGGGCTTGGATTTTTATTTTCAGGGGTGCACCCTCTGCCCATCCTGGACAAGTGCTCAGGGAAGATGTCCTCTTAAACCCCAGGAGGCAAATCTTAATTCATATAAGGCAGGTACAGTTTGCTGGCACATGGCTGAAGACAGAGCAGACAACATAGCTCTAGCCAATGAGATGAGGAAAGGCTTCTGAAGGGCTTTCTGAAAAGGCTTCTTTCCTTTTGAAAAGATCCCCACATCACATGACTTTCGGAACCGCTGCCACTGTCTTGAAACCACCCAGTTCCTGAGCCCCCGAGTTACCCTCACGCAGGGGCCCTGAGTATGTGAACTCTTTATTCACAGCCACCTTTCTTTGTAGCTTCTGCTCCTTTTGTCAGAATTCCTCACAGTGTTCAATTCTTCCTTGCTGCTTCAGATAGTTAAAGAAGAGGACAATCCAAGTTAGAGAGAAAAAAGCATTGATTTTCTTTTCTTTCTCATGTCTTTATCCAAGTGATTCATCACCAAGACAGGAACACTAAGAATCTCTTTAGAGCTGGGTTTGAAACCTGTTTAGTCCAGGGGATGCCTCTGAGGTTTTAATTTTGAGGGCTTTGCCAGGGCTCTAAAATTAAATGACATCTGGCTTCTCCATATGACTGTGATGTCCTGCCCATTGATGTGGGGACCCTTTGAGGGTGACTAAGGATGACTTCAGGATTGATCTGCAAATGCAGGACAAATTTCAACAGCTATGTGTGGTTCCTTTGTGATGGCCTATCCTTCCGAAGAGACTCCAGGAGTCTGTTACTCTGGATTTCCTTTCAGTGGCCTGGGTGAAGTTGACTCATCTTACACAGTAAGTTGAACTGTAAAGAGTACATTCAATCCAAACAAAGCTCTTTCTGCAGCACAATGAGCATTCTCCCCTGCTGTGACATATTTCACTTTAGCAGAGAGCACCCCCAGAAAACACATTAAAATATCATTAGACTGCATCTAAACTCGCTGATAATTTAGGTAACTTGATTACCACCCCCATGCTCCACAGAAACAAACTCATGCCAAGTTAGTATTCATTTTGCTAGAGTATTCACGCAATTGTACCATAGGTGAGAGCCAAGATTTCTTTCAAAACAGGTCAAAACCTCAGGTCACTCTGGATTTGTCTAGCTTTCTCCTACCTCTGGGCCATCCCTCTGGCTCCTTTGTCCCCTGAATCACCTCTCACACACTAACTTGCTGGCAAGCTCCTCATCTTCCCACAGTGCAAAGGTCAAGCATCTGTTCCTCTGCAAAAGATGCCCTGGAGCCCCAAGGTCCTGCTGCTGCTGCTGCTGCTGCTGCTGCGGCTGCTGCTGCTGCTGCATACATGGTTAAAGTCAGTCCCTCCTGATGTTGGAGCCAGCTCTGTTCTCAGTGAGCTGTGTGACATTGGCAGAGGAGTTTAGCTTTTCTGGGCCAAGTCTCAGCTCTCTCACCCATTCTATATGAATCCTGATGTGAATCATAACAATTGCCCAGCTCCAGGCTTGTCCTGAGGAAGGATGCACTCAGGTGAGAGGGCTGGCACAGAGTGAAGGCCTCACTCTCTGTTGGTTTGTGCTCCAGGACACCTTGTTACAGAGTCACAAAGCTTATAGCCAGGGGGACCCCAAAGTCATTCTTCTCACACCTTCATGTGCAAACAAGATTCTAATCAGAGGCTCTGTGTTGCACCTTAGGTCTTTTTTGCATTCCTTACAAGTTTGTGGGAGGTACGTGTTCCAGGACCACAGGTGAGAGGAGATGACTTCAGGAGGCATTGACTCCCTACTTGTTTGACAGAAAAGGAGGAGAAAGCCTGTTTCTAGTTCCAGGGCACCCTGAAAGCTGCTGAGAAAGGTGGCTCAGAACAGTTTGCCATCAGAGTGCAGTGATGTCCCCCATACCATTGGTGGACAGAGGTGGCATGCACCCTCAGGACCTGTGGCATGATACAGAAGGAGCAGCCACAGGGTTCTGCTCACCCCAGAGTATCCTTAAACAAATCAAGATTTTCAGGAAAATGGGAGAGGCTTGGGAGTAGTTGTTCGTTTCCCAACATTAGGGGATGATCAGATTTCCCACACTGGGGAAATATGCGCAATTCATGCCTCTTTGGAGGGAGCGTGGTGGACACAGTTCCACTGTGTGTCATGTGGAGACCTGTCCTGCAGTTTCCCTAGTGAATCTGAGCTACTCCTTATGGAAGAGGACATTCCACCCATTGCACATCTGTGGTGCTGCCCCCAAAGCACCCTGTCACATGGCTGGCTGCTGTGGAGTCCCCTTTCTCTCCCCCACACCTGACTCTTCATCCTGCCTGGCTCAGGCCAGAGCTCAGCCCTTGCTCCTGGGAACAGGAAGAAAAGAGCCAACTGAAGAAATATGATTAAGGAAAATGCTAGAATCCACCAGCCCCTGAGGATGGCTCAGTCTCAAGACTGATGCTGAACAGGCTTCCAGGAGCCACAAACCTTGTGGTCTCAGCTATGAATTTTCCAACAAGTTCTGCAACTCGGTTACCCAATGTCACTTGTGCCCAAAAGGTCCAAAGAGCCCAGGGAGGCAAGAATCTGGAGAAGATGTATCAACTCTTCTGCATTATAACAATGATCCCTGCAATTCTTGTCATTTTCTATCAAAGTGAAA
The DNA here is from genome assembly GCF_000276665.1 of Chinchilla lanigera. NCBI lineage: Eukaryota > Metazoa > Chordata > Mammalia > Rodentia > Chinchillidae > Chinchilla > Chinchilla lanigera. The sequence goes on from NW_004955431.1 coordinate 23,349,982, forward strand.
CCAGCAAACTCCCACATGTCTCTGTGCTGTTTTCTAGAACTAAAGTGATAAAGAAGACAAATAGCTCTTGTCCTTGGAAATTTGGTAATGTAGGAGAAGGAAGAAGTCTTACAAGCAACCAAGAAACAAGACAAAGACTAGCTACTGCCTCAAAAAGGGCCACAGAATTACTGAAGGAGGGGAGCATGAACCTTTGTCTTGCTCTCCAGGCAATTTTTTATAGTTAATTGCGTGGTCCTATATTCTCAACTTTCCTAGGAATGTCAGATATGTCCTCTAACTATAAGAGTACATGAACAATAGTTACTGTATATAGACAGTCCTCCACTTTTATAAATATGTAATTGTGTATAAAATTAACTGTATAGAAGTGGAGTAAGATACTTTCATGTTTGTTCCATTCCAGGCAGCACTGAACAATTGGGCAGGTTGTACACTCTGTAAGGGCATCTGGCCAAGGATCAGGTGAGCACTGAAATTCAGCCACATGCCTTAGTGCAGGACTGCTTTTAGTCCAGAAAAAAGCCAATCCCATTTTCTATTTTGCACAACACACCACTCAGCTAGTAGTGGTCCTGAATCTGAGAGGTCAAAAACATTTTTACATCCCAATCAAATATTTACATCACAGAGTTCTCTTTCTTTACATTAAGTCTATGGTAGATCTGCTGAGTCCAAAGAGCACTCAACTGAGGCCAAAGATTAGCAACTAAATTCTATCTTGGAAGCAAGTATATTGAGCACAGAAAAATTGTGCTTTTAAAAATCTCTAACATTAGCATTCTTTTTTCTACTCTCCATTTGTTTTTTGTAAAGCAGTATGGGGAAAATGCAATAAAAATTTGAAGTGGTCACACATATATTGTTTTACAGAAAGTACCTGGCAGCAGTGAGCTGTTGGCTGGCAGCAGCACCACCTGGAGGCAGCTCAAATTCTTCTTTTTTTTTGTATATGACAGGAAAGGCAGATTAGTTATAGAAGGCAGATGCAGGATGTTAATGATAAAATATTCATAGGATCATCCAGCTAAGGCCTGATAATATGCTAATACTTGTACCAAACGCTAAGTATAGTTCAGAAAAGTGTCCATCAAGGGCCCATGTGTTAAAGGCTTTGTCCCCAGATGTGGAGCTGTTGAGAGGTGGTGGAACTTTTAAGAGGCGGGGCCTAGTGGGAGGAAGTTAGGTTATTGGTTTGTGCCCTCAAAGGAGAGAGTGGGATCCTAGTCTTTTCCTCTTTCTCTCTTTTTTACTTCCTTGTCAAGAAGTAAATGGCTTTGCCTGGCCACGTATTCCTCCATGATGTGCTACCTTAACATGGCCCAAAACAAGGGGGCCAACCAATTGTGGATTAGACCCTCCAAAACTGTGTTGAAGTAAACCTTTTCTCCTATAAGTTGATCTTCCCAGGTATTTGTGGTAGGAATGGAAAGCTAACTCACACAGTGGTAGACTTCTGCTGGCTCTCATCACCTCCAGTCTTTCTCCTGTGCTTCATATGTCTCTGGGCCTCTTTGGTCTCACTGGAAGCACCCAAGGCTCACTTCTCAGCTCCAATTCTGTAGGCACTGCCTCCTGCTGGACCCTCCAGAGTGACCAGGAGCTCCGAGGTGATGAAGTGGCAGCAGCTGGTAGTACCTATTCTTCCCCAGAAGCAGATGCTCCTCACTGAGGCTGCCTGGGGAAGGGGCTTGCTTACTTTCACTGAAAGGCCCCTCTCGTGTCTTCCTGTCCTCCTCACTTCTCCTAGTGTGGCCTTCATTCACAGACACAGCCATTCATCCCATAAACAGGAATTAGGCGAGTCTTCATATAAGGCCCTGTGCCAGGAGCTGAGCAAGGCATTGGCCTCAGAATGGGAAGCTGACACCTCGGTACTGGGGAAGGTGGATAACAAACACAACACAGAACTGTATATATATGATGTTGAACTGGTGCCAGGAAGGGACCAAGGGGAATGTCCTTCAGAGGAGCAGGAGGAGAGGGCGCTTGGGCAGTGAAGGAAGCCACTCTGAGGAGATGACCTTGTGCTAAGACCTAAGGGCAAGAAAGGCTGGGGTGTGGGGAGCAGCTGAGAACTCCCAGAAGCAGCAGAGTGTAAGAGAAAGCCAGGAGGCCTAACAAAGGCCTAGGAGAACACCATGTGTCTGGAACACGGTGGGAGTAGGCGACAGGGTCTCTCATGCAGGCAAAGCCTGTGTCACAGGGGCCCCTTATCCCTGTGGGGCCCACGGGAAGCTCTGTGCTCCCCTCTTCCACTGACCTCAGCCTTCGCCTTGCATCACTTGGCCCATTCTTGCCAGGCTTGGGTACACACAGCCCTTTTCCCCAAGGTTGCTCCAGTTGAAGAGCTCTCTCCCCCTTGCTACACAGAGATAAGAGATGTGTAAATCTCAACGCAGCCCACCGATCTGCTGGACAAGATCACCTTCAAAGAAGCTCTTACATTTAGGTAACTTTTGAATGGATTCACTTTTGACAATCTTTAATGCCAAATAAAAGGTCACATAAAAGTGGCACCTTTCACCTGGTGACTTGGCAGCCCTAACGCTTGACTAGAGATGGAGCCCAAGGCTAATACCCCGAGGTGAGGGACACTGGGGAGCCCTCCTGATTGCCAGCTTGTCACTGGCTCCCGTGAGTCTTTAGATACACATAGAATGGAAGTCTAATGCGATGGATCTTAGATCACTGGTGACCATAACTGCCGTCCATCCTCTTTCCAGGGCTCTCTAAAGGGCAGGGTCCCGTACTGGTTTCCCCAGTGTTACCAATCAGCAAAGCATAGCTCTTTCAGCGTTACCGTCTCTGGACTTTGAATGCCAGCACCTAACAGCTTAGTTGGTGTAAAGGCCCCTCCTCGATGCTCAGAGAGAGCAGCTACTGCTGGCCTCGGGAGCTCCTTAGGCCTCTGCAGGTGGTGGCTCCCAACTATCGCTGGCTGCTGTCTGTCTTTGCCTGCAGTTAGCTGCCTTCAGCACTATCAGCCCCGGCTGCTGACAGCTTTCTGGGCCAGCAGCCTTTGAGATTACCAGCTCAGCATGCTCTCCTCAAGTAAGAAATCACAAATAGTCAGGACTATGCCATGGGAAGAGGTTTTATTGAGATTTATGCTGTAGCATAAGTAGGATCAGCTCAGGGGCTGAACCTGCTAAGGATATGGGGAGGCTGCTTATAGAGGATAAAAGGTGGACTGGCACACATGCAGTGTCAGACTTTCTACTTGGCCATGGGTAGGCGACTAAAGGAAGAGAGCTGCAGAGGGGCGGAGTCACCCAGAGAGGCTGCAAGGTGAAGTGTTTTGCAATAGCCCCAGACTGAAGCCTGCTGCAACCAAATCAAATACCTCCCAGGGCAAGCGTGGGGCGCCTGATACAGACGGGCTGGCTACAAGGTGTTTGAGGCAGCCACAGAATAAAAACACCTTTTGGGGAGCATTGGGCCCTTGGCTTCTGTCCTAAATTCACTGCTCACTCTTGGGGAATCATGGGGCTGCAAAGTTTCTCAGTGTTAGTGGTGGTGGGGGAGTCTTTGTGCCAGAACCTGAAAAGAGCATTAGGAAACCTGGCTGTCCAGGAAGGCAGAATCTTCTCACCAGCGATTCTCACCTCCATTCCGCAACCCACCTACTGAACACCTGTGCCAGCACAGGGGGGCGGGGGCAGACAGAAATGCCGTTCAGTCCCGGTCCCCAGGCATAAGACAAACACAGCAACCTCACAAGTGGCTTCTTGGAAGAGAGGGATCCCTGTAATGGCTTATATCTAGGGGTCCCCCCAGAGCTTCATATGCTCATAGGTGGGACTGTGGAGAGGTGACTGGATCATGGGGGTGTGATACTCATCAGTGAATGAGTCTCCTGCTGAGTCTACAGCTAAATGTGGTGTCAGGGGAGTGGCCTCAAAGGGTCTATCTCCCGCCCTCCTCCCTTGATCTCTCTCTGCTTCCTGACCGCCATGCCATGGCCAGTTCCTCTCTCTATGCCCCTCTGCATTGCTGCCCTGCCTTGAAGACAGACAGCTACAGATTGAAACCCCTACAATCTGTGAACCACTGTCAACCTTTCTTCCATTAAGTTCTGGGTATTGGGTATTGTGTCTCAGAGATGAGAAAGTAACTACGACATCCTCTGTGGCCAGAGGGACTGAGGACGCCACCCAGAGGAAGTGAGAGTAGACCCAGGGAAGTCCCAGACCAGAAAGTTTTGAGCATGGATTGGGCCACAAAAGAAAACCAGACTTGTGTGGGGAAAGAAGGAAGGTTGGAATTGAGAGTCGGGTTGAGGGAGAGGCAAGCAGAAAAGCGAAGGGGTTAGAGCGGCCAGTAAGGCCAGACAGGGCCAGAGTTGTGGGCGCAGGCAGGACAGTTTGTTCCTAAGTCTATGCACACTGAGCACTTTTGAGCTGGGGCTCCAGGGTCAGCGCTTGCCTGAGGCTTGTGTTGATGATGGGTTTAGGAAAGTCAGCGTCACCTCCCCAAACACACATGTGCAAGTGGGACAGTGTTGGCATGCGAGGCAGACAGGATCGCCTTGGGACAGTTTTCAAGGCCAGCCTTGCTGAGAGCAGAGCAGCAGGCTGAGCTCAGGGACAGTACAGGGGCACTAATCCCATTCATGAGGGCTCCTCGCAAAGGCCCAGCCTCTCAACATGATTACCTTAGGAGTTAGGATTGCCACTGTAGGAGTTTGGGGAGACACAAACATCCAGACCATAGCATCTGCCCATCTTTTTTCCCAGCACCAAATAATAACAACTAACACTGGTTTGGTGCTTAATACGTGTTAAAAACAGCTTCATAGAGATATACTTCACATACCACACAACTCACCAATTTAACATGTATAATTCAATGGTTTAGTGTGTCTACCATGTTGTGCAATCATCACAGTAAATTTTATTTTATTTATTTATTTTTTGTTACCAGGAATCGAACTCAGAACCTCCCACCCGCCAGGCAGGCACTGTGCCACTGAGCTACATCCCCAGCCCCACAATAAATTTTATAAAATTCTCATTAGTCCAAAAGGAAACACTGTATCCATTAGCAGTCCCATTCCTCCTCCGCTGACCCCATCCATCACCCACCCACTTTCTAGCTCTAGATTTCCCCGAATAGGACATTTGCTATAAATGGACTTATACGTTACATGGTCCTTCGTGGCTGGCTTCTTTCACTTTGTATCCTGTTTTCAAGGGGCATCTTTGCAGTATGTGTATATCGTTACTTCACTCCTTTTTATTCCTGAATACTGTTCTGTTGTCTGGGTGTTATTATCCATTCATCAGCCAATGCGCATTTAGATTGCTTCTACTTTTTGGCTGTTAGACACATTCCTGAACAAGCTTTGTGTGGACCTATGTTTTCATTTTTCTGTATTCAGAAATGTACATATCTGAACTCATTTAATATTTAGAAGCTTTATGAAGTAGGTAATAGTATCCCTACGGGTCAGATTGGCTCATTGACTTACCCAAGGTCACACAACTTGCATTTGGTGGAGCTGAGCGAGGAAGGCAGGCAGTCTCACTGGGCTGTCATCACCCTGCTATGTGCCCTGGAAGATGTCCTGACATGTTCAGTACATACCTAAGAATGAGCAATGGAGTTAGAAGGGCCCTACTCTCAAGAGACTCCAAATGTGGTGGCCTTCTTGGTGACAGTGTTGTCTAATTAACCTCTACCTTAGAAAAGGCAGAGGAGAAAGTTGGCTGGAAACATATTAAAAGCTGGCGGTGGGTGATTCCAGCTGCAGAAAGGGGCACTTTCAGCTGGGGATGAGGCTGCAGGTCCCCAAGGGAAGAAGAGCCAGCACTGGGGCGTGACAGATTGGAGAAGTGACAGCAAAGTTCCTCTTCAGAGAGACAAAGAGGAAATTACTTAAAATTTTATTTTTCTCTTTTTAAAGCAAGTGACAGTGAAGTTCATTTATGTGCCTGGTATCCTCTCTGCCTACAGTCATCAAGAACAGGGAAGTGAGGGGGCTGGGGATTTAGCTCAGCAGCACAGCGCCTGCCTGGCAAGCGTGAGGTTGTGTGTTCAATTCCCAGTACCAGAAAAAGAACCAAAAAAAAAGAACAGGGAAGTGAGCCAGGCATGGTGGCTCACACCTGTAATCCTGACATTTGGGAGGCTGAGGCAGGAGGATCACTGTGGGTTCCAGGCCAGCCTCGGCCACAAAGTGAGTTCAAGGCCAGCCTGAAGTACATAGTGAAAACCTGTCTCAAAAAGACAAAAAAAAGAATGGGGAAGTGGCCATCACACATGCTGGTACCTTGACCTTGGACTTCCCAGCCTCCGCAACTGTGATAATAAACCTCTATTAGTTACAAGGCACCCAGTTTACAGGATTTCCTTATAGTGGTCTAAAGGGACAAAGACAGCAGGTGCAGTGCCTTGTGCTGCCTGCTTCCTGGAACTCTTCTGTGCTTGGCCTGACAGTGCAGCACACAGCTAGCAGTGTGATCGCCTGCCAGTATGTGTGTGTTCCGTCAGACCCAACAGCATTTTTCTTTGTGAAGACTTGTCACGACTGGCCAGTGCTGTCTGCCCGGCCATTCTCATTTCTTAACAAGGATCCGGCTCCCCTGGCCCACGCAGCCAGCACATCATTCTTGCAGGCCCCAAAACAGTTGTTTGTCCCATTTTTGTTCCTGGGTTTTCTCAAGTCCTGACCGTCTTACTTTGTCTCATATTCTTAGAAGTCCTGAGCACCTCACCCTGCATTTGGACCGTCAGCTCCACTATGCGGGCTCTGCCCACCCTCTACCTGGGGAAGAGGGCAGCACTGATGAAATGAGACATCTGTTCTCAGGGCCTCGCCAAAGTTCCAAGTGCACTGGTTCTTGTGGAGAATTCATGTGGAGACTCCAAGTAGGGCGACAAAGGAAGAACAGAACCGTACCTAGGCTCACCACCCACTGCCTTCCTGGAGAGGCTCGGCGGAGAGAAAGGCAGGCAGGTACCCCTCCAGGCCAGTCCCCGGAGACCCATGTCTCAGGTGCTGTGCCCCACAGCTCAGCGGGAGAGGCGTTCCCCCACCACAGAGTCCCGGGGCAGCCAGCGAGCCTCCACTGCTGCCCCTGCTCCTCTCCCTCCTTCTCCAAGCTGGCGACAGTCAGGGTGGAAGCTGCGATGACAGCAAAAACCCAGGGAGACAGAAGGCCAGTGCCAAACGGCAAGCACTTGGGGCCGCCGCAAGACAAGGGGGCCTCACTGTGCACCCCCAGGGTGCTGCGCCTAAGGGACTAGAGGAGGTGTAGGACAGGCCATGGTGCCCCTCCACCACCATCAAGGTGTCCTGGCTTCCAGAGACAAGATGAAGAGGAAAAGGCAAGGAGGCATCAAAAGCAGCTGCACCCTGGAGTGGGAGCCTGTCTTCCTCTGGGGACACGGCCAGCTCTCAGGCTATCTGCAACTGCCACGCTTGCCCTCGTGGAGCCCAGTGTGTGCCTCTGCACACACACCTGCCCAGGTGACAGCGATCATTTGTCTTCCACCAGCGCAGGCGGCCAATGATCATTAGGAGGAGTGGAGTTGGCAGAATGAAGACAGGTGGCCCCAGCTGCAGGCAGAGGCCAGCGTGGCCAGCACGGCGGCTCTCAGCACCATGAGCTTGGGAATAAATGACAACACATGCAGAAGCCCGACCATGAGAAGGGCCAAATGTGGCCCACGCTGGTCTCCCCGTGGCTTTTCCTACGCCTTCTCTATCTAGAAGAGGTGCAGAGTGAGTGTGAATTCACAACCAGCTGGGACAGGCAGGGACACACACCCATGGGGCAAGCAGGATCCAAGCACCAGGGAGCAGGGTAGCAGTGGCTGTGACTCCCTTGCACTCTGCGGTGAGGCCTGTACCTCTCCCTCAGGAGGAGGAGCCTACCTGGCTCCTGAAGAGCCCCACAGGCTTTGTCACTTTTCTACTGTCCCTCTTCCCCTCCTCTTCGCCCTCCTCTCCCCCGACAGGGGAAGCTGCACTTTGGGTGCAGCTGAGATGTGTCTCTCCTGCCAATGCTCCCAACTGGCTGTGGGGACCAATGCCAGGTGTCATGTGCCAGGCAAGGAGCCATAAACAGGGCGGATAGTCGATTTTCACTGTGGTTCAATGAGAGAGGGAAGAAAGAGAACGGGGTGTAAAGGAGTGAGGAGGGAGGGACTTGAACCCAGGATACTGAGGTGTTGGGGGCAACAGGGAAGGTGGGTCTCAGAGCAGGGCCACCTGCCCTGGTCGCCCCTTACGTGTCCCTGTGTAGGCCAGCCAGGTTCATGTGGACAGAACTGGCCAGACAGGAGATCATTCATGATACTGTCCCGGGTCAGAGTGTTCTCTGACGCAAGTCCGTTCCCAACCCCACAGCAAGCAACCCGGGACAACATCCAGGAAAACAGCACGCCCCAGGGTCTCAATGGACCTCAGAGCTGGAGCCAGCCTCCTCTGTCCCTTGCTGTCTGGGCAAAGTACTTGACCTCTCTGAGTTTCCTGTAGAAATAGAACGTGAAGCTCCCAAAGTGTTAAGTAGCGGACAGAACACACCTAAAATTCTCCGCCAGGAGCCTGGCCCACAGCAGTTGCTCAGTAATAGTGTGTGGCTAATTGCCAGGTGGGAACTGAAGGCTTGACCTCTGATTTTCAGGTGTGGAAAGAGACAGGAAGGCTCTGGCTAGGCTACTGGCATACAAAGCATCCTCTTATATCCTCCAGTGTGCATCAAGGACATCAAATTAGGGAGGGGCTCCCTGGAGATGCTCAAACCCTTAAAAAAAAAAAAGTGGTCACTGACATTTTAGTATAAAGCTCTGAAGTCTGATTATCAGGTTCTCCTTACCTAAGCCCTAGGTAACTCCAATCCTAAGATGTCCTGGGAGACAGCTGGAGGGGGACATAGGGAGAATAGTTCTTCCAATGTGGCCATCGTAAACCCCTCCTACAGTGGATAAATGCAGAGCTGCCTGGTGGGCCCTCCCAGGTGCTGAGGCTGTGTGCCAGAATGCAAAACAACAAGGTCACCCTCTACTGCAGCTGGACAGTGCTTGCTGAGACCAGCAGAGCTCCTGGTAAGATGGGAATGGAGCACACATACTTTTCCCAAGGACTCTTACCTTTTACTTCTACTTTTTTCTGTTTACCTTAGAGCCCCCACAAAACCAGTAGTTCAGCAAAAGGAGTCTGGCAACTTTAGCAGAGCTGCTGATTGTAAGTAACCGACTGCTCTGTAAATAACCTCTAATAAACTCTTTTACTTCCAAGCTGGACTCGTCCAAATCATGGTCTTGATGTAGGCACCCTCTCAATTCAGATCTCTGGAAAGTTCAGGGAACAGGGGAGCTCTGTGCACCCAGGAGATGGGGGCCATACTATCTTCACCTCTCTTCTCACCTGAATTCCCTTCCCCATTCCCAAAGGTAGAACAGTTGTTCTTACCTGCAGCCCCAGCACAACTCAGGCCTGAGGCCTTCCCAATAGGCAACAAGGGTCTTACACTCAGTACTACCCGCCCCTGAGGCTTAGAGGACTCCTACACCCACAGGCCTCAGGCTGAATGGCCAGGGCATCCGTAGGATCACAAGCCTGCATGTTGACCTCTGGGTTAGCCCAGCAAGAACAAGTTCCTGTCTGTTTCCCAGTGCTCCACTTGTTGCTCTCTGGATCTTGATCCCAGCTTGGATTCCTCTGTCTGCTTAGCTGGGACCTAACATCCTTTCTCAGCTTTTCCGGTGCCTACACTGATGCTGGAGCTTGCTTCTGCCCAGGGCTTGCCACACCTGTCAGGCCCTGGCAGCAGGCCTCTCAGTTGGCCTTTCCAGGCCCACCCTTGCCCCATTTCCCTTCTGTCTGCTGGTACCATAGGGCCCTGATGGCTCTCACCCTTGAACTTTCCTTTACCCCGGTCTTGCCAATATTCACCCAGTGAACTGAGCAGTGTGGACAGGGAGCAGAGCAAGAAGAGCCCAGAGCTCCTCAGGAAGATGGTAGCACCGAAAAGGCAGGGCGGGAGGAGCTGGGAGAGTGCATGATGAGAATACAAACACAATTATGACACAAAATGGCTTGCCTATTGGCTAAATGTCCAAGTTCTGGAGTCAGACTACCCACATCCAAATGACCTTGGGTGATTTGGGTCACTTGCTTCTTCTCTGACTATCACCTAAATTTCCTCATCTGAAAAGTAGTGATAATGAAACCCACAAAAATTGCAGTAAGAATCAAGACAAGGCTGGGGGTGTAGCTCAGAACTACTGCTTGCCTACTATGCATAAACCCTGGGTTCTAACCCCAGCACCACAAATGACCAAAAAGGAAAATAATTGCATATAGACTTTGCCAGGCATAGAGTAGACACTTTAAAAGTAGATGCCACTATTTTATAGGAAAATAGAGACACCTTGTTTTGGATCAAGGAATACCACCTCCAGGAAGCCCTCCAGGCTTTCTTTTAAACTTCTAGCGCATTTTGTGGGGAAAGAACTATCAGGAAGGATGTAGTGGGGAGGAGGGCATATAGATAAGAACAGGAGTGTGTACCTGAGTCCAGGTCTTGTTAAACCCTTGAAATATCATATTCATTCTATCTACCCAGCAGCCCCAGAAACACAGGTATTCTAGTTGACCCAACTAAACAATGACCCAACCCTCAGGCACTGGCCTGTGAATTACTCAGTTATTAATGCGGGAACTGGAGAAGCTCAGGGGGGAAACCCCTTGCCAATAGCTCCAGATTGGCATTCAGTGTTGCCCTTAGGCAAGGATTCAGGCTGATCAGCATAGAGAGGAAATGCTCTCTTCTAAGGCCGAGGGGCTGTGAGCCTCAGAATGTTGCATCTTCTCTCCAGAACAGTGGTGTGACAGCAAAGCCATTTCCAGACAAGAAGAGGGGCGTGGGCACGTGCCTATGGAAAACAAGGTCAGACACTGCCTAGATGCAGGTTAGAGACTTAGCTCCTCTGCTGTACTGGGTCACAGGGTAACTCCTGGGTGGGGCTCTGGAGCCATCTGCTTGGCTCTTGTGAATGGCCGTTTGCCATAGCAACAGGCACTGCAGAGATCATAAGCCTCCTCTGATGAGAATCTGCTCCCCAGGGAGAGCTCAAAGCTCTTGTCCTCACTGTATGTGAGCGAGCTCCTCACAGAACACATCCTTGGGCTGAGAGAAGCTCCCCCGTGCTCCCCACTTTCCGAATTCTCAGTGATGCCCATCTGCTCACTTTCTTATCTCCAGTAGGAGTCTTAGCTCAGCACACAGTGGGTGTGGGAAGGCGAGCACACACAGCACAGAATCTGTGCAGACCAACCTCTCAGAGAATCCTCTGCCACCCGCTCCCATCAGCAGGAGGCAGCAAGCCAGAGAGAGCTGCCATCCTTCACCCCTGCTGAGCCAAGCATCACTTCCACATTGCCTTGGCCACTTTCTCATCACCGGGACACAATACAAGGTGCCAGCAGCTTAAAGGAGGAGAGGCTTTTTGCCTCACCATTCAGGAGTTTCAGTCCATGTTCGGCAAGCTTAAACACAGAAATGGAATGCAGAAGGGCCTGGACGGAGGAAAACTGCTCATGTCATGGCAGTCAGGGAGCAGAGGGAAAGAAGGGAGAAGCTGGGGAGGGAAATACGCCTTTCCAGGTCACACTCCCTGTACCCTGTCTCTAACCAGAGCCCATCTCCTAACTGCAAGTCAGCTGTAGCACACCTATAATTTAATCACCTTCCAAAAGCCCTGCCTCTGAGCACACGAGGCTCACAGGGGACATTCTTTATCTAAACCATAACATTTCAACCCTGGTCACCAAAAGACTCATGTGTATCTCTTTATGCAAAATATATTTAGTCCGTCTCTAAGGGTTGTCAAAGTCTTAACAGTTTCAGCACTCCAGAAAAGTCCAAGTTCAAAGTCTCCCCTGAGACCCCAGGCAAATTCTTAGCTGTGAGCCTCTGTAAAAATTAAAAAGAAAGTTAACACTACTGACACACAGTGTGGCACAGGGTAAACATTCCCATTCCCAAAGAAAGGAATAGGAGGATAGATAGGAATGGGACCAAAGCAAGACCAAAACTTAGCAGGGAAAATATTAAATCCTATAGCTCCTTATCAGGCATCTGAGGCAAAGTCGTGAGCATCAGACAGTTTGGTGGCCCTGACCTATGGTATTGCCTCTTGTGGCTTTCATTGCTTTTCTCTTGGGGTAGCTTTGATCTCTGCCTGAGGCTTTCCTTAGTGGATATTCCATGTTTCCAGTTTCTCAGACTTCCTGGAGTCTCCATCACACTTTCAGCTTCACTCTCACAGCTTCGAGCACTGCCTTCTCAAGGGCACACTCCTTGGCCTCTTAGACCTTCTGAAATCTGGGTGGAAGCCTCCATGAGCCCACAGCTTTGAATTCTGCATGCCCATAAACCAATACGATGTGGATGATGCTAAGGCCACTGGCTTCAGCAGTAGTCAGGCCTCCTTGGATCATGGCTTAAACATAGAAATGGAATGCAAGAGACATTCAGAGGCCTCCAGGTACATTGAAGGTTGAGCACTATGAATCAAATCCTGGTGAACCAATGCCCTAGGTTCCCTTGCTAGACCTAGGTTCCCTAGGTCCCTGGGACTCTCTTCTCAAATGAAAGCTTTATAGCTTTGCACCCTTGAGCCTGCAAAGGGAGGGGTCTTGCTGATTCCTGTAAGACCAGCAAGGCAACTTTCTTATTGTTCTGATGCAAAGTACTTCTTTTCAATGGTAATCTTTTCAGCAACCAAGATCTCCTGGGCCAAAACGTTACAGGCCCCAACTTTTCAAGAGCTTTCTTTTTAAATGGGCTTTTTGCCCCTGTTTCTCCGTATAAATCTCACTAAAAGCAGCAAGCAGTATCCATGCTACAGCCTGAACACTTGAAATTTCCTCCAAGTTAATTAGTTAATGAGTCTGCTTCCCTTAATTTCAGTCTCCCACAGAGTCTCAGGACATGAACAAAATGCAGCTAAATTTTCTACCAGAGCATAACACACATGGTCTTGAGTCCATCTGCCAATGGGATCCTTGTTCCCAACTGAAATCTCCTGAGCTTGACCTTTACTGTCTGCATTTCCACCCACACTCTGGTTTTCTGAGCTGCGACTAGGACTTCCCATCAAGTTCTGCTTGCAGCATTCTAGAGCTGCTTGTCCAGCGGGCATCTCCAAACCTTTCCAAACTCCTCTTACAGACCAACTCCAAAGACTTCTAAACCACATGGTCAGGTATATTTACAGGAATAAACCTGGTACCCAAGTCTGTGTAAGTCACTTTCTCATCATTGGTACACAGTACCTGACACCCACAAATTAAAAAAAGAGAGGTTTACTTTGGCTCACAGTTCAGAAGTTTCAGTCTGTGTTTGACAGGCTTAAACACAGAAACAGTATGGCAGAGGGCCTGGGCAGAGGAGAGCTACTCATGTCATGGTGATCAAGAAGCAGAGAAGGAGAAAGGAGGAGCCAGAGAAAGAGATCTGCCTTTTCAGGTCATCCCCTGTAAATTGCCTCTAACCAGGCTCCAGCCCCTAACAGTAAGTCAGCTGTGTCCCACCCCCCCCCACCCCTGCCATAATTCAATCACCTTCCAAAAGCCCTGCCTCTGAGCACATGAGATTCTTGGGGGACATTCTTGATCTAAATCATAGCACACACCAGGACTTCTGTGGTTCTTCATCCCCTTACCCAATCCAAAAGCAGTTACTTTAGAGATAAAAACAGAGCCTGCTCCTCCCCAGGAGCAATGCTGCTGAGGTCCAGCAGTGGGAACCACACCCTGACTCTAAGGCTTTGCAAGATCTGGTCCCTGCCATTCCCCAGACTTCTTCCTCCAATCCGTTCTAGTCACTTAGATCTTACTGCTTTCCCTCACCCCTCAGAGTGACTTCCCCAGAGTGGCCTCCATCCCTCTGTAGCAGATGATTAATACTCCATCCAGATCCCCCTTCAGAAATAAAGAGAATACTTCCCAGTCAGAATGAAGGACAACCCTCAGCTACAAGGCCCCTCTGGAAATGACCTCAGCTAAACAAACTCTCTCATCCAAAGTCATCCCTTCTTCCCTGACAGTTCAAGCTGCGGTTCAGAGGAGCTCCTTGAGCCAAATTGGAATAACCCCATCTTAGTTAATTTAGGCTGCTATGCCAAAGTAACAAACTACATAGCATATAAGCAAAATAAATTTATTTCTTGTAGCTCTAGAAGCTAAAGTCCAAGGTCAAAGCACTGGCAGTTGCTGTGGTGAGAACCTGCTTCTTGATTTGATGTGTCTGCCTAGCAGAAGAGATGGGAATATCTCTCTTGTGCTTCTCCTATAAAGGCACTAATCCCATTATAAGGACTCTGCTCCTGTGAGTCTAAAGTCTCCACCTTCTAATACCATCACCTTGGAGTGAGGACTTCAATTTAGAAATTGAGGAAAGGGGAGACAGAAACATGTAGGCCACAGAAAGCCCTCAAGGATCTCAAATCTCCCCACAGGGTGGGCTGAAGCTTCCCTTGAGGATGTACTGAAGCTCAACTTCTCCCTCTACCCAGTCCTGCTTCCTTTCCTTCCCTTCCTTTTCCCAATGTTGATCAAATCACCCTTTCAGCATAAACAGCAATATCAGGCTTTACAGATCTGTTTAAACACCATTGTCCCATATGGATTCTTCTGCACCAGACTAACTAAGTTCAAATCCCAGTTCCGTCTTCCCTGGCTATGTACTTTGAGCTAGTTCATTAACCTGTCTGGGCCTCAGCTTCCCTATGTGTACAGTATGGTAATAATAATAGCATTTACCTCATAGGGCTCTTGTGACAATTACATAAGTTGATATCTGTAAAGCCCTTAGAGCATATGGTATATGATAAATGCTAAAAATGTAAACATATTATTTTTTAATTCCCCGTACTCCTGAAAAAGCTTCATCTTCCAGAGAAGTTTTCTTCCAGTGCCACTGTTGTTGGGCCATGGCCTCTCATGCATATATACGTATCCCACCTGCACGAAAGTTCATGGGCTCATAGGTACAGCTTCACAGCACCAAAGAGAGAGGAATTGGTGAGACCACAGGTACAAGGTCAGGGCTGGGATCTATCATTCCACAGACGAGAGGGCAGGGTTGTCCCAGGCTGGTCCATCAGTTTACAACAGAACTGGGAAAGAATTCCAGAACAGAAAAGAACAAGAACCACCATGGACAAAAGCTTAGAGTCTGAGTCAACCCTGGATTTTAGTCTTACCCCATCATCCACAGATGTGTGACCACAATTAAGTTACTTAGTTTCTATGACTCCCAGCACCCAAGACTAGCAGTAGGGCCTCCATTTCTGTTATAAGAATTGAATGAGGTCATGCCTGTAAAATATCTGACTGTAAAATAACTGTTTAGCAATCAATAATGTCCTCTTACCACCTCTATATCAGTCAGCTATGGCTGCATAACAAACACTCCCAAATTTTGCTGCTTAACACAGAAACATGTTTCTTTTGCATGTCATGTTGTGGTCTTTCCTTTCACATGTAAGCTTCCAGGCTCAGTGGAGGCAGCTTGTCTCTGCTCCACTGAAAATCAGCTGGGACAACCTGAATGCTGAGAACTATAGTCCTCTGAAATCTCCTTCCATGTCTGACACTCAGGCTAGAACCTCAGGCTCAGACTGATTGGGCTCCTTTCTCTCTCTAACTCTGTATGGTCTCTCCAGCATGATGGCTTAAGAGCCTCTTATATGGCAGCTCAAGACTTCACAGGACCTGTCCCAAGAGGGAGAGAGTCAGGGATGATAAGGACTCAGAAATCACTTGGACATCTTTGCTTGGTCAAGGCAGATATGCCCACCCAGTTTCAAGGAGAGGGAACAGAGGGCCCTCCTTTCACAAAGAATTTCAAATAACACACTGAGAAAAGAGCAGAGGAGTATGTGCTGGAAAATACAGTCTGCCCCACATGCCCTGTGGCATGGTTCTGTGTTAATGCCTGCCTCTCCTCTCAGTGGCCCAGACAAACTCTGCTGTGGCCAGGACTCCTCAGCAAGACTCACTCTCTCTCCAGCTGAGACTGAAGGGGTAGCTCTGTGTTTTATGCTCCACCTTCTTCAGCTCTAGGCCAAGTGTCACTCTCCCTAAGGCCTGCACCAGCTAAGAACTCTTGGAGTTGGCCTCACGCCCTCAGAGATCTGCTTAGCCTCCACCTTAGCAGGGTCTATGAGCTTCCACCCTCGGGATGGCCTTCTTCAGACCTGATTACACCTGAGCTACGTCCCTGGCTCCAGCAGGAGTTGGGAATCACATGAGGAGCTGGAACTCACAGGAGCTGGAAAAACATCGTTAAAGACCCACGCTGACCCTGGGTGTCCCATGCTATCCTCCTGGGGAGAATGAGTGACATGCTTCATATCCACATCCATGTGTGTGTCACTAAGCTGCTTGGATGGTGCTCTGTGACAAGAACACATCACTGTGCATTTAAAAGGGCCTTGAGCTATTTGGTCATGAGAGCTGGAGAGAGCTGAGGACCTTTGCATGATAAAGTGGAAGTGTTGCAAAGAGACCCATAAAAAAGATGGGTCTCTTGCTCGGTCCTGGGGTGGGTGCTGGGGCCTGTGCTCCATGGTCAGGTGGGGACCATGTGAGCACAAACAGTCAACCATGAAACACAGAACACAAAGCAGGAAACCAGGGGAGAAGGACTCAGAGCCTGGACTGCGGAAGGATGATGATTTGGGGAGGTTTGGGGTGGGCTGTATCTAGGTCTTAAAGGCAAGAAGACCTACAGTGACAACTAGGTTAGATCCACATTAGACACCTAATAAGGAATTGGACCTGCCCTGGCGCTGCCTGGCTTCTCATCTGGCCTGGTTCTCCTGCTCTTCTAGCTGGGGGTGCTGTCCAGAGGAGAAGACAGCTGGCCAAGTGTGTGCTAGACCTGTCTGTGTACCTGGCCTCTCAAGCACTCTGCTTGAAGCCATTAGGGGGACTAAGAGAACGTCAATCACAGCCCTGAGAAATGAGTTTGAACAATTTGACCTCCAACATGCTCCTGGGCTCAGAGGTGCATCGTAGCCCTAGAATTTCTGGCCCTGTGACCTTCACCATTCACTCTATAAAAAACGAAAAGGCTAAAGGTTGATCCAGCTTACAGATGCCTCTACTGGGACATCTGCAAATAAGATGGCCCTAGAGCAGCCACTCTCCCCAGAACACCCTGCCTACTTCTCACCCTTGCTAGTCCTTTGCAATACATAGGTGTCCAACTGACAGGTCTTAAGGGACAATGACAAACAGCAGAAAGGAAGAGCAGCTGACAAGGAGTCAAGAATAAAAATTGGTTGGGCCAAGCCAAGGCCAAACACACCTGGAGCCCTCCCCACGGCCTCGGTCAGGGTGCCTTCTGTTTGGCTGGCCTCTCCCCACCGCTCCCTGCCCAGGCCTTCCTGGGAGTGTTTTCACTCTCCGTTAGGCACCATCTGGAGGTGTCACTGGAAGCCTGGAGGGGAGCCAGGATCTGGCATGGACCGAGTTAAGGGACTGTGGGCCTGTGTGCTGGGCCTGGCTCAAGGGACCTCGGCCCTCTCCCGATTTGATGGCTGAGGAGGGTTCCAGCTGCACAGAGAGTGGCCCTCCAGGGCCAACAGATGGGCAGCCCCGTGAGGAAGCCACATGGCACGGCCATGTTGTTGTTAAACGCAGCTCATTAGGTTTTATCTGCAAGATGCTGCTGGGTTGGCAGGAACACACCTGCCTCCAGCAGGAGTGGCGGACAGCCCTGGATGACTGTGACAGGGAGGCGGGAGTGGCAGCCTTGCTTTCAGCAGTTAACAGCCCCCCCGCAGACCTGAGGTCCCTCTGGTTATTGTAGACTTTAGGGGAAGCTGAAGGGCACATTTGCACACTGCACTGAGGCCAGGGAACCACCCCCCCATCTTGGCCTCCCCATAGAAGGTGGCCAGAAGGGCAGCTAAGTCGTGGGCAAGACCAGGTCTCTCCATTGGCAGCCTGCTGCCTGCAAGACTAGACTCTGAAAATGACCACCCTAGGGACTGGCAAACTTTGTAAAGCTCTACCTGGATAGTAATCACTTTAGGCTTTGCAAAGTCAAAATGGAAAATATAGTATAAGCACTTGGATAAATATTTAAGATTTAACCATTTAAACATGTGAAAACCATTCTTAGTTCATAGGCCATAAAAAGCAGGTGTTAAGCCATAGTTTAATGCCCCTGGACTTCAGTCCCATGGGCAAGGGAGCCAGCAGAAGATGCCACCCGCAGCTCCCTCCAAAGAAGAGCCCTCAGATGTGGGAGCCACAAAGGAGCCAGGGTTTAGCTAAGTTGCACAGTCTCTGCGCACATCTACCTCTGCTCAACACCTGCTGTGGGAAACTAGACCTGCTCATATTTGGCTGTCTCTCCCCACACTGGGACAAGAGGCCAGGAAAGGTGTTGTCTCCTGCAGAAGTGCAGTACTGCCCATGCCTTGCTGAGGCCCCTCTCTCCATGCTGGAACCCACAGGCTCATGCTGTACTGTGACCATCACGGCATCTCATGGTATCATTCATCGCCTCCCAGCTCCACAGGCCCCAGAAATGAGTCTAGAGGGTTCCATGTCTGGAGAGCCCCAGCTGTGCTCAGGCTTGCTGTTGTCTCAATACCTGCATCCCTGTGCCCTGGTCAGTGCTGGGCTGCACTCAGCCTCTCAGCTCCCTCAGGCAAATGCCTTCAGGCTGGACCCTGGTCCCAGAGCCCAGCCACATTTGCATCCCTTAGCCCTGCGGAGACCCTCACCCACTGCACTACATTACTCAGCTCACTTCCATCCTACAGAGAAAAGCTAGCAGAAAGAGGTCTGAGTGTGACACCAGGCAGGCTGGTCTGGAAACCTGGCTATGGGACCCTGGATCCAGTTCCTTGCCTCACTCAGCTCTACCATCCCCATCTGTGACATGCGGTGGTTGCATGCCCAGCTGTGCCATGCACCACATGTGGGCCGTGGAAGCGTCCAGCACAGCACATCTATAGCCTACCCCTTGCGGTCCTCAGTGGCCATTTATAGGCTGCACATCGGAAATGGAAGTCCAGAAACAAGATGGAGGATCAGCTGCAGGGACAGCAGAAAAAGGTGATGATCCAGGGCTGATGAGGAGGGAGCTGATAGGACAGCAGGGATCTGAGCCACCAAACCTTGTTTGTCAGCCAGTGCCCCCAGTCGGTGGCACAAAGGTAGGGAGGCGGAAGCAAGGTGGACAAGGAGGGCAGTGCAGGAGAGCTATCCGACAGCCTGTCACTAGGCGGGACGTAAGACTGAGAAGTGTATCCAAGTGTCCTTACAGTCTCCTCCATCCCTGACTGGGAACAGATGCCTTCCCGTAGCTGCACCTGGGCACAGGCCTTGCCACCAACCTGGCGGGAGCAATCAGTAACTGAACCCAGACTGTTCTGGAGACATACTTGATATCAGCTGAAACTACAGGAGTATGCTAGAGTTAACTCTTTATAAGCCAAACTGTACACATTTGGTTCCACAATATGGATTCACTCATTCTGAACCAGCTCTGTTGTTGTCAGGGTAAAGCCTAGATTTAAAAGCATTTCAAAAAGCTCTCCACCAAAATACATGTAAAAGATTGTCCATAGCAGCATTATTTATAATAGGCCAAGCTGGAACAACTCAAATGTCCATCAACAGCAGGGTCAATTCATAGAACAGTCCCATAGTGGAACACTATTCAGGAGTAAGACCAACCACTGATATACAGACCAGCACGGTGACTCTTACTGATTCAAAAGGAGGCAAAAGTCACCAGTGGCGCTAGAGAGTGGACTAGTGTTGAACACCTGCAGGATGTTGACTAGAAAGAAGCAATGGGGAGCCTTTTGTAGTGCCAGGAGTGTTCTAGATCTTGAAATAGTAGTGGTTACATAGGTGAATACATATGCAAGGATTCATCTAGCTGTACATTTCATTCTCAAAGTTCACTCTTAAGTTAAATTTCAATTAAAGTATATTATTCCCCCTACCCCTCTCCCCCCAGAAATCCCTCAACAATTGTTAAAGAATGACCTTGGATCAGGACAACCCAAGGAACTTCCCCTAATATGGCACTGGTCTCCAGAATGGACCAGCCAGGTTAGCTCTTGGTCCCTGCTGCATGTGCCTACTGACCTTTGAGCGCTGTGGTCTGGATACAGGTGGTCGTTTTTATTCCTTGTTCCTTGTCTTTGTTGAGATGGCTTTGGCTAAAAAATAATACCCCAATAAACCTGGCTTAAACAGTGGAGGTTTTCTTTCACTTAACAAGAACTCTGGACACAAAAGGTTTGAGGTGGGTTCCCAGCTCTCTGAGGTTGGAGCCTCAGGTCTCATCCTCTGAGTCTTATTGTACTGGCCTTGCTCCCCGCCCCCCAGCAGGCTTCACTTTCCTCCAACAACTGCATCCCAAGACCCGACGATGGAGAGGGGCCTTTTCATCCAAAACAAGTCCACAGGAGACTTCCCTCAAGTCCCATTGGCCAGAACAGCAACCACTGGCAAAAAAGAGAAGGCCGAGCCAGAGGTTCTGCCTCCCGCAGTGGTGCCCCATACCTGAGCACAGTTAGGGTTCTGTTAGAGAAGATGGTGGAAATGATGCTGGGTTGGAAACCAACTGAGCTGCCAGGCCTTGTTGGGATTTTTGTTTTTTAGCGTCTGCATATTTTTAACTTGAGATATTATACTGTCAAAACAAGTGAGTCATCATGCCCTTCTGCCTGAAGCCTGGTGGATTAATGCTTCTGTCCAAATTCCCAGGGAGACACAGATGCATGGATGGGATAAGGCAAGGGAATGTTTGGCTGCCCTTGGAAGGGTTTGATGTCACCACCGCAGGGGCTAGAATGCTGTTTGTGGAAGAGGAGCTGGGCTGGGGACTCATGCACAGGGCCTTTGTAATTAATGACTTTTATTCATTCACTTTGTGACTGGCACTCTGCTAAGACATGAGAGAAACAGTCCATAAAATATTAAGGGGAAAAACTAATTGAATTCTCCAAATACTTCATGCACAGCTCCAACAGGGAGAGGAGGATGCTCCTCATCACTGAAATGGCTCAAAAAGCCCTGGAGACCCCAGACCAAGGAACAGGAAGGATGCCAGCGTTTTGAATCCAGCTGAGCCACTAGCACTGAACGTTTCTTCATTTGCAAGAATTCTTCTATTCCTCTGTGACTGAAACCTTGTACCACAAATGACAAGCAGAGCCTGGAGGTCTGCAGGTTTCAACCACCAGCTCTCTGGGTCTTGGTCAGGTCTCCTAAAAACAATGCTGTCGTGATGATCATGATGAAAAGGAGGACAATATATAGCACACTGAGTCCTTGCTATCTGCATAGAGGTACCTGTATTATCTCATTTAATTCCCTCAAAAACTATAAAATCATTACTTTTATTATCCCCTTATACCAGATGAGGCAACTGAGGCTTAGGGAGGCTCCTGATTAAAGTCACTTATTGTGGACCAAATTATGTATCGCCTTCCTCCTGCCCAAAATTCATGTAAAGCCTTAAGCTCTGATATGAGTGTGATTTAGGACAGGACCTTTGTTGGGGAATTAGGTTAAATGAGGTCATACAGTGGGACACAACTCCATATGACTGGTGTCCTCATAAGAAGAGAAAACAAGAGGAGCGCCTCTGTAAAGAGGAAATGCTGTGTGTGTTCAAAATGAGAAGGCAGCCGTCTGCAAGCTGAGAGAGAACTCAGAAAAAACCAATTCTGCCAGCACTTGACCTCGAACTTCCAGCCTCTGGTACGATGAGAAAATGAATGTCTCTTGTTTAAGCCACCGAGCCTGTGGTACTTGTCATGGCGTCCCAAATTGACTAATACATCACACAATAGCGGAACTATCATTTAAACCAGACAATTGAGTTCCAGGGCCGTGCTCTTAGGACCTCATCACCTCCAATCCGACCCCTTGATTGGAGAGATGGGGAACAAGTACCCTTATGGCTGGCCTGTGGGTACCAATTATACAGATTGTCAGATCTCACCCCTTTCCTCCTTCCTCTATGTAACAAATGACAGTCCATTTAGAAGTAGCCAAGACTCACGTTTGGATGGAAATGGTCCCAGGGAAATATGGGCCAGCATTTGGTGGGTGGCTAGAACCATCTGGGTAATTTGCAGAGCTGGGTCATGCCGAAAATGGCTGTAGGCACTGAAGAGGTTTGGGCAAGAGATGTAAAACAGTACCACCTGCTTCCCAGGAAATGGTTTGGATAGTGCCATAACCAAACAGGCCTGTGTTTAATTCCTTCCTTCCCCCAGGTATGGGACCTTGGACAAGTCACTTCACTCTCTGAGCCTTCGTTCCTCCATCTGTCCCATGGAGATAATTATTCTGACTCTGCAGCAGGGCTGTGAGGATGAAAGAAGTTACTACGTGGAAAGCTATTTCACAGATGGTCTGAAGTCGGTAATACTTAGCTCAAGGGACTACCTAAAATCCCCTTAGCTTCATCAAAGCAAAACCCGCAGTTACAAATCCCTTGGCAGACAGCCTCCAGACCTTTCTGGAAGGAGCTGGGTATAAATTATGAATCACAGCCTCTCAGGTCAGCTGTTATTCTGGATCTTGCCTCCTCCTTTCATACAGAGTTCTGGGCCAGCTCTCTTTAGAATACTGCTCATGGCCCCAGGGGTCTCTACTCCCCCTGCAGTGCCTACCTCCTGCCCCAAGCTTTCCTTCTTCCAAAGACCAAATGCTTCTTGGGCTCTTTTTGAGGGGATGTTCTGAAAGAACTCTCAGAAAGCAGTGCTCGCATTGGCCAAAGCTTGGAGCTGGCAGCACCTGAGCCCCAACCTGAGCCCTATCCTGGGCCCCGGTGAGCACATCCACTCATCCTCCTCCAGCCTTGGGGGAATACTCCATCTCAGAGGTCTGGAGAAGAGGTGAAAGCCCTGGGGGAACTTTGTTTTTAAGATTAGGAAACTGCAAAAGGCCAGTTATCATGTCCTGAGGGACTGAGAGAGATTCCTTGGCTCCCGTTCTGAATCCTCTACCCTCCCCACACTCTCAGCCACACTGCAGCCACATTCCCAAGGCCACACAAGCACTGGCTTCCTCTCTCTTCCCCAAGCCTTTTCAGGGGAACCACAGCTAGAGGAGGCCTGGTCAAGCAGTCATGGATAAGTAATGACCCATTGCAAATATTTCTTTACCTGGAAATCTGGGGATCAGCCAGACGAGCAGAAGAGCACTGGTCCTGGAGCCAGAGAGCTCTCATCCCAACTAACCTGCCACCTTCAGCCTTGTGACTTTGTACAAGTCACATCTCTCTTCTAAGCTCTGTTTTCTTCACTGTAAGAATGGATGTTAATTCTCAGTGTTGTGAGAATTAAATAAGACAATGCATCAAAACTCAGAATGAGCAGATGTCAGCCAGCTGTGACACAGGGCCTGGGCTTGTTAGGGTTTCTAAACATTGGAGAGTGAGTGCTTTTTTCAGTTTTGTGCCTTAGGCATTCATCTCAACCTAGGCATAACCCTGCTCTAATAGTGTGTGCAGGCAGCCTTGAGAGATTCACAAAGCCCGAAGCCTCCTGACTTTGGCATCAGACTCTAGAAGAATAGGGAGAAGCAGGACACAGCCTGCAGGGGGTGCGTTCTGTAGTGATAGCAGTAGCAGCAGCAGCAGCAGCAGCAGCAGCAACACCTCTCATCTCATCTCACTTCTCTGGGGCTACACTCTCACCTGAAAGGCTCACGAGGTTAGTCCTTCCCAATCACAGAACAGTGTGGGGCCAAATAAAACATGGGAGTGAGGGGATTGGTCAAATACAATGGACCAGGCCAAATAATGATGCTCCTGTAACGGCTGTTGCTATTGAGTCTATTCTCCCACCCTAGTCCAGCCTCATTCCTAACAAATAGAAAGTCTCTCTCCATGTATTAAAGTCTCCATGAAACAACCAGCTACTACTTAATTCCCTTGCTTCATATCTTCGTATCTGAGGAAAAGAAAGCAAAATTATCCACTACATGAGTTGATAATAAAGTACTCAATGGTGAGACCCATTCGTCTCGTCTGCAATTTAGTTTTTTAAACAACCACAAATCACCAAGCACCACTTTCACTGAATTAAATTGTAAGGAAATTAGGAAACAACTCGGATTTTAATCAATGTTTGGCTTGACCATGAAAAAAGAGGTACCTCTTTCTCCTGTCTCTAATCAGGAGTGTTAATTATCTTGGTTACATGCTAGCAAATTAATTATGAGCTAATGTAGTTAAAGGAGACCATTTGTTAAGGGAAACTGATCGCATATTGTTAGCTCCAGGGGATTAAATGGAAAACCACTGTCATAGAAATGGCTTTAACAGTGATACCCAGTATTTGATTTGAGGGGTTACCCAGTGGAAAGGGTGAGGATCAAAATGACCTGCCCCCTCATGCCCACCTCCCACCACCACGCCCCACAGCACACCGGAGCTGTCACCAGCATCCCTCCATACCAGGGAGACCAGTTACCTATATAACATGTTCCAGGTTAAAAGACAGTAACATCTGGAGTTTCCTTTCCTTGGAGCATGTGTGTGTGTGTGTGTGTGTGTGTGTGTGTGTGTGTGTCTGTGTTGTGCAGGGAGGAGCACAGGAATGTATACATGAAAGAGTTGAGAGGAAGTGGAGGAGGGTGTGTGCAAGAGGAAATCAGTTGGGGGATGGGTGTGCTTGCACAGACAAATGCCATGTGGGCTCCAGCTCTTGCCCTAAAGCAGCAGCATCTTCATGGTGGGTGGACCTAGAGTGGCTCAATGAAAACTGCCCACACCCCTGGGGAGCAGCCTAGGTCTCCAGAAGCCAAGCCAGGTGCAGGGTGTTTGTTTTGGTCAGGAGGTGGTCAACCAAGTCAAGGTAGACAAGCTGCGGGAGCAGGACTGCCTCTCCATGGCCTCTCCTCCTTGTGAGCCAGGCTTGTGATGCTGGGAGAAGGAATAGAATAAGCTCACTCATGTGGAGGGCATGGAGGCCTCGATGGCCACACAAAGGGTGGCAGAAACTTCTCCCTGCCTACTAGTATCCATTCACTCAATCTCAGAAATAGAGTACCCACTTCATTCACCCAACCAGAAAGCTACACTGTCTAGCCACCCTCCCTGTACCTGAGTGACTAGATTCCAGTCATCAAAATTTGAACAGAGTTGCAGGGTGTGATTTCTGAGGAAAATTGAAAGTTGATTTTCTTTTTCTTCTTTTCCCTGCTTGGATTGCAGACATGATGTCTAGAACCCCAGCAGTCATTTGGAGCAGGGGCAAGCCTAAGGGGGAAAGGCCAGTCAGAAAGCAGAAAGGCAGGAGCCTGGGCTGTGGAGCCCTGTACCAGGCATGACCCCCTTACCTTGGACTTCCACATAACAAGAGAAACAAAACACTTGAGGTGATATGGTTTTGGTTTCTGTTTTGTTTTGTTTCCTTTTGGGACAGGGTCTTGCTCTGTAGTTCAGGCTGGTCTTAAACTCATTATGTAACCCAGGCTGGCCTTGAACTCACAGAGATCCTCTGGGATTACAGGCAGGCCCCAGTACACCCTGCCTGAGGTGGTGTGTGTTTACATGGCAGTTCTCATTAGAGGGTATGATAAGGCACTTTGTTCAACACTGAATACAATTTCTATCACACAATGGAATCCAAAGAGGTCCCTAGAAGAAGAGGAGATGGGGACGATAACTCAGCCTGTAGAACAGGCTCTTGACTCACTGCCACAGAAGAAGCATTGCGGGATGCATTGGTGAGAGGCATAGGCAGATTTATAACACAGAATTAGAAAGTAAGAGAAAATGGGGAAGGAACTTCACCTTGAGGAACTGACAGGGCACAGCCCTAAGAAAGAGTATCCGACTGGCCCATTAACCAAAGAAAAAGACAATCCTTATAGATTTGTTACCAGGTTCTGGGGTTCTGTAGATGTGTTCCAGGGAGTCTCTCCAGTGTGTCCTCAACAAAGAATTGGACAAGACCCATGGAAAAGGTAGCCAGGTTTTTACATTTACTAAAGGCAGGAAAAGCATCCCCCACGGAGGAAGCGCACTGTGGCCATGATGTTGATGGTGGATGTCTTTTGTATTCCCCATTTTTAGGCTGACGTCAGATTTGGCTGTCATATCAAAAACCTGCTTAATCTCATACCAAAAACTGAAAATAGCACTTTCTGATTGGCCCCAGGTGCAGGGCTTGGGAACTGTTTTCTGCAATATGCCTTGGGTCTCCCTAATTGACAAACCATGCCTGCTTGCTCAGGTAGTTGGACACACCCTTATCTTCTGCCTCAGATTTGCAGAGGTGACCCAGGGACTGGTTGATCATTATTTCGGTTCTGATTTTGCAAGATGGCTCTGGAGAAGTCCCTACTGCTTCAGAGGCCAATTCAGTCTCCAGGAGATGACTGTTTCTGCTCAGAGCAGTCTCAGGCTTATGGAGGCTCTGCTGGAATCCAAGGTGACCAGGAATAGAGACTTCTGGGCACTCATTGGTAGCTGAATGTCCCGGTTAATCTCTTATCTCAATGTTCTGTCTTAAAAGGGGATCAGATGGATTGTATAAATTTGGGGTTAATCAATTTCTATTGGTAGCTTTTAGACAGACACTGTTTAAATAATTAGCATGCCTATACACCAAGCTCCGCAGGGATCAGACCTGAAGTTTTAAGGTCATAAAGGAGACAAAAGAGAAAAATTACCTCACTTCTACCAAGTGAAGAGTCACTGGTGGATTTTTGATTTTTTTTTTTTTTAATTTTGTTTTTTAGCAAAAGCAGCTTTCAAGTCCTTGACTGCTTCTGAAGAAAACACAAATCATGATTTTAATGGGTAATAGTTAAGGGTCTGTCACTGGTCACCAGAAACTGTAGCTCAGCTTCTTTTGCTCACCACTAACCAAACCAAAAGCAGCTGTTTATTCTGGTGAAAAGAAAAAATGTTTCATTCAATGCTAGCTCCCAGGAAATGGAGAGGCCTCATTTACCTCAAATCACCATCTCCCTATGAAAGGGTTCTTTATAGTAAAGGGCAGAGGGGAGAGAGAATACAATTGGACCATACCAAACTCTAAGCTTGCTTCATCCCTCTAGGGTCTTTTGCTCCCTTCCTTCCCTGTGGGAATGAAACGGAACCCCCAACATCCGGGTACCAGCACCTCACATACCATCTGCTCTTCTGAGCTGAGAACGGCAGTGGGTGACCATTAAACTCTAGGCCTGAGGAAGTTTAGAGAAGCTGCTTATCTCTGAAGGAAAAAATTCTAACTTCTAAACTTCCATTTCACCTTCCTAGTTATAGACAGGGGGTTTATTTGTCCTCAGTCCCTGTCTTGGTTACTTATCTTAGTCGCTGAGACACAATACCAAACACTCACAATTAGGGGAGGAAAGGTTTATTTCAGCTCACTGTTTGTATAGGTTTCAGTCCACAGTTGGCTGGTTCCAAGGCAGAGCTGCATGGCAGAGGAGAAATAGTCTGTGGTATGGCAGACAAGAGGAAGCAGCGATGAGCCTCCTTTTCCCTTTCATCCCATCCAGGCTATAAGCCTTTTTGTACCCAGGGTGGGCCTTCCCATTATCCACACCCAGAACTATGATAAATCAATTAGTGAACCAATCCAGTACCACACACCCTTAATCCTAGTATCACACACCCTAGATCCAGCCATCTCAAGAAGCCCCGCCTATGAGCACAGGAGACTTTGGCCAGGGGGTTGGGGGGGGGGGTGAGTACATCTAGATATAAGCCATAACAGTCCCTGTGGTGGTCTCTGACTCTGCTGTGTCATTTCTAAGTCAGTGAAGAACATGGCCATCTTGGCATGGTAACCCCAAAAGAGTAGTTCTCCAAAAGCCCACCAGACTAGAAAAAGAAATAAATATCTATGAGGGGAGCCCTCTGTGAAAGGGCAAATCGGAAATTTGGCCATGGTGACCACCCCCCACCTTTGAGCTGACTGACCCTATGCTCCATCTTCCACCGGGCTCGGAACATTCTCACTTCATTGAGCTTTAAGCCCGCTGAAATTAGGACATTAAAATGAATTTTTAACAATTAGGATTATAAAAAATAACCTGGAGGGAAGGTAGGGAAGGGGGTTAAAGAATTAAGAAATGTCGTATACACATAGCAAATCCCCATGATGAATGTAATCACTATGTACTACAATCATATACCAATAAAAATTTTTTTCTTAAATAAAGATAAGCTATTTCTCTAGCTTCTTCATGCTGAGAAGAATTTCCACCCTCAGCTCTGGCACCAAGGGGGATTCAGCAGAAGCAGATATTCAACATTTCCTGGGCCCCTCTAAGCCAAGTCTGACTACATCTATATATGCATACTTCCTGGCTTTTGTTCTACCCTTTCTACAAATTAGAGAGCTTCTGTGTGCATGAGGAAGGCAGATTAGGTGTCATCTCAATTGGTTACATTGTGAATATACTTATTTTTCCATTTTTATGGGTTTTGTCCTACTCTTGATGGTGGGCAGGTAAACAAATCTGGATAATCAGGGCCCAGATTCAGGCCTTTGGCACCAGTGCCCTGGCAATACCACCTTCATGCTCAAGCCTTGGAAGCTTGGTTGGAAGCTGGGCCACGCAGCCCTTGGCTTGCTATACCCCACCCTCATGCAGCCATGGTTGGCAGCTCTCCCTCAAAGACCCCTGACCACCAAGGAGATCTTCTAAGTCCCATACCTCTGTCTGTCAGCCTTTTTGAAAGTCAAGCAAGAAATATAGTTCTTCGGAGCTCCCTTTATTCATTGTGGTAATAGAGGGCCAGAAAAGCTCTCATGTCTCTCTCGGGGCAGAAGAGGCCTTAAAGATGACCTTGCTTCTCTACGTCACGTACAAGGAGAAACCAAGGCCAGTGGGCAGGGATGTGCCCAGTCTCTAGTTCCACAGAGTCAGAGGGCAACCTGGACTCCTCCAGCTTCTCCTAACCCACCCAGTGTCCATTCTAGACAGGGAACAGAAGCCCCCAATCACTGTTAATTAGAACTGTAAAAAGCCAGTCCTAGCCTGAACTGTGGCTTCTGAATGCCCCCCAAAAAGTGTTCACTCAGCCATACTCTAGCACAATCTTGTCCACTGAAACTAAATGAATGCCACAGATGCAATTTTAAATTCTCTAATAACCACCTTAAAGGAAGCAAAAAAAGAAGTGAAGTTGATTTTAATACTTTATTTAACCCAATATGTCTAAATTATTGACATTTCAACCTGCAATCAATATTAAAACATCACGCGTGCGGCGTTTCACATTATCTTCAGTAAAGTCTAGGATCTATATTGCACTTGCTGCTTACTTTTGGGTTAGCTGCACCTCCATTACCACATGTAGTAAGCAGCTACTGCATTTAATAGCGTGGTTCTAGGTTGGTCAGAAGGCTTCCTAAGCTCAAAAGTACAAAGTACTTTGCGGACAAAAACATCTAATTACAAACTGTGGTCCATCCGAGAGTAGCTTTTCTCCTACACTCTCACCACCACTTGATATCAACTTAAAAAAATTGTTAATCTAAGTTTCTAGTAATTCTCTGCTTTATAGATATAAGCCATAACAGTCTTTAATGATATCCTTAGTCTAATGTCTATCCTTAGTCTAAGTCTTATCCTTAGTTTAATGATATCCTTTAGTCTGTCTTTAATGATATCCTTTGCCCAGTTTTTAAATTAGGTTCTACTTTGACTTTGTCTCATTGAATATGGAATATATCAGTTCTTTGCTAGATATAAAGCTTGTGGTACACATTATCTCTCTGCTTATGTGTTTTTTGTCAGTCTAAAGTCCTATTTTTATGCAGTTGTGTATTCCAGCCCTGTCTTTTGTAGCATCTGTGTTTTGTGACTTGCTGCAGAAGGCTTACACTCCCCCAAGATGACAAAAATACTCTCCTATATTTTCTGCAAATATTATTCTATTCTAGTTTTCTTGTTTGTTTAGCTCTCTACTCCATCTGGATTTGATCTTTGCCCAGCCTTGTTCTTTGCTTACAAAATGTTAGCTGCTGGTGCTTGCCTGGGGAGAGCAGAGCTCTCTAGAGAGAGCCTGCAGGGCATGAAATGCAGATGTACATTTAAGAAAGCCCTCACTCCTTGCTCAATGGAGCAAGTGGAAGCGGTAGGCAGGGTGGCACCTAGGAGCTCGGGCTTACAATTCTTGGGGCCTCCTAGTGACTCTACAGCCACCAGCTGGGGATCTAATCCCAGGAACATTTTGTCATCCCTTGGACTCTCAGTCTACAATCTGTAAAATGGGGCTAGGACTACTTCATGGCATTGTTGTAGGAAGTGAGTAACCTCTTTGTGTCTCCACTTTCTTCTAAGAGGTAGATGTTCAACCTCCTCCTAGAGGTGCCCTGATGATAAAATCTGCTACCGCTCCATGGCTTGCAATAGCAGCTTACTACAACATCTCTCCTGGTTCTGAGCTGACCAGGCGGAGTGGTTCTCACCTGGAGTGGCTCACACTCTTGCAGTCACATATGCTCTGCAGCTGAGTCACTGGAAAGCTTTGCTGAGCCAGATGTCCCAAATGGCTCCCTTGGGGCTGGGGATTTAGCTCAGCGGCACAGCGCCTGCCTGGCAAGTACAACGTCATGAGTTCGATTCCCGGTACCGGAAAAACAACAAACAAACAAACAAAAACAACAAACCAAATGGCTCCCTCACATGGTGACTGTGGAAGGGACTGCTGGAAGTAGGGGGCTGCCTAGAAGTCCAGAAGTCTGGTCATAGATGTCTAGCAGGATTTCTCTGAGGAGGTGACATTTGAGCTGAGGGCAGATCAATACAAGAGGGTGTGCAAGAAGCCTTCCTAGCACAAGGCTTGGAAAGCTGTGCTTGGGGCCAGGGTGCTCCTTCATCTGGGAAACCGCCTCCCTTATGTAATCAGGGCTTTCTAATGGAATTAGGATAGTTCCCCATTCTTCAAGTTTTATTATTGTATTGCCACCAGCGACAAGTCAGTGACAGCTTACCCCAGCAGAAATAGCACTACTGGAGACAGAACGCAAGATAACAAGCTTTCGTTTATGAAGCAGGCCCAGCAGGCACCGAAACACCCCTCGCTCTGCTCCTTTATCTTTGACATGAACAGCTGCACTGATGTGAGTTTACCCATCAGATTAAAAATAATTTGCTAAATATCACAGTGAAGTTATTTTTAAGCGGCTTCGGTCACTGTCACTTCATGCAGAGCTCACACTCTCTGGTTAAGAGTGTAGTGCAGTGAGACAACAATGCAGAGACTTGAAAGAGGAGTCCAGGTAGTTAGACCTGGATTCACAGTTCCATCAGATGGTATTGTAACCTGGATCGCTTACCTCTTCCTGATTCTCCATTTTATTGTGGCGTAGATATAGTAAATATATGACCAGACATTGGAAACGGCCACCATTCAATTGAATTTTATTTCTTTTCAACAGAAACTAAAATGATGCTATCTTAAGTCAGAACTGAGCTAGGCTCTTTGGAGAAATCATAAAATTTAATTAAGACTCAGTCCCTGCCCTCGGGAGCTCATAGCCTGGTGGGAAGGGAGATACACATATAGAAACAAGTAAGCCCTAAGAAAAAAATAGAATGAAATAGAGCTGATACAGGCAGACTCAACATCAGATGCACATGGAGGAAAAATTACTTCTGCAGGGAGAAGCCATGTGGCTAGGCTCAGGGAACACACAGCCACTGAACTGGGCCTTTGGCTTTAGTCTCTTGTTTGTTCTTAATAAAATATCAGAGGAAGCCTGGTATGTTAGCTTTTCACTGCTGTGACAAAAGAGCTGAAAGAGAAAACAACTTAAAGAAGGAAAGATTTATCTTGGCTTATGGTTTTCTACCTTTAACAGATGCAGACAGCTAAGTTAGATGGAAATATTATAGACAGTGAGACACAGCTAGCCCCTCAAGGGAGTCAGTGCAGAGGATGAGAACACATTACAACAGTGGCTGCAGATGCGTCTGTTAAAGTCCAGGCCTCAAGATAAAGATGAAATTAACGGGTCCATGTGCCTCCCCAAGGGATAAAAAAGTGGTATCACCTGCCCCAATAAAG
The DNA here is from genome assembly GCF_000276665.1 of Chinchilla lanigera. Taxonomy (NCBI): domain Eukaryota; kingdom Metazoa; phylum Chordata; class Mammalia; order Rodentia; family Chinchillidae; genus Chinchilla; species Chinchilla lanigera. The sequence continues at coordinate 23,382,039 of NW_004955431.1, forward strand.
CCTAGATAGGTATCAATCACATGGTGTATAACCAGGACCTCCTGATCCATCCCTTTCCAGAAAGGTCTTTGTTCTTTCCACGTGCACTTGCTACATGACCTGCTTCCCACTGGACCACTATTACCTAAGTGGTTACACTTGGACTCGTATTGATTGATCATAGTTTTGACCTATATTGTACCCACCTTGTGATTTTGCTGTATAAAATTTCCTTTGAAAAGTGGGTTCATTGGCAACCCACTTTCAGATCCCCTCCTGTCTCTCAGGAGCTATATTTCTCAATAAATTTTTTCCTACTCTTAACCCCTGTTGTTCCTTAGAATTCATTCTTGGATTTCTGGGAACATAAACTCAACATAACTGACATCTTGCAGGCTGGGAGTTATATTAGTTCCCCTACGTCAGAAGGGCATGTCAGTGGATAGCGGCTCACCTCATGGCAGCCAAGAAGCAAAGAGGGAGAGAGCCAGAGAGGAAGGGACAGAGATAAGACATCGTCCCCAAGGTCACAACCCATGACCCACTTCCTCCAACCAGGCCCCACCTGCTATTTCCATGACCTCCCAAGAATGCCATCAAATTATGAATCTATGAATGAATTCACATACTGATGAAGTCAGAACCTTCCAGAAGCATAGCAGCTAGCAACAAAGCCCTCAGCACATGACCTTTGAGGGACATTTTAGATCCAAATCACCAAAAAAAGCTCATGTCCTAAAGCTCCAAATGCCAGAGCCAGGGTCATGCATTTACCCTAGGAGGAGTTTTAACTTGAGTGTTCAGGTTGATTCTCTACCCGGAATGCACCTTGGAATTACCCGCAAGAACTTTTGAAACATTACCTGAGCTATAGTGGGCAAAGGTCCCAAACTAAAGGGTATGGGCTAAAGCCAGGCAACAGAGTTTGAAGAGTATGTGGGTTACTCTAATTTCTAGCCAGATTGTGTTTTCTAACCACAAAGACTAAAGCAGTGATTTTCGAAGTAAAGGCATCATCTGGGAACTTGTTGGAAATGCAGATGTTCAGCCCACCCTAAAGCTACTGGCCAGAAAACCTGGGCTGGGGGCAGATCCAGAAAGCCCTCCAGGGGGCAGTGTTGAAAGCTATCAAACTAATGAGAACAGTGGCAGAACAATGGGATGGAGGTAGGGTGTTTTTACAATCCTGTGATCATAAATCGCAATTTGTTAGGCACCTGATGTATATCTTCTCCATCCATTACCACTTTATCGACACTCGTTTAGGTGGGTCTTATCACCCCACTGTACATATGAAGCATTTGAGGCTAAAAGCTACCAAGCCTGCTGAAGCCCATCCAGCTACTGCACGGTGCAATTCCAGATCCAAAGGCAGGTCTCTCTAACTTCATATCTGGGCCTGTTCCATTTTGCCCTGGCCCCTGGCTGGAGGATATTTTATAAATATTGGGCAGATGTGAGTACTGATTAGAAAAATCCAGGAGCCCCATGCCTAGAGAGAAGCTGTGGAGTCCTCCAGCTAGAAAAATCTTCCATTCAGGCCTGGAGTTCTCTATAGAAAAATCATAGTTGCCTGGGAAGAAGATGCTGGACTGGACTCTTCCAGAATTCTGGACCTGAGGATGCCTCTTCCTGGGGGCAATTTGTGTGGATTGCAAGATAAGGGTCCTAAAGAAACAAGCATGAAATAAGCAGACCCTATAACAGCCCTGCCCTGTCCTACCCATGTGGTTTTTGTCCAGTAGACCATCAACTTGGAAGTCCTTGTCCAGCTGATGAGGAATTCAGGGTTTTTTTTTCTTTTTTCCAGAAATGTCCTCCTTAAAGGGCATAAACACAGCCTTAGAAGGTAAATGCAGGGGTGACCTGCTCAGTTTTCTCCAGCCTAATTCTGGATGTGGCCAAGCTGGAGGGCTGAGAATGGGGTGGTCAGTGCTGCAGTGACCAAAACCAGCCTTGGCCAGTCCTACGGGGACCCTCACACTGCCACCCAGTTCCTCCACCCTTCCCCCAGAGGCCTTCCTGGCCCCTTCTCCCAAGTTCAGCCCACTGGCTCCCAGCCAGGCCAGCTCCTGGGTGGTGGATGTAGACAAGTAAGTCATGGCTTCCTGGAAAACCATGGTCTAGACTAATGGTGGTGAACCTGTGCACGTGTGCCTCAGTGAACTCTCTGTATCACTGACAGCTCTAAAAGCTCACCATCCCTGGTCTAGACAATCCCCAGAGGGCAAGTATGGTCCAAAGGGCTTCTCTAGGTGTCTTGACCAACATGGGCTAAGCCAGGTATACAAGTTGACATTGGGGAAGATGGAACCAAGGGCACCCCTTGCAGGTCCTGGTTTCAAGCTCTGCCTCTAAATTTAGTCTTTGCAGGGAGTCTTGACTGGGTTCCCAGGAACTGTTTTTCTAATTGAACGTATCCAAAACTTACCCTCGCAAAAAGTCACCTGGAGGGGCTGGAGCAGAGCTCAGTGGTGGAGTGCTCCCCTAGAACGCACGAGGCACGGATCCCATTGCCAACATTCCAACACACAGTCCTAGCATTCTGTTCTGTGCATGTCCAGATTCCCAAGGTCTGGGAGGGGCTGAGCCTCTGCATCTCTGACAAGGGCTGGTGATGCTGTTGCCTGGCCCCAGACCTCACTCTGAGGGGCAAGAAAGAGGAACTCAGCCTGCCACAGTCCTGCAAGTGCTCTGGTGTGAAGAGGACCCAACCAGCAGGGCCAGTAGATGTGTGAGGAGAGCAAGCAGCATTGAGGGTTAAAGACACGTGCGCTTAGGGGTTGAGCAGCCCCTTCATCTGTCTGAGCTTTACTTTTCTTAGCTATGAAATGAAAATACTTCGTTGTCTTGGAGGAATCAGACATGCTAAAATTTATGGTCTGAGTTACTGCTTTTCCACAATCAGAATATCAAAGATCAAAATGTGTGCTTACAGACATGTGTCCAGCCAAGAAGCAGTAAGCAGGTCTGCATTTACCCTCCCACCTGAAACAACCAAAGAATGAATAAACGCGTGCAACTTTGGTTTCAGGGCTGTCGGATCTTGAGTACTTGGGGGGAGTGATCTTGGAGACAAGGAAACAAGCAGGAAAAGTCCTTCAATGCCTTGGCCTACTGCTTTCAGAGAGTTCCCATGAGACCTGAGGCATGAAGGAGATACCCAAGAGGACCCTCATGAGCTCCGTGGGTTGAGGAAGTGGAGTTGAGAGTTGGGTGAAACTCACATGGCGAAACGTTAAAGGACAGAGTTCAGAAGAGAGAGCAGTGCAGAAAGACATCCAGGGACCTTAAAAAGGTGGCCTTGGAGTATTTAGCCAAGTACTGATCAGCACATACCTGGGCAGAAACTGTAGGGGCAGGGGTTTGTGGACAGGAAAAATAACAAAATAGGGGCCTCGCTAGGTCTTCTAGCTAATGCTGACTAGAAGGAGTTAAAAACAAACTACTGGGAAACTCCTCTGGGAAATAGGTCAAGGAAGCGGGTAGAAAAAGAGAGAAAAACCAGATAAAGAAAGGCACCAAGTGGCCTTGGGACTTGCACCAAGAGATCAGAAAAAGAGCTGACAGGCGGGACACAGAGCGAGAGCCAAGTGCACTAACAACAAGCAGCCCCCACCTCCAATAAAACAGAGGAAAAGCAGGGGTGCTAACTTCAAGGCAGTGTGTACTCACACCGATGCACTAATATATTTATATATATGTATGATTCACTCTAGAGTCACTGTATCACTCACTCGAGGGTCATTATAGAGTACAATAGATATCCACGTGCCCCCTTAGTAACTCTAAACTAACCAAGAATAAGGTACCCCCTTTCCAGCCCACCACCCACCCCAAGATAAGGCTTTAGAAGGTAGGTAGGGACAAGTAAACAAACAGACTGAAAGAAGCTGCACCAAGACCACCAAAAAAAATGATGTTAAGCACAGGTGCCTAGAATCCAATCCAGTTATGGGAAGTTGAGGGGGTGCATCCCCCTATAAAAGCAGCCAGAAACAAAGGTCCTCCATCTTCCTGGAGCCCGCACCCTGATTTGTTCTTATTAGGGTAGCTATCTATCTTCTCCTTTCCTCTCCCTGCCTTTTCCTCTTTGCAAAGAAAGTGTCTTCCATTCCTGGTACAGGAGAAAAACCAAAAAAAAAAAAAAAAAAAAAAAAACAAAAAAACAACGAAAGTGTCTTCCTTTTGTTAAACTTTGTCCCTCTAATTTTTTATTGGGGCTGAGTTTACTGTCCTGGTGTGCTGCTTAGACAGAAATGCAAATTTCTCATCCCCCAGATATGACATCTTTAGTTCCCTGACCACGAGCTGGACATGACAAAATTACTCAAGGCCAGGGAGAGAGCCTCTCAGTAGAATAGCCAGGAATAGTGCTATTCCCACCAGCCAGGCTGAGAAGCTTCATAATTCATGGGACACTGGATATTCAGAAAGACCTTTTGTCATGAATGGAGAACAGTTAACCGCAGGCTGAGCACTGCTCTGTTCCCATCTACCAAGACCCAAAAGGTTCAAGTGGTAATTTAACTGCCACCCAAGAGCCAGCCTGAAAGTTCAAAAATATCCAACACCCAACAAGGTAGAATTCTGACATTCAATTAAAAATTGTAAAGCATGAAAAGCAGAAATCGGTGACTATAATAAGGAGAAAAATTAAGCAGTCAAAACCAATCTAGAACTGACACAGATGTTAGAATTAGCACTCAAGGACATTAAAACAATTATTATAATTGCAGTCCATATGTTCAAAAAGTTACACAGAAATGGGAAGTATTTTTAAAAGACCTAAATCGAGATTCTAGAGACTAAAACTGTAATACCTCAAACAAGAGGCAACACTGGATGGTATTAGCAGAAAATTAGATATTGCAGGAGAAAAAATAGCGAACTTAAACATACAGCAGTGCAAATTATCAAAAATGAAACAGAATAAAGGGATTTTTTAAAATTCAAAAAGCACCACTGAGTCCTGGGTCAAGTTCATGCAGTTTAGTATGTATAAGATTGGAGTCCTAGAAGGAAGTGAAGGACATCATCAGGAGAATCTTTGTTTCTGGTTCAGTAAGCGTAGGACAGGACCCAAGAATTTGCCTTGCCATTCCCAGCAGATGCTGCAGTGCTGTTCTAAGGTAAGATCTGGCAATCTACAACTCATAGATGACCAAATCCAGTTTGTCACTTGCTCTTGCAAATAAAGTTTTATTGGCACACAGTCACATTTATGTTCAGTTCGCTATGGCCTTGGTGATACAACTGCAAAGCTGAGATGTTTCAAGACAGATCACATGGACTATGAAGCCTAAAATATTCACTATCATTAAAAAAAAGTTTTCTAACTTCTGATTTAGGGAAATAAGTAGGGCTCAGGTCATTTGGGGTCAAAGCACCAGTACCAGCAGCTGACTGCTCATAAGTTTATTTTTCAAAGCCCCAGAGGTTGGAAGTCTAAGATTGGGATGCCAGAATAATTGGGTTCTTGCAAGGGCCACATCCTTTGGTGGTGGGAAGAGGGTGAGCTATCCTATCCTGGCCTTTTCTTATAAAGGCATTCATGCTAATCCCACTTATGAGTTCTCTTACCAGGACCTAATTACCTCCCAGAGCGCCATCCTTACATAGCTGCACTGGGCGTTTGATTTCAATTTACCCGTTTGGGGTAGAGAGAACAAACATTCAGCACATAACATCCCCAAAGCACAAAGGAAGTGGAAGAGTGAGCAAGAGGGAGGAGTAACAGCTAAGGCTGGGGAGGAGGGAAGAGGGAGGGAAAGGGACAGAGCAGCTCTGGAGCCAGGGGTGAAGTCAGGTCTGTAAGAGGACTGGGTAGCTGTTTAAAAACATAAGCACAGACCACGTGATTACACTATCATTTTTGGGTCAAGAGGTGTTTTGGGTTCGCCTGATGGCCCCAGCTAAGCAGGCACTGCATGGCTGTTAAAGCTGCAACCTTGACGCCAGGAGTGTCCTGCCACTGTGTCGCAGCTCCCACTTGGCTGGGTGCAGATCCCAGTGGTGGTAAACTAATGGCACACGTGCCACAGCTGGTTGTTTGTTATCGTTGAAAGCTCTAAAAGGTTCGCAATCATTGGCCTAGGGCTTTGGTGGGGAGACCGAAGTGTGTCCCCAAACCTGCCTGTAGAAGGTTCCCATCCCTGAGGGTCAGGAAGTAATGTTCAAACACCGCAGTGTCGGGCCTGCAGATTTAGCTCAGTGGCACAGCGCCTGCCTGGCAAGTGCAAGGTCATGAGTTCGATTCCTGGGACCGGAAAAAAAAAAAAAACCTCAGTGTTACTGGCCAAGCTGAGCTCAGTATGGGGATAATGGACGAGAGATCTCAGGGCCATGAGATCTCAGAAAGAGGGAATGCTGGCAGTAGAGCAGTTGAGGACAGGCCCAAAGGATTATGCCAATGGACTCTTACATCTTTCCACCTGTTCTCTGTGCTGTGAGGTGCACAGGCCAGGTCAGAGCACATACTCTCCACCTGGAGCTGAAGTCTAATTACTAGGCAGCTCACTAATAGGACGGACTCCCAGCCCCACACAGACCTACAGAATGAGTCCCTCCAAGGAATAGCTGCCCAGGTTCCCTGTTTGTAAGGATCCAGCAAGTGATTCTGACAATGATCCAAGTCGGAAAATGTTCCCCCAGCCAATTTTGGTGGTTTTTCCCAAGTCCCTTGACATAACCCTTCCATCACCTGGGTCTTAGGAGGCAGCCCCTTTTTGAGATGAGTGTTCTTAATATGTCCACATCACATAGTAGGGAAACAAGACACCTTCCCATCACTGAGGCAAAATACCTGGCCCCTGCACCATGGTGAGCAGGCTCTAAGGCAGAAAGAGCATGGGGGAAGGGCCTGCTGGAGGACAGCTGCTCATCCCGCAGTGGCCAAGAAGCAGAGCGAGAGAAGAGCCAGGGACAAGAATACACCCTTCCAGGTCACACCCCCAGTAACCCACCCCTCTGGCCAGACCCCACTTCCAATTTAGATCCAGAACACCACAGACCCTCTCTGAAACTAGCCAGATCCTGGTGATGTAAGAGAAATATAGCTCCCAACCTGCTAGAGGTCAGATGTATAGAATTCACGTCCCCTGAAATCTAAGAAAGAATTTCAAAGGACAGTGCAGGTTAAGAATAGGAAAGATTGATGGGGAGATAGCTCCTAAGATACAGGAGGGGTCCTGAGTCGACAGCCACCAAGGCCTTTGTCTGGGGTAATTTATACAGCAAAGTCACAATGTGGGTACAGCCTGGGTCAAACTATAATCAACCTACAGGACTACAAGTATAGCTGCTTAGCTAATGTTGATCCAATTGGGAACCAGGTCACGTAGCAAGGGTATGCAGAAAGAACGAAGACATTTTTGGGAAGGGATGGGTCAGAACGCTCTGGTCACCCACCTGGTGACTGATGCCTACCTAGACTTCCTGGGTCAGGTGGTGCTAATTACAGTATAATTCCAAGTTACTGCTTATCCCTTAGGGAGGCATGTAGGCCTGGCCACTGCATCTTTATCTTGAAGTCTGGTCTTCTTCAGCTGTGCCTCCAGCCACAATTCAGATGTCTTTATTTTTCACTGACTTCCGTGACAGCCCGGTCCCTCTCTGACTGTAAATTATATCTATCTAACTTAGCTGCCTGTGATACTGGCTCATCTTGTTCACTCCAGTTCCCTCCATAGCCCAAACTGTCAGACTCATGCTGTTAAATTACACTAATCCACTGGTCAGCAAACGTTTTCTGCACAGGGCCAGGCAGCAAATAGCTCAGCCTTTGCAATCCACACGGGCGTCTGCTGCAGGTACTTACTTGGCTCTGCCATTGCAGCACAGAGCAACTTTACACACTGGGCAATGGATAAACGTGGCTGTATTGGACAAAACTTTATAGACCCTGAAAATTGAAGTCCATATATTTTACATGTCACAAAAGTCTTTTGATTTTTTTCCCAACCATATTCAAAAATATATATTTTTATTTTTGTCTTTTTGAGACAGGGTCTCGCTATGCAGTTCAGGCTGGACTTGAGCTCACTTTGTAGCCCAGGCTGGCCTTGAACTCACAGCGATCCTCCTGCCTCAGCCTCCCGAGTGCGCCACCATGCCCGGCTTTTATTTATTTATTTATTTATTTTTTTTATTTTTTTGTCTTTTTGAGACAGGGTCTCGCTATCAAAAATATATAACATCATCTGGCATTACGAAAACAGGCATCAAGCCAGACTTGGCCTGCAGGTCATGATGCACTGACCCCTGCCTTAATCCTCCCACATATCAGGTTAGCACCTCTCCACAGCAATGGGCAAGGGAGTCTGTGCCCCCTGGGCAGTAATGCTCTTAGATGCCTCACTTCACTTTACCTTTGCCCCTTTTTTGCTTGTCCTTAGGCCTGCCCAAACCTGACCACTTTGACTCCTTGGTTTCTACTCCTACCTGGGGCCTGAACACAGAGTCAGCACTACCCACTCCACTACCCTGCCTCAACAAGCCTCCCCCAGTGTGCCTCTGCCCTCTCCCCTTCCCACACACTGAATGCCTAATTGGCAAGCCACATAGATATTCCAGATAAAGGCAAGTACTTCTTTTCAAAGATATTCTATCCTCATAGCCAGTTTGCAAGCCACACACAGCCCTGGGTAAGGCTGCTGAAGTGTTTGTAAGTCACACTGGTCCAGTGTTTTCTGTAGACAGCCCCTTCTGCATTTTATCCTGAAGTTCTCATGACACTGAACTCTTTTTCAGTGGATTAGTTTAACTACCAGCCAGTTCTATAATCTCTATCCCCTGGGGTCAAGTTCAAAGAGAATACCAATGTGATTAGGTAAACATATGCAAGTAGTAGATTTATGTGCTACTGTGCTATTCTTTGTGATGTTGGCATTGGGGGTAGAGAATTTTAAGAGCTTCTCTGTGCTCCATTTATTTCTTAAGAAATTAACTCATCAGTCCCCACTGTAGATGAAGGCACTTCTCGGGACATTTGAAATTCAAAGTTATGGCTCTCAGCTGAAAAGGAAGAAAAGGAGAGTGATCAGAAGAGGGGATGATTAACAAGAAAGACTGGTGATAAATCCTGTGTGTTTGTGAATGCGTGTGGCTCACAGGGAGAGCAGCAGCAAGTTTCGGGTATGTCAGTCCATCACAACTGTGAAATTGAACTGTAAATGGTACCTGGAGCAGTGGGCTGGAACGGCCCCATGCAGGGAGTTAACGGAAACACGGTGAGAGCTTTTTTTCTTTTTAACAAACTACTTAGGCAATTATCTCAGCACACCCACGGTGCGGAGGACCACGTAGTCTGCTGGGTTACCCAGGTAGTTAGAGGCAAAATAAATTCCCTGACAGTCTCTGTGAGCCAGGTGCCCTGGTCTTGGTTCGCCACTGGCAAAAATGATGTCTGGGATCTGAACTCCCCTGCAGGGACCCAGAAGCCTGGTTGAGGGATTCAAGCCACACTCCCTCCCCTATGTATGATCCTATCTAATCCTCACAATCACTCCCTAAGGAAGTATTATTGTCATTCCATTTTTACATACAAAAATCTCATTTTATTGTTGAGAAACTGAGCCTTCAGAAGCCACCAAGGCAGAGCTAGAGCTGGAAATCAAGTGTCTTAGTTACTTTTCTCATTTCTGGAACAAAACACCCAACACTCACAAGTTAAAGGAGGAAAGGCTTATTTTGGTTCACGGTTTGTGGAGGTTTCAGTCCATAGTTGGCTGGCTGGCTGTAAGGCAAGGTAGCATAGCAGAGGAGAAACCGTCCACGGAAAGGCAGACAGAAGGCAATGAGCAGCAAAACAGCAAGCCTCCCTTTCCCTTTTATCCCACCCAGGTTACAAGCTTTTGGGGTGGTGCCACCTATACCCGGGGTGGACCTATCCCTTATCCATACCCAGAACGATGCTAAACAAATTAGTGAACTAATCTAGAACCACACACCTTAATCCCAATATCACACCCAAATCCAGACACCTCCGAAAACCCCACCTATGAATACACGAGGCCTTGGGGGAACATCTAGGTACAAGCCATTACATCAAGTCAGCTACCTGAATCCTATGCTTTTTTCATTTCATAAGAATGATAGGGCTCTTAGCTTTCTGAAATAGTCTCATTCCTCAGTCCTCACATCAATCCCAAATAAGCTTTGAGCTGAAGTCATGATTTACTAGACATGCGGAAGATGACTGCTCTGGGCTTCAACAAGAAAACAAGGAGGCTGTGGAGGGGTAAAAGCGACTGGAGTCCCACTCAGATCTTTGTACACAGGAGTATCAGGGAACTGTGTGGAAGTGCTGCTAGCTCTGCATTTGCATAAAGGCAAAGAAACATCTGGAGAGGACCCGGGCCATGGAGAAAGGGAGTCTAGGTAGAAGCAATTTGCCCAGGAGACAGGTAATACAGAGAGAATTCAATCCATTATCTGGTTGGTTCCTCCTCTGGTCCCTGTGGATTCAAGACAGGACCTTACAGGAAGTAGAGACTGGTAAGAAAAAGATGGTTTTGTGTGTACTCATTAGCAGTCCAGTTCTGAGCCCAGGAAGACAGAGTCTAACCCTGCTGCCCCCTAACACTCGTGACCTTGTATACATTACCTGACTTACCTATTTGTACTGAGTTTTTAAAAAAATTATCTCATAGGCCGGGAGTGGTGGTGCATGCCTGTAATTCTAGCACTTGGGAGGATGAAACAGGAGGATCGCCATGAGTTCAAGGGCAGCCTGGGCTACATAGCAAGTTCAAGGCCAACCTGCACTACATAGCAAGATTCTCTTTAAAAAAAAAAAAAGCTACAGTAAAAAATTATTTCATGAGCCAAGGGTAATGGCATACACCTGGAATCCCAGCACTCAAGAAGGCTGAGGTAGGAGGATCACAAGTTCAAGCCTGGCCTAGACACCTCTGTGACTTAGTGAGACCTGTCTCAAATGCTTGATATTTAAGGGGAAAGAGATGTATAGATATAGATATAGATATAGATATAGATGATGTAGATGTAGAGATAGATAGATAGACAGATAGATAGATAGACATGTAAGATAAAGAAATCTAGTAAAACTCCTGGAGTTGAGTGGAGTGACACTGATTTTTTTTAATGAACCTGAATCTGATCTTCTAGATTCAATGACCAATTTATAGGAAATACAGTAGACAGAGGAGCATGTTAAAGGACACTGAGGGGATACAACAGCAAAATCCAGAAACCCATAGGAAGCCCTGCAGGACAAGAACTTTTGTTTCTTTCACAACTGAACTGCAAGCAGGGAAAAACTATAGAATAAACATAAATGTGAAAGACAAATCAATCCACCACAATGTACAGATGTTTTGTAGATCTTATTGCAAATTCATACTGAAATATTTACAAATAAAATAGGGTATTATGGAATTTGCTTTATTATATCTTATATCTAGATGTACCCTCAAAGCCTCATGTGCTCATAGGTAGGGATTTGGGGAGTGACTGGGTCATGGGTGTGTGAAACTGGATTATGAGTGTGATAACTGATTTGTTTAGCATAGTTCCACTGATTTGTTTAGAATAGTTACAGGTGTGGATAAGGGAAAGACCCACCCACCATGGGTCTGAGTGGCACCAATCAATGGACTTATGGAAAAAAAAAGAAAAGAAGTCTTGCTTCTGGCTGTCTCTTGCCTGCAAGCTATGGACTGTTTCTTCTCTGCCATGCCCCTCTGCCATCCTGCCCTTCCTGAGAGCCAGCCAACTATGGACTGAAACCTCTACAAACTGTGAGCTAAAACAAACCTTTCTTCCTTTAACTTATAGGTGTCGGGTAGTTTGTCTCAGCAACAAGAGTGTAATTAAGACATACTTCAAAATAATACAGGCAAAACACATAACCAGACACTTCTTTCATATAATGGCCAAGAGATATATGAAAAACCGCTCATCATCACTGACAATCAAGGAAATGCAAATTAAAATCACAACGCAAAAATATCACCTCACACCTATTAGAAGGGTTATGACCCAAAAACCAAAAGCAGGTGTTGGTGAGATATGCAGAAAAGGGATCCCTCATGCATTGTTGATGAGGATGTACATTAATAAGGTCATGATGGAAAATGGTGTGAGTGTTCCTCAGAAAACAGAAACTATAATTTGCAAATGATCCATTAACCCCATTTCTGGGTATATACTGTATTAGCCACTTCGCTATTGCTGGGACAAAATACCTGCCATACACAATTTAAAGTAGAAAAGATTTATTTGGGCCCATGGTTTCAGTACACAGTCAGCTGGCTCCAAGGCAGAAACATGGCAGGAAGTCATGGTGGAGCAAATCTGCTCACCTCATGGAAGCCAGGAAGCACAAAAAGCAAGGAAGAGCCAGAGAAACATGTCCTCGGTGCCCTACTTCCTCCACTGGGCCCACCTCCTAATACCCACTCAGCTATGTACTCAACAACAGATTAATCCAGTGATGGGGTTTGTGTCCTCAGAACATGAGTTTTAGGGGGCACATCATATTTAAGCTACCCAAGGTTCTGCTAGGTTTTCACCACAAAAAAAGGATAATAATGCCTAAAGGCATTGAAATAAGTATTCTGAGAAGATATATGCACTCCCTTGTTCACTAGAGCATTACTCAGAATAAATAAATATAGAAATAACCCAAGCGTCCATAAATGTATGAATGCATAAAGAAAATGTACCCTGTTATTATTCAGCCTGAAAAGGAGAACAATCTGCCATTTGCAACAACATGAATGAACCTGGACGACCATGTGAAATAAGCCAAGTACCTAACAATGTTATGTGTGGAACCTAAAAAAGCTAAACTCATTGAAGTAGAGAGTACAATGTTTGTTACCAGAGACTAGAGCAGTGAGCTAATGGAGACAAGAAAAATGTTGACCAAAGTTTACAAAACTTCAGTTAGACAGGAAGAATAAGCTTTCGTCATCTGTTGCACAGGATGGTGACTATAATAAATAATAATGCATTATATATTTCAAAATTGCCAAAAGAGCAAATTTTCAAAGCTTTCACCATAAAAAAGATAAGCATTGAGGGGATAGATCTGTTAATTAGCCTGATTAGCTTATTCCACATGGTAAACATATGTTAAAGCATTATATTGTGTCCCACAAGTACATACAATTATTATTTGTCAATTTAAAATAAAAGTTAAAAAATTTAAACGTGTGAGATGTAAATATTTTAAAAACATATAAACAAAAAGGAAAGAAATGATTGGCTAAGATGAGATTTATTATATTATTGTAGCTACTTTTATATATATCCGATTTTCCATCATAGGAGGAGGAAAAGAAAGATTAAAATAGAATACATGCCAGACATGTAAAGCTTGTAAAGCAGTGACTAGCAGATAGTCTAAGTCTCCCAAACCAGTAGCTATTGGAAAAAATAACACATAGGTTATTTTATGAAAACTTCATAAAGCCTTCAGCAAAATATTTTGGGCCTCCTCTGACCCTGATTTTAGTCAAACCCTAACTGTATTGGCTCCTGGAAAACCTTAGGGCTTGGTCCTTTGTGATGGGTGATGGTGTCCACAAAGAGGATGGTAGCCAGGGATGTTTGGCCCAAGATGGCAGAAACCTAGCAGAATGTTGGGTAGCCCATGGCGCCCCCTTATGGGAGAGGTCTTGACCCTTACTTAGCATGCTAAAATTACTGTTCTTCAAGGGGGCTTCCTAAATTTTCTGGGTGGTTTTTTTAAGGGGGCTAGAAGTCTTGTGTGCAGTTAGGGAAGAGCTAGGTTAATTGGGATTACTACTTGTAATGTGACTCTTCTATTTGCACAGTCTGGTAAGGTCCACAAAAAGCCAGGTGGCCAATGACCTACATAAAAGCAAATATATCTTGCCCAAACTTGGAAGGACTTTTCCTAGATATTCAACTTGGAAGTTTCCTATGGGAAGAGGCCCAGTAGCTTCTTCTGTGTAAGGTTATGTAAGCCCTGGCATATTTGGCTACTTGATCCCTGAGTAAAGCTTAGGGGGCCACAAAACAGAGCCCCTTCCTTTTCCTGAGCAAATATTTCCCAACTCTGCTGTGCTCAGCCTTTGGAGGGCATAAGAACCACTTGTTCAACATATGGTTTCTAGGGCTTGGGTGTGGCTCAGTGGTAGATCACTTCCCTAGTATGTGCAAGGCCCTGGTTTCACTCCCCAGCAGTGTGGGGGGAGGGGTACAGGTTTGGGGCCACCCCCATCCCATACTCCTGTAGGGAGACTTAGGAGAACAAACCTCCTAACACACCACTAGCTCTCCTGGATGGGAAGTTCTCTGACTAACAGGAAAAATGAAATTCCAACCTTCTCTCCCTCCCTTTCCCACTGGCTCCAACTCAGGACACGGAAGACCATCGTGTCCCTGTCCTGTAAGTCAAATGCTCATTTTGTCCCTTGATGGTACTGGAGCTTCAGAGACAGGACCCAGGAGGACAGTCTGTGGCCAAGGCCAGCCGATGGTCATTTCTGTGACACCTGTTCTTTGGCCCTTTCCTTACTGTCTTGACCATATGGTGCAGAGATCTCCACTCTACACAACTGCCCTCTCTTCCTGTGAATCCAAGAAGAGGGAGGGCCCTGCTGGCAGCAAGCTGACCTGGAAGAGGGGTGGAGGTGGGGACAGCTGAGTTGCCAACCCCTTTATGAGCCCAAAACTTTGTGCAAGAAACACCAGCACGGGAGACAACCTAGCCCCTGTCCTAAGGGAGTGCATCTGACACCACATGCTCTCCCACACTGCTCCCGATCCCCCAGCCACCCTCACTTGTCCCAGCCAGGGCCCAGCCTTCTCCATCTCCCTGAGGCTATCCCAGCAGTCTTCACGCTGTTCTTCCCAGCTTCTCATCTTCCTGACCTCTTTTCCTTCTGTCTCTTTAAAAAAAAAAAAAAAAAGAGAAATGTTCTTCCGAATGCCCCACTGAAAACCCACCTTGGGCTCCTCTTTGCCTCCAGAACGTAGTCCTAACCCCTGGCCTGAGCCTAAAGGCCCCACCCACCTCTTTTACCTCCTCACAGTCATCTGGCCACATGCCCACCACTGCCAACTCCCTGGGTCACCTGCACCTCAGCGTTCTTGCTCACACTGGACCTCAGCCAGGAGCACCAACTCCCCGCCAAGTCCTCCTCCCCCTCCCCCAAACTTTCCCTAGTGCACTGTCAAAGAGAAAAATGAGTCCTTCTAACTGTGTAGGGCATCAGCTTCCTCCTGTCATAAGCTCTGGTGTTTGCATGCTGCTCCTCCCACTAGACGGAAGCTTCCTTCTGAAATGTCTGGTTTAGTGTGTGCTCCACCATGGACACTTTTGTGTGCAGTGACTGACTGAAGAACTCACCCTCTCTGGTGTCTAGAAAAAGAAAATTTGTTCTCTTTAGAGTTTTCCAGGTGGTACTTACACTTCTGCCAGCACCATGAAGACCCACAGCAGAAGAACCTAGCACTGAGCCGCAATCCCCATTTTGAGGCATGAACCAGCTGAGTCCTTGGCTACCTTCCGTGGTAGGCACTTGAGATGGGTCTGAGTCAGTCCTGGCTGCCATAGCAAATTACCACAGACTAGGTGAACTATAAACAGACACATACTTCTCACAGTTCTGAAGGTTGACGTTCCCGAGACCAGGGTTCCAGTATGACTGCGTTCTAGTGGGGGCCCTATTCTAGGTCGCAGGCTGCAGAGTGAATCTTCACAGGGCAGAAAGGCACTAACCCCATCCATGAGGGCCCTATCCCATGACCTAGTTACCTCCCAAAGGCTCCACCTCCTGATACCATCCCGCTGGTGTAAAGAGTTTAGCGTATGAATCTAGGGGGATGCCAATATTAGCCCATGCAGAGGGAAGCATCTGTGTGTCCCACTGGAGTCCTCTGGGCAGTGCCCAGCCCAAAGGAGCCTCCTTTCTCCTGAGGTTTAGAAGGACTGAGAACGCTGTGTGGCCCTGGGGCGATGACTGGAGCGGGTGGGTTCACAGATTCATGCTTAGGCACAGCAGAGATATAATCTCCGTGCCCATTAGTCAAGGTCAGAGGTGCGGGGGCAGATCCCAAAGCTCTGCAGAGAACTGGACTCAGAGGGCTGTGCCCTGAATATACCCTGTGAATCCCGGAGGAGCCAGGGCCAGACTGGCCCGCATCAAACCACCTGGTGAGCAGCCAAAGAGCTCCTCGCCTTGTTCTCAAGATCTCACGTCTCACACTGATCACCGTATAATTCAAGAAGTAATAGGGACATCGTTCCCTGCCCTGTCAGTCTAGAAGCACTTTGCTCATTTGCTCAAAAACATACATTTCCACAATGCTTAGTGAGACACGCACTTCACTAACACTTTTGATGGAAGATAATTTATATCATATGCCACAAGGTGAGGCTTCACAAAAGTCATCTTTTAAAATACTCTGTTCTTGGAGTGAAGATGTAGCTCAGTAGTAGAGAGCTTGTCTGGCAGGCAGGAAGCCCTGGGTTCTATCCCCAACACTGAAAAAAAATATTATTTCCTCTATCCTCTGTAAATGTCATCCATGGTACTGGCCAGCTTGTTTCCTTCTGTCACTTCCAAAATTCTTCTGTTGTCCCTAGTTCTGGCTTTTACCTGGATCTCTCCTAATCTTCCATCCATAATTTACAATATACTCTTTTTTTTTTTAATTTTTTTTTTCTGGTATCGGCAATTGAACTCAAGACCTTGCACTTGCCAGGCAGGCACTGTGCCGCTGAGCTAAATCCCCAGACCCTACAATATACTCTTACACCACCCTGTAAGTTTCTTAGTGAAAGAGATTATGCTATCAAAAAAATAAGCTAGTCTTCCCAGGGGCACACTGATAAGAAGTTACGTGGATTTCTTGCAAAAATCAGGCTCTGAGTGTGGCTTTGACATGCACTATCTATGCAATGCCTCCCCACCATGTGTGTTGTAGGTATCCCTACTGTTAAGATCAGAAAACGTATTCTCAGAGAGATTGAACAACTAGTTTGAAGTCAAACAGGTAGTACATCAAGAATAAAAGACAATGCAATTCTTCTTCCAAATGGGCAAAGATTTGAATAGACACTTCACCAAAGACGGTATTAAATGGCCAATAAGCACATGAAAAGATGCTCAAATCATTGGTCATTAGGGAAATATAAAAAAAACCACAATGAAATATAAAGACATAAGTGTTGGTGAGGATGTGGAAAAAGTGGAATCCTCATATATAGCTAGTGAGACTGTAAAATGGGGCAGCTGCTTTGGAAAATTGCTGGACATTTACTAAAAAAGTTGAGCATGAAACTGTAGTATGACTGGCAATCCATCCTCAGATATATGTGCAAAATTAAAAACATGTACACATAAAAGCTTATACACAAATGTTCATAGCAACATTACTCATAGCCAAAAAGTAGAAACAACAGAAATGTCCCTCCGCTGAGGAAGGCATAAATCAAATGTGGTATATCCATAAAATGGAATGTTATGCAATAAAAAGCTGTGAGGTACTGACTCATGCTACAGTAGGATGAATCTTCTAAGCATTATGCTAAGTGAAAGAAAAACACAAGGGCCACACCTTGTATGATTTCAGTGACATGAAGTATCCTGAAAAGGCAAATCCACAGAGATAGAAAATAGATCAGCGGTTTCCTGGGGCTGGGGTGGGGGGGAGGGGGTGGAACATGACTGCTAACAAGTATAGAGTTCGTTTTTAAGGCTAGCGAAACATTCTGGAATTACTGGTGATCGCTGTAAAATTGTGTAAGTACACAAAAAAAAAAGGGGGCTGGGGATTTAGCTCAGCGGCAAAGCGCCTGCCTGGCAAGCGCAAGGTCGTGAGTTCGGTTCCCGGTACCGGAGAAAAATCACAAAAAAAGACTGGATTGTGCACTTTAAAGTATACAAAGTATGTGAATTATACCTTTCAAAAAAGCAGCCAAGAGTCCCGTCTTAGCCTCCAACACTCTGCGGCACTCACAATGTGGATCACAGCCCAGCACCACCTCAAGTTCTGCTACTCACATTTGGTGCAGAAGGGGAAGCTGACATTTTTTTAAACCCCATTTCTCTGGAGAGGAAGCCCCATACTTATGGCTAATTGGAACATCCACAGCCCAGCCGGAACCTATGTCACCAGTAGCCTGGCTCGAGATGCTGGCCTGTGGTGATTTCTCTGTTTCTCTCTGTCGCTCTCTGCCCCTGCCCCTGCCCCTCTTTCTGCCCCCATCTCTGCCTCTGCCTCTGCCTCTGTCCCTGTCTCTCTCCCCCTGGAAACAAAAGACAAACAACCGAGGCAGGAAAGTGAGGCAGGAGAACATGCGAGAGACCTGAACTCAAAGTGACCCTCAGAGATGGAGAATGGTCAGAAGTAGAGAGGAAGCAGCAGCGGTCTAAATCCAGATGTGGGAGGGAACCAGATGCTGCAGGAGAGACGCCAGCTTCCTCCTGAGAGAACAGCTTTGCTGTGGCTCTGCAGACTCTGTCAAACCACCGGAGCTAGAATCCCTGTCCTGGAACTCCCAGGAGTCCCCACAGAGGCGTCTCAGTAACCACCAGCCCTGCACTTGAGCTTGCCTGAGTGGCATTGTCTGCATGATACCCAGCAGGTGTCTGTAGCCTTGGGCCTGGAGTCCAAGTTGAATGGGCCAGCTCCCCTGAGTTTGGAGCCTTAGGGACAGATTCTTGGTAAACCATTCTTTTCAAAGAAAACAACAGAACTCATAAGGCATTTTCAGGGGCTGGAGATTCAGCTCAGCAGCACAGCACCTGCCTGGCAAGCACAAGGTCATGAGTTCAATTCCTCATATCAGAAAAACAAACAAAAAACAAAACAAAACAAAACAAAAGGCATTTTCAGAAACACAGCCAAGACAGCATGGGGCTGCCTGTCTGAGACTTTGTGGGATCCCCTGGGGTCATTTAGATACGGTCCTTTCAGGGTCTTAGACCGGCCCAGCAGAGCCGTTCTTGATCAAGGCCACAGTATATAGGGATAGTTTCCACAGCCCTGCGCAGGTCCTCTTTGGCTGTGTTTCTTTTGTCTTCTAATTCGATATGATTTAGATGCTGCAATCCCTTTAACTTAGTCCAATGGAGAGAGGATAAAAATTGGGGCAGAATAATAAAGGTAGTCAGATGAGACACCCTCTCTGCAGTGACCTTGAACTCATCCGTGTTCTTCAAAGTAAGGAGAAGACATTTCACGTGTCACTTTTAAATGAGAAAGGGGGGAAAAAACTGTGGCTGGAAATATTTACCTTTATCTACTGTGCTGAGAGATGGGGGAGATTTGTCGGCTTTGATCTCCACTTGTTTAATTACCGGGAAATGAAGTGCGCTTGAGCTGGCAGGATCCTCAAGTCTCACCCTAACTGTAAAAGTTTGCAGTGGGGGACTCAGCAGCCCGGACTTTCATTTTCCCAGATCAAAGCTGAGCCAATACTAGCTGGAAGAAGCATCCAGATGAGACGGTGGGGCCCCGGAGGGTCGGCCCTGGCACCAGCCTGTCCTATGAGGTCCCGCCTCCTTCCCCTCTCACCACGCGAGAACAGCCCTGCGCTATGCTCCAGCTCAGGAGAGCCCAGTGGCCCTGTGCACCTGCAGCTTCAGTTCTGACCAGGTTTCAATGCCTGCTTGGGACCTTCCAGCTAAACCTCGGGTTGGTCCTTTCTTCACACACACACACACACACACACACACACACACACACACACACGGACCAGGTTGGCCAGGATGCAGCCGGGTCCTCCTTGGAACAGACTGCCTCTGATGAGGCTGGATTTGACCTCCCAGGTGCCCCAGGGCTGACTGGTAACCATGGAAACAGGGGAGGGCAAAACCCAGAGGAAGGACTTTGCCGATCCTGACCCAGCCCTCCTTAATACGGGGTAATACCCTTTCCCTCATCTCTGAAATCATAGTGTTGAGTTAAATATAACCCTAAAAACGCCCCCCTCACTTTAACACCATCTGGCTTCATGGTGCTGTTTATGGGGCCTCTTCTGTAACAAGAACTGTGCTACCCACTGAAGAAGGCACATGGTAGTAACTGACAGTAGTAACCATGATGATCATGATGATAACAAGGACAATGATTATGTTGATGCTGCTGCTGCTGATAGTAATCAAGTTTATTGAGCACTCACTCTGTACCAAGTCTGTATAAAGACGTACTCATTTAATTTTGACAAAGGTCTATGGGTCACTGTTATTATCCCCATTTGACAGATGAGGAAACTGAGGCCAGAGAAGTTAAGCAACTTACCCAAATTTACACATCTGTTAAGTGACAGGGCATGATGTCAAGATAGTATACTTCCCTTACAGTCTAACCAAGGCAACAAAACCGATTCATAGGAAAACACAACAACATTAAAGAATGTGGCATAGGGCAGTGGTGGTAAACCTACGGCATGTGGGCTGCCAAGGGCTGTCTATATCATTGAAATCTCTGTTATTGTGCTTTTCTTTTAAGACAAAAGATTGTGTTTTCTAAACTAAAACCTCAGTATTCAGGTTTAATTGCAGTGTTGGCACCTTGTGATAAATAAGTGGATTTTGGGTTATAGTTTGGGCATTTGGTTTCTAAAAGGTTCACAATCACTGGATAGGGTTAAACTGTGCAAAACGTTAAGCTCTAGAAAATTATAGCACATGGACCCATACCAGCCCGTTGCCTGATTTTGTAAAGTTTTACTGGCACACAGCCACATCCATTGGTACTGTCTAGGGCTGCTTTCACGCTGCATGGGCAGAGTTAAGCGGCTGTGACAGAGACCATATGACCCATAAAGCCTAAAATATTCATTATCTCACCCTTTCAAGTTTGCCAATCCCTGCCCTTTAGCAAACTGCACAGGGCTTGCCCGAACTGATGGCGCTCCTGAGACACAAGACTGCATTTTCAAAGCATAAAGTCCTGGGAAAACTGGAGAAGAGTTGGTTACCCCAGCTCTAGAGAGGCTTAAAGGAAAAAAAAAAAGCAAATCCTGGGGGCTGCAGAGCTGATGGGGGTGGCCTTAAAAAGTACCCAGCTTGGATATATTGTGGTGGGGACTGGTAGGATAGAGGGAAGGGGGACATTCAAGAACCTGCAAGACCAGTCTGAGGGTTCACAGATGGTGCAGAGAGATGTGTCCCCTGGAGCAGGGCACCTTCTCAGAAGCAAAGTGGGATCCATTGACTGAAAACTCCACACAAGGGACACTCACGTGTCATTAGGGGCAGGATAAAATAGGAAAGGTGCGCGTGGTTTGGCTGACGATGCAAGGGCGATTACATGAATGAACTTGGGTCTATATTCATGCCTTTCACAATGGACATTTTAATTCTTCTCTCTTGATCTCTTGATTTCAAGTTCAGCCTCACAACTTGCTATGGCCAACAGAATGTTAATACACACGACTCCAGCACAGGTTTTAAAAGCCCTTGCATGTTTCCTCTTCCTCTCTTCTACTTTTGACCTGCGAACATGTCTAGGCCATGGAACAAAACCAAGCCACCCTAATTGTCCCAGCCAGGTCTCTCTGATGTCACCCAACCCACAGCTGCCTTACCGATATGGAAGTGAGCCCAGGCCAGCCCAGAACAGCCCACGTGAGCCCAGTCAAGGTACCCACTACAGACTGTGAGCACTGTCTGAAGCTATTCAGTTGGGGGTGGTTTATCACATGGCATTCATCTATAAACAGGTAACCAACACCACTTAATTCTCTTCTAAGAACTCATCCCATGGAGCTAATCAGACAAACGTGCAAAAAAGTGTAAAGACTTCCCTTACAGTGTTGTTTAGAATATTTTTTAAGATCTAAATGTTCAATAATGGAGGCTGTTTTTTAAAAAAAAATTAAGTCCGTGTAATAGAATGTCAGCCATTTATATAGGTAATGGTTATCAATATTTATTTATATGGAAAGATATCCACTTCATGTTAAATTTTTAAAATGGAATAAAAACAGAGAGACTAGAATTGTACCCTGGCTACAACATCTAAAATGGAATAAAAACAATGTTAAGGTAAAATATTTTTGTCAAATTTGGGGGGAGGGTAAATATTAATACCAATTACCTTATAATCATTGGATTTTTTTTATTTCTTTATCCTATTCTGTGTACTTCAAATTTTTAAACTATCTTTGTGCTATCTTTATAGAGGAAAAGAAAAAAAGAAATATCACCAAGGAAACTTATTTCTATTTAAAAACATAGGCTTCCAATACTTAGAAAACTTCTCCCTCTTGCCCAGATCCCCAGCTCTCAACTCCTGGAATGGAATCTGACTTTGAGGTTGCTCCCCCCAATACAGGAGGTTGGATCCCATATTGGGGGTGACATTAAGCCCCAGGGAGGCCTTGCACACAGATACCAAGGAAAATGTCTTCCTTCCTACCTGTCTGCAAATGGGGCAAGGAACTTACCCATGAAACCAACTCCAACCATGTTTTTAAAAAACCCTTTTGTCCAAATCACAATATTTTTAGAGTGAGACTTGCTTTATAGTATTTTAATAACTGCTGCCTTGTGCCTGGAAGTCCTTCATAGCTGGTCTCAGGAGCCTTCCTGGGACGTTGCACTTAATGAGGTTTATAATTCAATATAACTACATCTGCATCTTTAATTATGCCTAACATTTAATCTTCATTGCTCCACTTGAATTGGAAGAGCTAAAATTAGGCCTGGTGTAGTTTAATCTGATAATAAACATCCATGACATTTAGAGCAAAAATGTACTCATTTCATTAGAGTGGCCGACACATTTACCATTTGCCTGAACTGAATAAATACTCTCACGGGCCTCCCAACTGTAACAGAGAACAATTGTTTTAAACAATCTGTCCATGGACTTCTGGAACTAAAGAGCAGGTGAGTATCTGGCAGGTTAAGAATCCAACATCACCACTTTACAAGTGAGAGTACTGACTTACCCTTGGAAGTTAAATCATTCATCCTGAGTCACATAGCAAGTTGGCAGACAGAGGTGTAACAGAAAATAAGGCTCAGGACTCTTGAATCCTTGGCCAGTGGTCTATCTGCCATCCTTCTACTGCCGCTCTGGCATACATGGCTATGTTAGGCTAGCACTTTTGGCAAGCCAAGCATCCTCACCACTTGCCCCACTTTTTATGGCATCCAGACAAGACATCAGTTAGTTACCTATACTAAGCCTCACACCCTAGCTCCAAACTCAAACCAGGATCAAAACAGAGATACAGGAAAGAAATAAAGTTGAAAGACACACTTTTATTAAAAACAAGATGAATATCTCCATGGGCCAATCCCCTCCCCTCAAAAAACATTAAATGGGCTAGAAATTTGAGTCTATTTGAGTGCAGGTCCAGGAGGAAGTGGAGATGGTTCAGGGTATAGTTTTTGGTATACTGAGAACCAGAAATGCACCATTTAAGGTGGGATTCAAACTCACTGATTTAAACTGGGCTGTAGGTGGGATCCACCCCTTACCACCAAGGACTGATGGTGGGCAGTGTGATAGCCTCTCTACCTGTCCATCAGAGACCTGCTCCTTTACCATAAGACCTGGTTTTGAACTGGGCCTCCAGGAGGCTAGTGAAAGCAACTGTAAAACAGTTGTCAGCAAGGAGTAAGAGAAAAGAGAACCGGAGATAGAGACAAGTACTGTAGTTTGAATCTGAAATGTCACCCCCAAAGCTCACATGGTGACGGCGTGGTCCCTGATGCAGCGGCACAGTGGTGCCTTGGTTCACGTAATTCTTTCCACGATTCTGGTAGCAAACCGACTTGGCTGAGAACTGAACCTAATTTCCCTCACAAGGACAAGATTGAACCTAGCCATTGAATTTGATTTGGTTCTTGTCCAATTCAGTGTGACCAGAAACATGGAAAGAATTAATGAACCAAGACACCAATGAAGGAAGCAGAGAGGTGGAAGAAGAAAGGAAAAAAGGGAAGAAGAAAGACAGAGAAAGAGAGCTCTTAAAAAGTAAAAGATGAGGCTGTGGATGTAGTTCAGTGGTAGGACACACTCACTAGCATCCATGAGGCCCTGGGTTTGCTCTCTAGCACGAATGAATTAATAAATGAATGAACCAAATGGGGAAGAAAGTACATATGAATCCAGGAAAAAAAGCAGAAAAGTTCTACAAGTGTTTTCTACTCTGAGAACATGCATTCAATAAGATGAGAGCTTGAGAGGAAAGGAGAGAGGATTCCAGAAACACACTGAGCTCCAAAATAACACCATGTCAGATCCCAAAAAACAAATGAGAAAAAGCAAGGAACAAAACAGTCACAGCTGAAAATCAAATCACTGGCATGTTAAAAAGCCCGGCAATCATTATAATATTACAAAGGAAAAATATGCAGCCCTAAAATGAAGCTGACACTGCAGGTGGCAGGAAAGGTAGGAAAAGACCGGATGACCTTGAGGACCTCATGAAGCTGAATGTCATACAACCCTGAAGCTCTTCCTACCTGTGGATGCCTGCTCGGGTAAGGCCATCAAGTTCCTTAAGCTCTAAGCCAGTGAAGTTGGCTTACTTGTTAATTGCAGCTAAAAGCATCTTACCTGGATGCCGCCCCTCTCCCCTGGGGTAGCTCTGCCCACGCAGCCAGCACCCTGCAAGTTCCACTGAGCTCCAAGGAGCTAATAATACCTGCCTCACCATCCTCCACCTTCCTCAAAAGGCTGTTTGCTGCTTTATTGCATCAAATCCCTTGGGGCTTTCAACTTGGAAGGGAGGCTGTTCTGTGTGCTGCGAGTCATCTTTAGAAGGAGCAGCCCCAGCGCTGAGGCAGAATGCAAAAGAGTCTGATCCCATTACCCACCCTCCACCACCACCCCCAACACATGCACACAAAGGGCAACTTTTCCCTGGAATCCATGCACAAGCAATTTATTTCTAACTGCACCAGCAGGTTCCAATCCTGTTGCTTGCTGCTTCTGGTTATTCACTTGGAATCCTAGCCACCAGGAAGTCAAAATGAGCCTCATCCTACCAGCATGAAGTATAAACACACAGGCAGTCCCTGGGCTTCAGGAAAGCAAGAATCCAGGGTTTTACTCCTCTCTCTGTGAGCACTGAGCTCAGGGTTACATAGGTCTCTGATTACACTGTCATTTGACGTTCCGCAAGCTGGAGGCCGTGGTGTCACGGAGCTCCTGTAAAAGGCAGGTAGCAGAGGTCTTCCGGCGGAGCGGGGGGCAGGTACATGGGGGCAGCCATCTGTGGGAATTCACCACATTTCCACAAATTGTCTCTTCACTTGAGCTGGCAAGGGGCAGCTGCATGAGCTAGGATGTTAACGACCCGACGCCATGCTTGACACCAAGTTTTAATCGTTTTTTATCCTTTGTACTTTATGAAGCTTTGACACCCTGGGGCCGTGCTAATGCTGGAGAGACAGTCCCTCCCGGGGCTCCTAGTGGTAGTAAGCAACTTGCCTGTAAGCATATGTTTCCTATACAAGCTGACCAACCCAAAACTTACATCTTCAACTATCTCCTTTAATTCTCACACACCAAGCCAGTATTTCCCCTGCCCTAGACCAACCCAGGGCCAGGGACCAGACAACTGAAGACCACCTCTCTAATCCAGGGCTCCCAACATTTTATTTTATTTTTTTTCCGGTACCAGAAATCGAACTCATGACCTCACACTTGCCAGGCAGGCGCTGTGCCACTGAGCTAAATCTCCAGCCCCTATATTTTAAAACTATTTAAACATAAGTGTGCTCAAACTCGCTTCCCCATCTCACCCATCCCCTCTGAAAGACACCCTAGGAAAGGCTGGAGTCATGTTCTCCCCTCACCCTGCCTGCTGACTGGTCTAGCTCCCTCCCCATGAGACACTGCATGGTCACAGTGCCCGGCCTCTGCAATAAGCTGATCTTTGAAGGTCGTTAGTTGTCTCTGTGCCTGGCACCTTACCACACCTGATTTAAACCAAGTCCCAAGTGCAGTTGTTAAGGACACAACCACCAATAACTTACTCTGAGCATTCACACTGCAAGGTAGGAATCGCTGGCTTCATTCTATGCATGAGGAAAGCAAAGCCCAGGAGGCTGAGTAACTTGCTGGTGTTGCTTGACAGGGATAGTGATCATGACCTGAAGATGCCACAGAAGAGTTTTTTGTTGTTGTTTTTGGGTTTTTGTAGAGCTATAAGAAATTTTCAAGATCTTGAAGTGAGAGTGTTCAGGACTGTTGACCACAATTAAAATACATTTTATTTGAAGAGGGAAATATATTAGGCTTAGATAGTGGAAATGAAATGTGTGTATATTCATAGGTGATACCAGGGGAAACTGACAAAATAATAGAAGGACCCTGCCCATGTTATGGCATGGAATGCCTTGTGCCTCTCTTCACTGCGTTAGGCAGGAGGGAGCCCAGCTGGCATGCAGCCTAGTGGGGCAGAGCCCAGCTGAGACTGAATTCCTCCACTTTCCTCTCCTGGGCATCCAAGAAACAAGACATGCCACCCCTAGCACAGGAATAATGAGGAAAGCCACCAGCGAGGAGTAAATGGTAATTAGGGGAGGAGCAACACGAGGTCTTACTCCCTGCTACCCAATGTCTGTTCTGCGGTCTGCAGCATTAGAAACACCTGAGAGCAGGGCTAGGGATTTAGCTCAGTGGCACAGCGCCTGCCTGGCAAGCGCAAGGTCATGAGTTCGATTCCCGGTACTGGAAAAAAACAAACAAACAAACAAACAAAAAACAAATACCTGAGAGCTAGAAAGGCAGTCTCAGACGCACTCCCCTGGACCTACTGAATCTATGCATAACAAGGTCCCTGGATTATCCATACACATATTACAGTGGAGGAAGTGCATAGGCCCACCCTTGGGAATGGGGAAAGGAGCAGGAAGATGGGGGAATGATTAGGATGTGGGTAATGACTGAGTTCAGATGGAGATGGATTTAAGCTATAAATTAAAGGGCCGGTACTGAGACTGCTTGCTTGGTACTTCTTGGGTCCCACAGACCTGAGTAGAGCACCCATGCCTTTGGTCATAGTTATCAGGGAGCTGCCAGTTTGGACTAAATCATTCATGTCTGAAGGACTTCCCTGTCCACTCTAAGATGTTTAACAATAGCCCTGGCCTCTCCCCCACTAGACGCCAGTAGCATTTTCCAATTCTTTCCATCCTCTTCCTTAGCTGTGATGACCACTATTGCCTCCAGACATTGCTAAAGGTGCCAGCGTAGGTGCAGGGAAGCAGTATATGTGTAAAATCACCCCCACCGAGAACCACAGAGTTAGCAGAGCAAATTCATGAGTTCATGTTACCTCACCTGTTCTACCTGGGACCATCAGTACATGGAAGGAAACCCCAGGACAGGGAGATGGTAGAGTTTGATTTAGCGGACAAGGTATGAATTTCTGCTGTAATTGTACTCCAGCTTTCTTTTGCCACTCAGGAGAGAGAAGTCCCCCAAGGGAAGGAAGACAGGTCAACAGTATTTTAAAAGCGAAGCCAGGATAACAAGTGATCTGTCTGACTTCTAAATCCATGTGACTTTCATTGCACCATGCTGCCTCAAGTTAGGAATTACAGAAAGGGCTCTGGACCATGAGTGCCGAGACAGAGGTGCTAGTGCCAGCTCAGTCCCTGTTGGCTATTTGCCTATGGATGAGTCAGTTTCCCTCCATGGACTTCCTTTTCCTGTTCTATGTGGGGTAAAATATTTCTCTCCCAATTTGGTCATTCAGTGAAGATCTTAGAAATGGTGACAGTTGTAGTCATCAACTTCACAAGGCTGAATTTCCAACTAGGAAACGTAAATTTAGACAAGAGAGATTTTTGTTGATGACCAGCTCCTGGCTATGCTTAAAAGAGATAACAAGCCAGGAGAGAAGCCCTATCATTAAATAACCTGATCAGACAATGGACAGTGAGAGTGAGTTCCAGTCAAAGCATCTAAAACAGGGTGATGTGGATCAAGATTGTCTAGATCCTTCCAGACTGAGAATTCTGTGACTGAGGCTGTTGAAGCCACCCCTCCCCTAGGGGACATGCTGAATCTCAGTAACCAAACCATCCTTAGTCCTTGGGTTTTCTTCAAATTATTTGCTACAAGTTAAAGAAAACTGAGTCTCTTCCAGGCCTGTCTCAGCATAGAGCCATATCTGAAGAAACCTAAATCTAACTCTTTAAAGCTTTTAAAGGAAACAACTACATGCTAAAGGGAAGCAGAAAAAGGGAAGCTAGGCCATACAACACATCCCAAGGCTGTCGAAAATTAATTCCCATTCTCTCCCTGCAGACCCTCTCCTCAGCACACCTCCCAGCTACCCTTTCGCCGTAGCAACACTGGCCTTGACATTAGTCATCTCTACTTCCTGTCCTCTTCCCAAATACTGTAGCCTGTCTTATGTGGAGAATCTGGCTTGCTCCCAACTTCTCTCTTTCTCCTCCCCTCTGCATACCCTGAATAGCATCACAGAATTCAAGTCAGTGTCTCTCCCTGCTAGCAACAGATCTGACTACATGAATCAGAAAACTAAAATTATCATTGCCTCAAATGCACAGTCTCCCATATCAGAATTCTGGACATCATCAGTCCATGGCTAGTCTGATAGTCCCACTATACCTTCTACTTTTCCCTTCTGTCATATCTCTGTTGTCAGGTCTAGACTGCTTGTTGTAGCATCAGTCACCAAGCGGGCATCCAGCTTCAGAAAGGACAAAGGGGGCTTAGAAGGGTTCTGTCCCCTTGAGGGATACTTTCCAGAGTTTTGCTAGGGTTTACAATGAAGGATGAAAAGACTTTTGATCCTGTAGCAATAACAAGAAACATCTGCCAAAATTAAAACAACACCTTTCTCAATTCTTTCAGTCTAGCAAAGAGCAAAAGATTCAAGAAATCCCCCGTTAACTGAATTCCAGAAGGAAACAAGCCTTTCACAGATGAGCTTCCCTGCCTGAGGAGAGCTGGGGAGCTAGTCTAGGAACATGTGGCATGCCATAACAAAAGCGATTGTCCAGGATAAGCAGGGATCAGCCCAGACTTAGCTGACTGTGTGTCTGTCGGTGGATCAGAGAAACATAACCACTCTCCAAGGTACGGAGCCAGGGACATTTCTCATGAGTTTGACCTGAGGTGGGGAGCTGGTGGGACAGTCCACACTGACTGTTGCCCCTGTAACTAGTGCTCAACGGGAACTTATCAGAGGTCAGGTGGACTGGCAGTCAGAAAGAAAGCTCAATGTGGATGAAGGCAAGGACAAACAGGAATCACAAGGATTCATGGAGACACATAAGGACACCTGGATGCCACAAAAACAAACTGGAATCCCTAACTGTCACTCACTCTTTCCAAACGCACTGCTATGGACGACTGGCAGGAGAAGCACATACCCTTTGCCTTAGGGAGGAGCACACACTTGACCCCCAGCTCAGAGAGAATGAAGGGGATCTCAAAGGAGCTAGAATAGTCAGAACTCAGGTGCTGCCAATAGCAATTCCAATTCCTGGTGTCCTCACTGACCTTCAGATATAAAACAATATAGTGGCGGCTTCACTTCCATCTTCCAGGTCTTGTACAAATTGCCTCTTGTGACTTAAACTAACCCAGAAGCACAGAGAAAGAAATTCCAGGAAACATAGCTCCAGTTTAGACAAACTGATGACCCATAAAGCTACCACAGATTGTGTGTGCCAGAAGGATGGGGTGGAATCTGGAACAGAATCAAGTATAAAAATAAATTACTCAGAGCTGGGTGTGGTGGCACATGACTGTTATCCCAGCACTCAGGAGGCTGAGGCGGAGGGATCACTGTGAGTTCGAGGCCAGGCTGGGCAACAAGGTGAGCTCAAGGCCAGCCTGAACTGCATAGTGAAACCCTGACTCAAAAAGGCAAAAATAAATAAATAAAAGAAATTCCTCAGACCAAAAATATTGCTCCTGCCAAAAATTTTGCTAACGTGGGAGTCATGAAGGAGAGGCAAATACACAAAGACAGATCACTTAGTTCCATTCAACTTTGGGGTGACTGGATTTAGGAGCCATAAGGCATTCAATGAAAAGTGAATTAAAAATATCTAAAACTGCAATCCAACTTCCCCCAACTCAATTCTTGACCAGCCAAAAGGACATAAGGTTGGGATGAACTAATCATAAATAAACTCCATCCAATTAAGACTGCAGTCCAACCAGATTCTAGAAGAAATCTGCATAATCAGCCCCTCATCTTGTCTGCAGTACGGGAGAGTTTCTCCAGAAATGAACGAAACAAATAAACCAATTAAAAAACATGAAGCATGCAAACCAGTGAGAATCATAATCAAAAGTCAGGAAAACCAGTAGTCAACAGAAGTAGATCCACAAATGATCTACTTATTAGAATTGCTGAACAAGAAATTTAAATCCATTGCTATAAATATGTTATACATGTTATAGAAAAAGATGGAGATGATGCCTGAATATATTATTCCAACATGAAAATAGAAATAAAAAGTTAAAATTAAAAAAAGGTTCAAAGAAAAATTCTGAAATTCAAAAATCATAGCCACATACGTGGTCCCCAACATATAATGGCTCAATTTATGGTATTTGAATTTTACAATCTTACAAAAGCAAACCCATATGACCATTTTGTTTTTCATTTTCTGTACTATATTCAATAAGTTACATGAGATATTCCACATTTGATTATAAAATAGACTCTGTTTTAGATGCTTTTTTTTCCCAACTATACAACTGTTCTGAGTACATTTGAGTTAGACTAAGCTAAACTATGATATTTGGTAAGTTAAGAATATTGAACATATTTTTTAATTATGATATTTTCAATGTATCAGTACATAACCCCCATATAAGTTGAGGAGCATCTCTAACTCGTACAAGTAAAATATGACAGCAAGAGCACAAAAATATGGTAAGATATAAAGCTTTTTATACTATTCATGAGTTTAAGACTAAGACAAAGTACGGATACAGATCTAATCCCCAGGGAAACCATTACAAAAATAATTAAAAGATATAACTACAAGCTCAATAAAATACATAAAATAAAATCATAAATATATTTGCCTAAACCAAAAGACAGTGAAGAATGTAATGCTCTTTTGTAAGAAACATCTTATGATTTTTTTCAATAAATTTAGTGGACAAAAAAAGAAGATACAGAACCATAAGCCATAAATAAGGAAATTGAGAACTTACATTTCATCAACATTTAAAACTCCCACTCTTTGGAAAACACAGTTAAGCAAGCCATGGGCTGGAGGAAAACATGTATAAAATATACAACTGATAAAGGATGTATATCCAGAATACATAAAGACATTACAACTCATTCAGAAGGTAAAAACCTCATAAAAAGGGAAAAGACAATAGCCAGGCATGGTGGCACATGCCTGTAATCCCAGAACTCAGGAGGCTGAGGCAGGAGGATCATTGCAAGTTCGAGGTGAGCCTGGGCGACAAAGTGAGCTTGAGTCCAGTCTGAACTGCATAGCAAGACCCTGTCTCAAAAACACAAAAAGAAAAGGTGGGGGTAGACAATGATTTGAACAGAAATTTCACAAATACGATGTATGGATGGCAAGTAGTTCATAAAAATATACCCAGTGTTGTTGGTTAAAGAGAAATACAAGTTAATGCCACACATATGCATTAAAATGGCTAAAATTAAAATGATTAACAATATTAAGTTTTGGTGAGGATATAGAGCAATTAAAATTCATATATTGATGGTAGAAAACAGTATAAAAGTTTCTTATACACATTGCATACAAATGTTCATAAAAACTTTACTCCTAAGAAGTCCATGCTGGAACCAACCCATCATTTGTGCCATTCATCAGCTTCCATATAAAGAAATGTTGCTTATAAAAAGAAAAACATTACCTGCACACACAATTATGTGGACAGATCTCAAACACAATATGCTGAGTGGAAAACCCAGATATAAAACAGTACATACAGTATAATTCTATTTATGGGAAATTCTACAAAGGCAAAATTATGATGGCAAAAACAGATTGGTGGCTGGCTGAGGCCAGGAATCAAAAGGAAAGATGAAGAGTGGCTACAAAGAGGCAGTTAGAGAGCCTTTGGGGATGAAGGTCTGTATTCTGTCCGTGGTAGTGGTTAAACAGTCATATAAATCTGCGAGAACTCTGGACTCTATACTTAGAAATGCATCTTGTTATATGTAAATTATGCCTCAATAAAAAAAGATTTTTGAAAACTACAAGTAGCCCAATTTTACAGTAGGCAAACATTTAAACAGCTACCTCATGGAAGAATATGGATGGCAACAAGCACATGAAAATGTTGACCATCACTAGTCAATAGTCAACTGGGAAAAGAAAATGAAAACTGGAATACATACCAATAAGATGCCAAAATACATCCACTAGAGTACATAAAATTGGAAAGACCACTAATCTTAAATGTCAGTAAGAACAGGAAGCAACCAGAACTCACATGTTGCTGATAGTGTGTAAAATAGACAACCACTTTGCAAAACACAATTTCTTATGAAGTTAGACCCACTGATTCCATAGTCCCATTCCTAAGATAATGAACCTACTCCAAAATGAATGCAAATATCATGTATCGAAAACATACCAATAAAATAAATTAATTAAATGGAACTTAAAAGGTATGGGTTTATAACTCAGTGGGTAAAATGCTTGCCTACTCTGCCTGGGTACATTTTTACTATGCACTTGCCTACTATGCTTGGCAATTTTTAAAATTTCATCTGTACTGAATAAGCACAGGTTTTTCTTGTTGTTATTCCCTAAATAATATAGTATAAAGTCCTTAGAGATGATTTAAAGCACACAGGGAGGATGTACACAAGCTGTGCAAATACTACACCACTTAATACAAAAGACACAGCATCTGTGAATTTTGGTATCTTTATGGTGGGCAAGTGTCCTGGAATACTGTCCCTCCATGGATATTGAGGGACAAATGTAGTTCTGTGCTGTAAAAATATGAAGGAAAAGAGAACAAAGTTGAACATACCCCTTCTGCTTGTAACTCATGACCAGAATGCAGTCACGTGGCCACACCTGACTGCAGAAGAGACTGGGAAATGCAGTCTTTATTCCAAGTGGCTTTGTGCCCACCTAAAATTTGGAGATATTTTTACTGTAGACTCAGAAGGGACTTGAAGTAGAGAGAAAATGAACAGTCTCTGCCACTGGGGACACAAGTCAGTGATCCTCCTTTTGAGGAAGGCGGGCTCAAGGAAGATTTCAAACACTCATCATTCTCATTGTCGCTGTCACTGTCACATCGCCTTCTGTGACTTTCAGGGTTAGCTTCTCCATACTGTAATCAGGGAAGGCCACTGTTTCCTTAGAGACCATAAGAATGTGTCAAGGGCACAGAGGATGACAGATGAAGAGGAGAATAAAGGAAGGAGGATATCTGGGCTGGGAAGGAAATGAAAGAGCCTTGGAAGTGCGAATGAGAAGGGAAACCTGCGCAGGACACTCGGCATGTGTGACATCTGCCACAATACACTCAGAGGAAGCCTCCTCTTTTTGCGTTTAAAACTCAGCTTGGCTCCCGCTAGGAGCCACACAGGGCTGCCTTGCGTTCAGCTGTAACGAGACAGGCAGCAACAGCAGCATCCCAGCCCCTTGAAGTCCTTCATCCTGCAAAGATGCCACTGGGAAGGTCTGAGCTTCCTCTCAGTAGATAATCCCACGCTGGCAGTGCCACAGCGCTAGACTTTTCCTGCAGAGCTTCTTATTCCCTTGGCAGGGTTTAGAAAGGATGTGACTTTCATTTCCCATGGGAACTGTGCAGAGTGGATCACTGCTGCCAATAACCTTGTACCTTGTGCTTTCAAAGTATCCCTCACAATCAGTCAGACAGCAAACATGTATTGATGTCCTGCTTTGACTGGCTCTGGTCTCAAAGTTGGGAATGCAGAGAAACCACAGAATCACAGCCCAGCATGGGTTAACCTCCCACTCCTGGTTCATCCTCTGGCACTCATGTCATCCACACCCAAAAGCCCCAGACCCAAGCCCTGTGTCCCCAGCCACCCCCTCCCCCATTGTCCCACACTGGCCCTGCTGCCAGCCTGCTCCTGCTCGAGCCAGACACAACCTCTTTCCCAATATAGACATATGAGAGATGAGCAGGGTCTGCTTCATGAAATTGGTCCATGGGCTGCCTCCAAGATCTGGCTGCAAGGAGAATGGACTGGAAATTGCATGGCCATTATCTTTGCTGACAACCCCTCCCCATCTTTTTGCTATAATGAATTGCACAGAGAGCTCAGTTGTCAGGAAAGCTTTTGAATTCCAGCCCTCCCGTCCTCCCAGACATCCTTAGAGGTTATCTCAGTCAGGCAGGTGGAAGAGGAAAGAGAAAAGCTTAACCCTATAAGAATAATTATGATGTATTATTAGCAACTGATGGCAATCTAATGCAGGATTTTCAATACAGACACTACTGGCTGTAATTTTTCTCTGTCATATGTGCACACACAAAAGGGCTACATTTAATGATTCCGAAGTTCAGAGCGGTTTTTCAAACTAAATTTAGTTCCTTGGAAGCAGTGTCTTATTATGGGGTGTCTTAATAAAATAGAGATATGGTTTGAATATTGAAGACTCTTTTCAGAATATAGGGGAATGTTATGATCAGTATGTTTGCATGAAGAGACCACTGGTTGGTGTGGTGTTCCTGGGGCCATTCTGTGCAGAAATGACAGCTCAAAATGTCAGAACCACATTTGATTTGGGATGTACCGTGCAGACAGGAAGGGCATCTTACTCATTTCTCTGTCTCCAGCCGCTGGCACAGTTCTGGGCACAAGGAGAGGTTTGATAAATGATCGCTGGCTGCATAGATGAGTGTGTAGATGAACAGATCATTTGACGGATCGATGGATGTACACAGACACACCTGCTTTATTTTACTGTGTCAGGAAACCAATCTTGTTAGATGCTGCAAGGCTGGGGCTATAAACTGGAAACACAGTACTGTGAATGCCTGGAATATGTTTAGCTTGGTTAAAAAGAATCCATCACTGTGTCTGTAAGTTGATATTTTGTGTCTCTCTATCGAGATCAGATTTGAAAAAAAAGGGAAAATTCTTGGGCTGGGAATGTAGCTCAGTGGTAGAACTCTTGCTCAGCCTGTGAGAGTGTCTGGGTTCAATTCCTAGTAAAGAAAAAAGAAAGGGAGAGAGGGAGAAAGGGAAGGAGGAGAAAAGGAGGGAGGTGTAGGAAAGGAGTGAGGGAGAAGGGAAGGGGATCAGCCCCCTAGGACAAGGACTGAGGTCCAGGTGGTTGATTTGGAGGTGATCCCACTTAGTTCAAATGAGGAAGTAGGGAAAACAAGACAGGAAAGGAGGGAAATAGTAATGTGTGCAATGACAAGCAAGTCACTGCTGGGGGCAAATGGCACTCACTAGGGTCCCTCTGAGAAATCAGGTGAGAGAATGAACCCCAAAATATTCTGCCAGGACATAAAGCTGGACTGACCCACAAAATCCTATGCTCTATTGGCTGAAAGATGCCCTAGGACATTGACACCTTCACCCTAAAAATTGATCCTATATTTAGCAAATTCAGGTGCTGTAAAAAGCTCTCGTCAGAGAACAAGATTGGCTCGGGCACCTCAGGGAAGAGGCTGGGCA
This sequence comes from Chinchilla lanigera, assembly GCF_000276665.1. Lineage (NCBI taxonomy): Eukaryota > Metazoa > Chordata > Mammalia > Rodentia > Chinchillidae > Chinchilla > Chinchilla lanigera. The sequence goes on from NW_004955431.1 coordinate 23,417,605, forward strand.
CTGTCTGCTGCAGCTGCCGGTAGACCCAGGCAGGCTGAAATATAGAATGGTGGAGGTGGAGCACCAACCGCACCTCAACAGGAAGGGATTGAATACAGGGAATTAGATACTCAGGACATCCTTGGGAGGCCCAGAGGAATCTGTCCATGCTGGCTTCCCAGAAAGACTCCCAGAACAGACAGACTGACCATATGGGCCACCACCACAGACCTTCGACCTTTGCTGCTACTATTGCCACCATAACCATCTTTCCCCAGCCAGGAGGCTACAGAATGGACTCTGCAATGCAGCTGCAGAAAATCCTCACATCAGTCATCACAAGTCAGTCTAAAGGGGCAGGGATAAGGCTTCTGCCGTGCTTCTCCTTCCCAGACTTCACATGCTGCAGCTAACTGACAGAACCTACTTGGTGTCCAGGACCAGAGCTGTAAGAGTCTGGGGAGTATAGCGTTCAGCTCCCCAACCTCTATAACCTGAGGAGGGTACAGTGAGTCTGAGGAAGCCAGTACACTGTGCCCTCCACACTTTCTAACGATCCACCCACTGCCTGTGCTTCCTCCACTACCCTGAGCACCTCCACAGGGAGCGCGCACACCATATCCCCCGCCCTGTTCATTTGTGGAAGCAGGTGTCAGTGAGGACAAGCAATACAAGACTCCCTGCTTTGGGCTGCAGCCACACAAGTCTCTTACCCTCTCAGAGGCACCAAACTGTCCATATCACAGGGCCTCTCTGTTGGCACACGAGCCAAGTCGCCCCAGCACATACCATTTCCTTTGCTAAAACGGTCACCACTCCTCAGCCACTGCCTTCTTCATCTAGTAAATGCTATGCACTGAATTATAATTTGAATAATACCTCCCCCAGGAAGACTTCTCTGACTCCCCAGACTGGATCAACTTCCCCAGTATGTGTTCACTATTCAAGCACCATTAACTGATGCTGGACACGCACACACATGCACACACCCACACCCACAGACACAACCAGCCAAGCTTGCTCCATAACAGTATGTCTACGAGTCTTTAAATCTAACCAGAATCCAACTCAAGCTGCCCTTCAGACTGTCTAACCAGTAGTTCCTCCCGCCGCCAACCAGCACTACCAAGGCACAGCCTTTATGCTCAAAGGGGCAGTGAAATTGCCTGTGACAGTGGTGGCAAACCTATGGCACACGTGTCATTTGGTTTTCCTTTACGATAAAAGGTGCTCATGTGTAAGTTGTTTTTTCTAAGCTAAAACCTGAGTATTCAGGTTTAGTTGCAGTATTGGCACTTTCCAACAAATAAATGGGTTTGGGGTAGCAGTTTGAACCCTTGTCTCTAAAAGACTTGCCATCACTGGCCTATGACCTTCATATTTGCCTCATCTGCACATCACAATTTTACCATCAGAGTGCAGTTTTATCCTACAAATATCTTATGTGCTTATACTTTACTAAATATACAGCAGAGCAGCCAAAGACATGGGCTTGGGGATCAGGCAGGCCTAAGCTCCAGTCTTGCCTCTGTGACTTACTAGTCATGTCATCAAGTTCCTTTACATACTGAGCCTTGGTTTTGTCACCTTTAAGCAAGGGCAATAAACACCAGCTCTGGGATGTTATAATGACTAAATAGAGTAAGAGAGTGAACCAGTGCCTAACCCCAAAGCTATGTGATGCCCACCGTCACTATCATTTGGGCTAGAAGGACTTGGGTCTTAGTGAAGCGGCATGCAAATAAGGCTGTTTGGCAGACCATGTCACTTCTAACCCTCCCTGAGAAGAACGGAGATGACTTTTGCAGCTCTTAATAAGAGGTAGTCAGGATTGCTTCTAGACCAGCGATGGCAAAATTTAGAGACCACGTGGCCAAACTGCAGCCCAAACCGCACCTATTTTTCACAAAGTACCAGCCCTGCGATTAAACCTGAATGCTTGGCTGCTGGGGCCATGCTGGGGCAACTTGGCTCACGTGTCAACAGAGAGGGCTCTGCGTGCCCACTGCAGCACATGTGCCATAGGTTTGCCGCCACTGTTCTGGACTGTTCTGTACCTGGATCTAACAGGGCACAGAGCCCACTGCATGGCATTATAGCACACTGACTTGCCCTTTTGGAAAGCAACGTGGAAAGCCAGAAAAGCACCTCTACCTTCTGACCCCAGGAGTAATCCCACCTCTGGCCTGTATGTTAAAAGAATAAGTCAAGGAAAGCATAAGCTTTATTCATGAAGGTGTTCGTTAAATAGCTCAAGATAGAAAGTCTCTCCTTTATTGGCAGTAAGGGATCGGTTTGGCAAATCGGCAGGCTGGGATTTGGTAGCCATTGAGAATCACTGTGAAGTTTCTGTAGAAACATGGAAAAAAGTGGTTTCTGATCAAATGTGAAAGAGTTATGTCTCGTGTGGGGCCTACCTGCCCACACAAGGGCCAAAAATAGAAGAGTTGTGAAGATCAAGGGGATTTTAAGTAAATTCTCTTTAGCATTCATTTTAATGCTACACTGTTTTTACAGGGAAAATAATCAGCCTACTGGGCACTTTCTAGCAGATGACTAGAAGTCTACAAAACTCACAGAAACAAAACTGCCCTTCCTCAATAGAACAGCCTTGATGCACGGAAGTTCATACTTCAGGTACGATTCTCTGAACAGACAATGGAAAACACATAGGGAAGAACAAGTTAGTAGGCAAAATTGGGCCTCTTCCAGCCTGAGAGGAGGTGGAACATAAAATATCATTTCAAGCATCGTAAACTTTTTAAATAAGTTTTAGACCTGTGATGAGACAAGCAGGCCTGGCGCTCCCTTCAGACACACTAGAAGTACAGGAGCCCCACTCTGGGTACCATGGAGGGAGTTAGAAACAGCTAGAAATGTGCACCTAGACAGCATTTGGGAGAAAGCTAAAGGCAATCCACAGCATCACTTGAGTTACAGCCCTGGGCTCAAGTATTTTTTCTCGTCCTTGAATAACAGGCTGACTCGTGGATGTTTGTGTTGTGAAACACCCAGAAGCAGGCCTTGGTCATGATTTTCATAAACATAGCAACACTTTCAGACTTGGGACTACATCAACCTTTAGCACTGTGGCTTCCAATCAACCAGAATTCCAAACTTCTAAGAAAAGTAGTTTTACAAAATGAAATCTAAACTCAGTCATAGTCAGTTGAGGTAGAACCCATTCAGTCTGGTCTCCTGGTGGTTATACCCATAAACCTATAATAAAATTCAATATTCAGAGAGGTAACACTTGGGTGCTGCTTAAGGGCTGGCTTGAACAGACAGGTGTCTCGGGAATAGGCAAGAGAGAACCTACATGGGCAGAAGAGCCCCTCTCGGGAATGCCCAGAAGCCCCAAGTTGGCCACAGAGCACCCTGCAGTTATTGCTGAGATGAATATGGGGCCCTCCATTCTAATGCAGGAGGGTAGAAGGTGAAGACAGGTGGGTCATAACACACCAAGCCAGAGCATCACTTGTTGGGACACAGCGTAATGCAGAAGTGAGGAAGCAGCGGGCAGGCCATGGGGCCAACTGGACCCTGCTGTGAAGGCAAAGGGTCTGAGAATAGCAGGCAAGAGATTATCAGAGAATTATTTCTGTTCTCATCAGAGCCAAAGAAGGCTCTCTCAGTAGCATCCCTGGGAGCTTGGGACCACGTTCATCAAGCACCTTTGCCCCAGTGTCGGATCAGAGCTTTTTTGCTGTTTGGCCGGGTGGCCCTTGTCTTAGTTAGGGCTCCCCTGGCAACAGACTCAAGATAAAGATACAGAATTTATTTAGGAAGTAAATAAAAACTGAGTGGACAGGTGGGGTGTACAACCCAGGCGGAGGTCATCACTAAGCCTGAAAACACTCCCAATAAACTAGGTATGTCCAGGCAGCTATCACTGGAGGCTGCTGAAGTTTAACTCCCTTGGGGAAACTCTAGGTGGCAGTGTAAACACCCCAACCCTAGTTAGCCCATCGATGGATGAGGGGGGAGCTTGGGTATGTATACCCACCACTTCCTGGTTGAGGGCCACACAGGCAGGGGGCATTAATCCCTTGGCATTTCCAACAGAAGCAGCAAGGGCAAGCAAAGTGGTCTCAAGGTCACAAGAATGGATGACATCTTACTGGAGCTGAAAGAGGAGCAGGTCACCAAATGTAAATGTTGTCTCATCCAGTGATCCAGACTGGTAAATGGTCTTCCCAACAGTTCATCCAGCTCTAGCCATAGTGCCCCCCGCAAAATAGGGAACTCACTATCCACCTCTCAAGGCAACCTGGTACTGCCGTTCTTCGTGAGCTCTCCATGGAAGAAATCCTCCCGCTCCTCCCCCGCTGAGCTGACATTAGGATGTTAGGCTCCCCACAGCCTCCACCTGCTGGTCTCAGCATTGCTCTCCAGACCTGGTGGAACTGCAGGCAGCCACCCTCCTCCAGGAATTCAATTCTGTTCACAATGGTGGCTCTTCACTCAGGCAAGACGGCAGAGCAAGCAAATATGCTTTAGGAAGAATCCCGCAAAGGACCCTTCAAACCAGAGAGAGAGATTTGAGTTAATTAATATCAGAGTTCAAGTAATCAGGCGAGCCCACTCCCAGCCCTTCCACTAAAGGGACCATCTACGGCAGGTGCAGTGTTCTTATCAGACTAGCCAAGGGTACATGCATTTATTATAGACTATGAGGCTTAAGTTCAATATCAAGATGAAAGCCAAACCAAGGCTCCCCAGGAGACAAGGAGCTCTGCTTTCACAAGCCGAGAGGGGAGAATATTGCCTTTCAGCAAATAGTACTTCTAATTTGATCCTCAAAGATTCCCGCAAAGAGGAAAGCCACGCGATGTCAGAAGAAGCCAGAGCGTGCACACTGCTATGTGGATGCTTTATCGTGGCCACAGTCTTCAGGATCTCGGTCATCAATTATTTCTGACAGGCATCAGTTGTTTATCTTTCAAGAACATTACCACTCACTTTCCTTTATATATCTTTCCTGTATTACTGTAGGGACAAGACCATCTGTTTTCTCTTCTTCAAGCCCTGCCGTCACTTACTGCCCAGTGTCTCAGTGTAGCACCCTGGGATGATGGGCTTTGTCACACTGTGAGAGAAATCATGTTGTGCTCCCCTCTCACCTAGGGATACGGAGCAGAGCACTGAAGCCAGCACTGCACTCAGCCGCACGCACATCAGGGTCCTGCTAGAAGAAATGCACCTCCATGTGTTGGAACAGGTGTTCCAAGGAGATCCCCAGAGAAACCAGGACAGCCACAAGCGACAAAACTCCCTACCCCACTTCTGCTCTGAAGAGAAGCAAGTTTCTGCCATGAAAATCATTTTTTCTTAAAACACCAGCCTGAAATAATTGCTTTTTTGTTGAGGATTGACAGCAGAGTTTTTCATGAATTTTGCTATCTTTTGACAGTGGCAAATAAGTAGGTAGAGAAATGCACTCTTGGGGCTTTTAACAGAAAAAAAAAAATCACAGTAGGAAAATTGCACCAACGAGCATGGCAATATTTCCATACTTTGCTGCCCTTAGAGGGAGAAAATGGGCATTAAGGGTAGCAGGGTTGTTATAAAAACAGCAGTTCTATTTCCGGGTCTTTCACTTGCCAAAAGCCTCAGTACAGTCACTGAAAGTGGAAGAAAGCCAAACCTGAATTTCTATAATATGCCTCGCAAACAATTGGATTTATTCTTAATGGGGCCTCGCTGCATTTTTACATTATGCAGCATGTAATTAGCTATTAAACGACTTAGGAATAACTGACCCTGATTTGTTGAGCAGATGCCTGATGAATGATTTCATGCTGTTCTTTTAAACCAGCACAGTGTTGACTGCACTTCAGTGGTGAAGTTGTGGCTTTTTTGTGGAGAGAGAGGTGAAGGCGCTTCCAGGTTGAGAAGCTGAAATGATGGTGTGGTATTAATCACACACCTTTTCACCGACCTGCAGGCTCCAAGGCAGTGCTGGGTGGCACAAGTTGAATTCAGTCTCTGTACACGGTGCTTCAGACTCTCTCAAATCATCTGCTCCCCAAAACAAAACAAAAGAAGATACCAGAATCCCCCCTTTCTGTAATGTCTGGAGACTCGCTGGGACCAATCAGTGAATTTATGAAACTCCTACCATACGTTCAGAATGGCTGATGCCAGGGTTGACAATGCCATTTATTGAGATATTAATCTGAATTTTGTTCTTGTTGCATTTTCCATATATGCCCCCCACCATAATTCCCTCCAAGATGGTACTCAGGGCCCAAGAGCCTCCTTAAGCACAGCCAGGGCCTAAGATAGAGGCTGCTTGCAGAAACCCTGTCTGTCTGTCTTCTGTGACTCGTAAGCTCATTAAATGGCGGTGCTGACATCCAGGAGGCAGGAAGGCAGAGCTGCATGTCTCTGAGGAGGGCAGTAGCAGCAGGCAGTTGGTGACAGGAGGTGCGTTTCCAAGCCTGGGAAGAAGGTAGAGGTCCCTGGATCCTGGGTAGAGTCCCTAAGCACCCCAGAAGGTGTCAGGGCCTTTGGGGAAGTGACTGGGAAGACCATCTTGCAGCTTCCAAGGGACTGCCCAGGCCCTGAGTGTGCTCTGGGCAACATGCTGGCAGCTAAAGAGGCTGAAGGAGCCGACTCAGCACAAGACCCCTGGGCTGCGGGGAGGAGCCCCTCTGGGACAGCTGTCCCCAGTGGCTGCAGGATCACAGGTGTAGAGTCAGAGTTAATGTAGAGTTAAAGAGAAATTGGGGCATTTGTTACACCTCCAAGCTCACAGGGCAGCAACCATGTCCGTACAGTTACTGACCCTGACGGATGGCCTAGGGGACAGTTACCTTCTCCAGTCATTGCCACTATCATCTGTACCAAGGGTCAAGGCTGGTACAAGGATGATTATGACTGGGGCCCCTCTCAGCCCCCAGCCCACACAGCCTGAAGTGAGAGCCCCAAGCCTACCAGAGCCAAGGGCTGGGGCAGGACCATCCCTGGGCCCGAAGTCTCACTACCCCTTCCCTGTTTTTCCATAGGCAACTTCTTGGCCAGGATCTCCACTCTGACTCCTACCCTAGGGTCTTCCTGTTCCCCTGCTCCTTCTAAGTTGTTTTTTTTTTTTTTTTTGGTACCAGGAATCGAACTCACAACCTCATGTTTGCCAGGCAGGTGCTATGCTGCTGAGCTATATCCCTATCTTGGTTACTTTTCTCTCGTTGCTGGGACAAAATACCTGATGCCCAAAATTAAGGAAGGAAAGGTTTATTTTGCTTACAGTTTGTGGAGGTTTCAGTCCATACTTGGCAGATTACGAGGCAGAGTAGCACATGGCAGAGGGCTACAGCTCATGTCGGCAGAACACAGCAAAGCAACAAGCACAAAAGCCAGGAAATGGCCGCAAGCAGCCTCTTCCTCTCCCTTACATAAGCAAACTATCCACCCCAGGGCGGGTGCAGCTCTCACACCCATAATCAATCAAACTCTAAAAGCCCGCATGAGTCTTTGGGGGGAACACACAGACACAAACAATAACAATCCCTGACCGCCACTGCTCCTTCTAAAGCTTGCCCCACACAGACCTGTGTGCTCAGGGTCCAAAAAGGAATGAAACAGAGGTCCCCAGGGCATCTCTGCCCAACTCCTAATTGCCACTTATCACCCTGGTCCTCCTTCAACAGCTGGAACTTGAATCCTGACAAGCAGCCCTGCACACCCCAAAAGAGCCCAAAGCCCCAGCATGTCTTGCAACATAAAACCCAAGCTGCCATTTTGGAATGGAGAAGAAAAGATACCAATTACAATGAGGGGAAAAAAGCATAAATAAATATGTCAGTATATCATACACTATGTCAATATTGACAACCACAAAAAGATTTGTGCCAAGCAGCATAGGGTATATTCAAGGACTGAGGCCTGTCGGAGCAGAGGAGTGGGCTGGGAGTGGAGGATTGAGTAGAGTAGGTAAAGTGGCTAGAAGGCCCAGGAGCCAAGAGATGGAGTATGCCATGGTTTCATCTTTTACAATTTGTGCTTTAAAATGTAGCATATTCTGTGCAGGAAGACAGAGGAAGCAGCCAACTGTTGCTCAGGACTTGCTGATAGAAATAAAAGGGAAACATTCTTTCAAAAGCAATTTGTCAAAACATTTCAAGGTCCATAAAATCCTTTTAACCTTTGATCCAATAAGCTTACTTCAGGGAATATATCTCTAAGGAATAGATTAAAAAACATAATAAGAAGAAAAATAGTAGGCTATAATAAATGAACACTTACTCTATGCCAGAGGCTATTCCAGCCTCCTTATATAAGTGTGTCCTCTTGTTTAATTCTCACAACCCTAGAAAGTAGATATTATTACTACATCTATTTTATAGATGGTGAAAACACTAAGTGTTTAGACAATTTTTTTTTTGGCAATACTGGGGATTGAATCCAGGACCTTTGTACCAAGCTATATCCCCAATGCTTTTTTTTATTTTTTGAGACAGGGTCTCACCAAGTCACTAAGTTGCCCAGACTGAGCTGGAACTTATAATCTTCCTGTCTCAGCCTCCCAGAGTGCAAGGACTATAGGCGTGTGCCATGACTCCCAGCTGAGACAACTTTTTATGTGGCAATGGAGGCAGGATTCACACCCAGAGCTAATCACCCTACTCACTCCCTGACACTGCCTCCCACAGGTGAAGGAACCCACCCAGTGTCACCCATGGACACCACCCTGTGTCCCACCCATGTGGGACACAGGAGACACACTTGATTTGCAGTAGTATGTGATGGTAGGCCATGGGATGCCGGGCAGCAAGCTCCTGAGCAGACTCGCCACTGATGTTAATGACGATGATATCACAACACGGGCTGCACGGAAGGCTGCAAGGAACAAGGGAGCCTGGGCCAAGGCCAGAGGATCCACAGAAATAATCAAGTTTGGTTGAGGAAATAATACAATGACTTAAGCATAATACAAGAGGATAAGCATTCTGAGACAGAGGAAGGAGGCTGGCTGCCCAGGGAGGGGGTGGTTAGAATGGCTGAGAGCAGAGAGCAGAGAGGCCCCTCCGGCACTGCAGGGCCCACAGCCCAGGAAACACGGGACAAGCAGTGGTGGCAGCAATCCTGGAGCCATTCAAACAGAAGAATCAACACGGCACAGTGGTTAATGATGTCACTGAGTCACAGAGGACTCCAGGGTTCTTGGTGACCCCCAGATGGACAGAGTACACAGGAGGGGAGGAGCAGGCTCAGCCGAACACTCTGGCTCTTTGAAGACCTGGCTGGTGTGGTGACAGACATTCGCATGGGCAGGGGCAGCCTTGCTCTAATGTCCATATGCATGTTCACAGCTGGTGAACTCATACTGTTAAGGACAGGTCAATTATAATGTAACAATGATTGAAAAATGGCCCATCCCTGAGTTAAAGGAGAAAAACTGACCCTATGAGAACTGAAGATGATGTAAGGACCATTTTATGTGGCCTCGTTTAATGCATAAATACCAGATCACTTGGGTTACTTAGCAATTCCAGAGATAAACCTGAAGGTTACCACCAGGACTATGTTCCTACTCTCAGCTCTTACAGAGCAGTTTGAAGTTAACCCTGAAATTCCACATAATCGAAGCCCTCCTAAGGGCCCTGGTAGACACTGAACACCCTGTTAACGTGCTATAGGGCCCAGCCCTTGTCCCCCTGTCCTGCATCAACAAAGTGGCATTTGAAGTGGCTCTTGGTGACCAAAGCTAGCAACATGTCTCAGGTGGGGCTGGGTTGTTATCTGTACCAGGGATAAATGACTTCGCCCTGTCCCTACACAGAAGCTCTCCTTCCTTGGGTACTGGGAAGTCAGTCCCCAAATATTAAAAAGCCCAGCCCCTGACTTCCCACCTTCCTTCTCCACACCTCTCCTGAGACCCAGGCTGCTCCACACTTTGCAACTTGAAAATCTTTGGGAAGAAAATGGAACTCTCTGCCTTCCCAGATCCATTAGGAAGAGAGACCATGGACTGGAGGTACCTGGGTTCCTGGGCTTTGTTAGTCCCCGGATATTGCAGCTTGGGGACCAGTAGCCCAAGTCCCTCCTTTTACCTAAGGGGAAACAAATCCACAGAAGGGAAGAGACTCAACCCACAGCACATAATGAGGATGACAGTCGGAGTGTCCCGATTCAAGCCAGTTTTGGGTACCATCCTCATCTGCAGACTTGCTCCATCTCTGCCCTAGTCCTGGGAAGGACGGTTCCTTCAAATTCCCGAAATGACTATGAACCGGGGGAGGAGGACTCTGTTTTGAAACCTGGCCACCTCGCCTCCAACCACGTTGACTTATTTACCATTCTATACTGGGCAGTAAACTGCATGTCGGGGCCTGTTCTAGGCTCTGAGTTACAGAAACGAAGACTTTGAGGAGTTCAGGGGGTCGTGACCATTGCTCCCTCAACACAGCCGCATTGCTCCCATTGGTTCATTCAAACAGTCAACAGATATTAAGCATCCTCTGGGTGCCAGGTGCTGAACTTGGACCCCAGGGCATGTGGAACCTCAAAGAGACTGGGCCTGATCCACCTCCCACCCCAGTGTGCTAGCAGCCTTCCTCCTGCCTCACTTTTCCTGTCTGGAGCACTGACATTTGGTGGTGCACCTGGGCGCTCCACCAGACAAATGGCCAGACCTTGATCGGGGCCACCAATTCCATGGGGTCAGAATGCAGCGACCGAGGACATGCAGCCCTTCCTCCCTCTCCCCATTGCCACGGTGGTCCAGACACAGGCGTCAGAATGGATGAAACAGCCTCAGGAACAGTCCCGGATTTCTGGCCTGAGAGGAACCTGAATAGGCCCCGCTTGCACAATTCCAGGGGCGGCCATGGCCTCAGGCTTAAGTAGATGCTGCCGCAGGTTGAGCCCTGCAGGAGGCTGGGTGTAACTGCCAGGCCCCCGAAATCCAAAGGCTCAGAATTTTTGAGTTTGGGGAAGCTGGGAGCAGGACACAGCAAGCAGCACAGGCAGGTGGAGGAGGAACAGGAGCCTGATTTCAAGGCACAGAAAATTCGATTTGGAGCCAGTCATTTGAGTCCTGTCCTGGCTGTCTCTGCCACTAACCAAGACAGTACTGAGAAGAGGGTTTGCAGAGCTGGCCGAGGATGAAGGGGGGAAAATCAGTTCAGACAGCTCGCTTTAGATTTAATTGTTTCATTTCATGAATCCGTCTGGCCGCTGGGTGGGGGGACCATGTGTCTGGGCCTGGCCCAGGCTGGGGGAGCCACTACGCCCCCTGATTGAATTATTGCATCTCCAGGCACTCAGAACAGCAAACGACAGCTCCTGAGTCCCTGCGTCACTGCCCCTGGCCCACACAGAAACCTTCACAGTTAATTTAATGACAGTCTGCAGCTCAGAAGCCCCAGAGCAGGAATGTGGCTGAGTGTCTGACTCAATACCACTTTCCATTAGCCTGGGCCGGGCCTGAGGAAGGGCCCGGAGGAGACAGACAGAAGGTGAGTGTGGGACGCTGGGGCTTGTCTGAGGTCGCACTGAGGTTTTGGTCCCTTCCCGGCCACTCACCAGAAATGTCATTTGTCTTCATTAGACAGGGCCTCTCCCACCATAAATGGGGGAAGGTAGGTAAAAAAAATAGCCCTCTCCTTTTGCTCAGGATTATTGTCATAACAAATGAGCACACACACACACACACACACACACACACACACACACACACACACCTTTCTTAATTTGGTCATTGTTTTGTCCTTGAGAGGGGCTGATAGAAAGGACCTGACTGGGAGGTAGGAGACCAGCATTTAGCACTGGCTGTACCGACAGAACTATGCATTCTTGGGTAAATCGCCTTCCCTCTCTAGGCTTCATTCCGGAGGGATAGCACTCATCAGTGGTTTTGACTTTTTCTTCAAGTGAAATCTGAAGAATATCTATATAGAGCAGAAATACAAACACAGCCTGTCAGGTTCAAGATGAGTAAGCTTCAGAGTCAGCCCAGCCTCCCCGATCCTGTGAACTACCCAGAACACAAGGTTGCTGGGGGTCATTGTTTAAAAGACACTAAGCCAGATACCCACCATGGCAGGTCCAGTAGAGCCCCCCGCCATGATGTCCATGTCCTACTCTTGGGAAACTGTGAATGTTACTCCCCATGACAAAGGGTCTTTACAGAGGTGATCAAATTATAGGTTGCCAAATGGGGAGATTCTCCTGGATTGTCCACTTTAGCCCAGTGTAATCACAGGAGGAGGGAAGAGGGTGACAAAAAAGGAGGCCTGTGACCAGGGGAGCAAAGAGAGGCTGGGAGGTGTTATACTGCTGGCCTTGAGGCTGGAGGAAGGACCAAAAGCCAAGGATTGCAGGCACCACTACAAGGTGAAAAAGGCCAGGAAATGGATTCTGCCCCAGCACCTCCAGAGGGAGCCAGCTGTGTCAACACCTGGATTTTAAGGCCTCTGACCTCCACAACTGCATGGTCATAAGTATGCATTGCTTTAAGCCACTAGATTTGTGGGAATTTATTCTGCCGGCCATGAAAACCAACCACAAGCCCACTTTCTATCATCCAGTAGGCAGAGGAGACAATTCTACAGTCCTATACACCACATTCTGTAACCCTGCGGAGCGGGACCTGGAGGCCATCGCCTTCATCTCCACCTCCCTCCTCTGCCTCCAGCTAGTCAATAGGAAGTTTGTCATTGGAACCTGTTTAACCAGAGCTGCTCCATCCCCAACCTTGCCCAAGAGTGGCCCAGTGGGAAAAACTTGCCCAGGGGAAGCCTGGGCTTCTCAGCAGCTCACTGACTCAGGAAAGAAACTTGATCTTGTTGGTTTTCCCAAGTCCTTGTCCCCAGAAATTCAGGACACAGAGACACAAGAGCTCTACCAAACACCCCATGTTTAGGCACTCCTTCTCTCTCCCTCTCTCCCTCTCTCTCTCTATCTATCTATCTGTCTCTCTCTATCTTTCTTCCTCTGCCTCTGCCTCTCTGCCTCTCTCCCTCTCTCCCTCTGTCTCCCTTCAACTTTCTATTTTCGGAGATTGGAAAGAAAACCTCTGGATTCAATTCAGGGATTACATTCAAGGACATGAATACAGATGAGCCCCCCCGCCCCCCCGCTCCTCCCGCAAATCCACTCACAATGGAACGTTTTCCAGCCACCTAAACCTAGGCTGCACTTTGCCCCTTTCCATAGGCTCACATGGCTCCCAGCAGGCAGCACTGACAGCTGGCTACTCTCAGTACACCCACACCCGTGGGACGACAGGACATGTGACTCCTGGGTTGCACCAGACCAACTACTGCACAGAAGGAGAGCAGAACAGGCAGAGTGGCTGCCAGTTCCAAGCAGCCAGGCTGGGAAATGGGATCACTGGTTTACTGTTCAGGGGCAAAGTGCTCCGGGCCAGGGCTGGAGGATAAAAGGCTGTGCTGTCCTGCTTCTCTCCTGAGCCTGGACATACCTGAGCTGACCTGTGGCCACTCCACACTCTGCGGGTACAGAGCTGTGTCCCCTGTGCAGTGAGAGTCCCACTGAATTCGCAGGCCACATCTGTTGATCCAGAAGTGTCTCCTTAGAATTTTTAAAGAGCTCACAGATGAAACAACTCCACAAAGACCATTTCTACATCTCAGGCAAAACTGCAGCTGCAAGCATTGCCCAAAAGTTGCTGTGATCTCCCCTTAGAAAGTAAATCTTACCATCCCCCGACCAGGTCTCTCTCCAACCACCTCTGTTTTACAGCCAAACTCCTTTTAATGCACTCTCCCCATACCTCTCTCCTTCCACCTTGCCTCTCATTCCTAGCTCCCCTGGATTCAGCCACCATCACCATCTCCCACCAAACGGCCCTTTCAAAAGTCATCAGTGACCTCCTTATTTCTAAATGCCAAGGGCATTTGTTAGTGCTTATCTTTTCTGATCTTTCAGTGGCATTTGGCACAGTTGACCTTTCTGGCCTTCTCGAAATCCTAATGGGCAGCTTTGACAGCTGGCTTCCTCAGGCCTTCATCTCAGCACACTGCTGATTAAATACTTACCCCCACTTGCAGATTACTTTTCCTCCACCAAGCCCTTACACCAAGGTCAAACCTGGGTCCTCCTGTCACTCCACCTTCCTCCCTTGGGTCTGTACACAGCCCCATTACTTCACCCACATTCTATACACTCATGACTCACAAACTTTGTCTCCATGGCCCACTCTCTCCCATGGCAGACCCATATGCCAACAGACACTTCTTCCAAGGTTTCCTATTGGCCCTTAAAAGCAACGTGTCTAAAATGAACTTGTACCTCCTCCTGCGTTCTCCATCTAGTGAATGTCCATCAGCCACCCAGTCACCCCAGCATAAAGCCAGGGAATCCCCTACACTCCTGCCTCCTTGATCTGCCTCACCCTATCCATACAAAAGCTAAACTCTCCCTCCAGTCTGTCCTCTTTTTCTCTAAACCCTCTGGTCACTTTTCACACCACCCTCATTCCTATATTAGCTTTCCAACTGCTGCACACAATACTCAACACTCACAATTTAAAGAAGGAGAGATTTAATGTCACTCATGGTTTGTGGGGTTCAGTCCATAGTCAGCTGGCTCCAAGGCAGGAATGCCATGGTAGAAGGGTGTGGTGGAGCAAAACTGCTTAGTTCATGGCAGCTTGGAAGAAGAGTAGGGGAAGAGTACAAAGAGTAACAGGCCAAGGACCATATATAGTGCCCAAGGTCACACCTTTATGAACCACCCAGACGAAGCCAGGATCAATCTCTACTAATCTGCTAAGTATTCCTTAATGCAGTGAAGTAAACATAGCAGGATTAGTGGTCATAATTCCTCAGCTAAGTCCCCTGGGGACCCTGCTATTACCCTTCTTCTCTGCAGTGGATTGACAACAGTGGTCAACTTGTAACACCCAGCTGAACTGCATCAGCTTGGTGCTGGGTGTGGAAGGCCCACCTGAAGATTCTTACCAACAGCATAAAAAGAGAACTGGAGGGGGAGATGGTGTGCTGTTGATTCTCCTGGAAAAGTGTATCATACAAAAGTGTATCATGGTTTTTCTGATATGAACTTGGCTGTTATCATCATCAGAAGAGCTCAGGACCTCATTGTTGCTGAGGATCGCTACAGTTCTTTCCATGTGAGCTCTGGTCATTACCCTGAGTGTCGCTTCCTGGCTCCAGTGCAGATCCCTCAGCCTGCTGGCACAGATCCTTCATTCTGCTGTCACAGACTTTCTAGCTTAGACCACTGACCTTTGGGGCTTCCCAGTGCAGATCTGTGAAACAGACTTGCATGAGATGTTATTGTGAGCTCTAGGCCTCCAGATGGACTTGGGGAGGACACTGCCATGGGCTCTAGGTTTTCAGCTGGACTTATGCAGGACATTGCTATGGGATCCAGGCCTCAACTGGATTCTTTGTGTCTCTAGTGTATGGACAGATTACTGCACTCTTTTGTATTTGACTCTTTAGTGTACTAATAAAATAATCCTATAACTTATGTGTCCTGTATTAAATTATTTCCCTTGCAAAACCTGACTACAACAGTCTCTCTTCAGTCCAAGCCGGAGTCATCCTTCCAAAAACCTGACTGACCGTGCCAGGCCCTCCAGGGGCTGTACGTGGCCTTCAAGGTGAAGGCCAAGTCTGTGCTCTAAAGATTCCTGCCTATCTCGCCAGCTTCCCCTCTTCCCACTCTCCACCTTATCCCCTGTGCTGAGACTAGGTTGTACTTCCCTTAGGAGTGACTTCTCTACCATGACTGATCTTCTCCCCTCACCCTCTACCTAGTTCCTACCAGTCCTTCCGGTCTTAGCTGAGATGTCACTTTCCCTAAAGAACTATCTCCCCTTCAGCTGATTCCCCAGGTTTAGGTTAGATATCTCTCTAGTTACCCACAAAAGACTGCATTTTCCCCTAAAAGACTGAATATTATATTCTCTCAATAAGTACTTTGGGCTACTTTTCTGATCTCTGGAGTGCCAGAAATAGCAAGACAAATCAGATCCTTGTCTACACAGAGCCTCCAGTCTAGCAGAAAATGGTAAAATACCAAAGGCCAAAAAGCATGAGGATTGGGAAGAGGGAAGTGGGGAGAGAAATTTGTCAGAAGAGGTAGAGGTGGAAGGGAAGAAAGAGAGAAGCAGAAGAGGAAGAAGGAGGAGATGTAGAATAAAAGAAAATAAACAAGTGAAAAGCTCACTAATGTGCCAGCTCAGAAAGCGTCCATGGTGAGGCCAGGGCCATGTCAGCTTTCCCCTGTTTGCTGAGTGAATACACTTCTGTTACCCAGCATCCTCTGCACAGGGATTCAGGTGATAAGTTCCTTCCAGGACTTTGTGCCAGAGAGAAACAATGTGCTTCCTCTGAAGACCTGTTTCTTTTGAACAGGCAAAGGGCCTGAAAACCTATTGTTATTCTTTTTTTGTTGTCTGCCAGCAAGTTCAGTGCCAAATTTAGACCTCAATCACAAGCAATTAATTTCTGGCTTCTGCTACCACCTCTCCTTTGCTATCGAGTTCCCCTGTTATCTTTAACCTGTGGGTCCCTACAACAAATGTGTTTTTACTGTAAACCTCCATGCCTCGTGGAAGCAGCTGGAACGCACATTCCTGCCCCCAGCCTCCCACCACGGTGACCCCTCTGAAAGCAGAAGCCTCCTCCTACCCACTTCCGCTAGCAACAGAGATCAAGGATGTGATCCCTTGTCCTGCCAGAGTCTCCTGCATGACAGATGTGCTCTAGAAAGGGGCTCACCCTCCAGTGCTTTGAAAAGCAGAGTGAAGGAGGAAAACACCACGTAAGGGACAGGTAGGTGGGGCGGATGTTCCGGGCTGGACACTCTATCATGTTGTGGGTCCCCTTCCCTTCAACACGCACTCCAGGCAGGGGGCTGAGGCAGCTGACACCTAGGAGGAGCCAAGGAGCCTTCCGACGACACTCAGGGGCCTAGTGTCACTCACAGACAAGTGCTTCCACATGGTTACAGGTAAGGATAGGAGTACTGAGCTCACCACCCCTGCTCTGTGGCCTGGTGATGTCACACTCCTTCTCTGGCTCTGTTTCCCCAAGTGCAAGGTGGGCAGACACTTGGCAAGTGCTTTCACTGATATGCACAGCTTTCCCTAAGCAATCGCTGCTCTCAATTAGATGGCGATCCTGTCGTATAAGGAAATGATGCCTTCACAAAATACTGTCACACATTTGCTTTTCTAAACTGACCCTCACAAGTGACCTGGTGATGTCACCAGGACAGACATCATCCCCACTTTACAGACAAGGAAACTGAGGCTGAAGGAGATTCAGTGAGTTGTGCAAGACTGAAATCTGGGACTTCTTTTTGAGAGCAAGGACCATGTCCACCGTGTGCACTGGTTATGTCATGCTGCCTGGTGGCAGGCATGCCACAGTGGTGCTCAGTAAAATCTGGAGTTAAAGCATTCATATTCCCCACTCTCGCACCAAATCCTGCTGCCTCCTCTGATTACCAAAGAGCTGCATCAGAAAATGCACCAGTGCCAGTAGCACCACCATCAGCGTTGGCGGCTTTCTGCCCAACTTCTCCCCTACACCAGTGTCTTATAAACAGTCACCCTTGAGATGTTCCAGCACATCCTGCCAGCAAGGTCGGAGACAGTCACAGGCATGAGTTGCCAGGGACCTTACAGGTCTTCGAGTGCCCCACTTTGGTGTCTGTCCAGCCCTGGCTGGCACAGCCCATCATGAACCCTAATTTGGGTGGTGGCTCTGGGTCATGAACACCTATCTGCTCCTGCCAGACCAGCACTGTCTTAGTGAGGGCCTGCTGCCCTAAACACATCTCTGGTCCTGTATGGTCACTAAATTGAACTAAGAACTGAATAGGGCTTATAAAGGGATGAGTCCATTGTAGACCGGCAAATAGTAAGGTCACTGCATACCTTCTTTTTGCCGCGTTGGGCCCTGCACTAAAGTGGATATTGGGTATTGGGTCTGCCTGGCACCTTCCCCAGCCTTCTGATGAAACACCATGCTGCTCCTTTGGTGAAACATCTTCTCCAGTTTCTTTGTGCTCAGTTTGTCTATTGTGAGAAAGTGTCCTTAACACAGCTGGCCATGGGTCTCAGATAATCAGAACACTCCATCTCTCCCATTAGCACTACTGGACAAGAGGACACATGGCCTAACCTGGGCCAAAGATGCATCCAGGCTTCAGTACAGCTTGCTAGGGGTGAGAGTGGGTCTCTCTTCCCCCAGTACAAAGCAATAAAGACAGACAGCCTGAAACTGCTGGAGCCAACTTGTCTAACTGCATTTAAAAAGCCATCTGCAGGATGAAGCCAAACGCTACAAAGCTGGGCCAAAAGGAAAAAGAGAGACCCAGCCTGACAACATCGTCTACACCTCTGGATCTAGCCACACAGTCAGACAGCTGCACTTGCCAGCTATGTGAGACTCATAATTCCCCGCAGCCTGAGCTCACTTGAGAACTGTTTCTGACACTTGGCACTGAAACAGTTCTAATACAAATGCTTTATTGTCTTAATGTCTTGCTATATGTGATCAGTTGCACTATTGCCTCTCCTTTTGCTCCCATCCTTGTATTGACATCTTTTGTCATATGAGATTCTTCCCATCATATTGACCCACCCGTGAAATTTGGAGCTGAGTCACATGACACACCGTGGCCAATAGACTGAAGCAGAAGACAGCATGCATAACCCAAACCTAGGCCTTAAACTGTCTGGCTCATTTCTACTGGTGCTAATGACCTCCTACCCTCACCATGGAGAAGACAACCCTGACTGGCCTAGTGGTCCTGGGAGAAGAACAAAAAACATATGGAGCAGATTTGGCCAACCCAGCAACCCCTACTGTCCCCAGCCTGGCTCAGCCAATCTCCAGCCAACTCACAGATACATCAACAAAGTACGCACTCATTCTTCTTTTTTTTTTTTTTTTTTGGTTTTTCTCCGGTACCGAGAACCGAACTCACGACCTTGCGCTTGCCAGGCAGGCGCTTTTGCCGCTGAGCTAAATCCCCAGCCCCCAGTACACACTCATTCTTGAGTGTGTCTCAAGGTTGATTGTGAGGCCAGAATCACTGGCTGATACAACGTGTCTGCTCCTCCTGCTTTTAGGCTCCTTGCAGACAGAAACTCTGCCTTATGCAATGCTATCCCCTGCAGAACTAACAGTTACTGGTACATGGAAGGAGGGTGCAAAGAACAGGATGAGGGAAAGGAAGGAAAGTGGGAAACTTCCAGTTCTCTTGTACTATTTCTCCTACTAAGCATGAAGTTCTGATCTCAATAAAAGAGAGAACCTCCCCCACCATACACTTCGACTGAGAGTCTGTTCCTGGAATGTAACATGTACTTGGACACTCTGCTTAGGGATTAGGGTAGTATCTGGGGACGGATTTCTAAAATACTATCCCATATGTCATTGTTCAGGCCTGGATCTAAGGGTCTCAATTGCTCCCTCATCAATTTGGAATTTGAAGGAAGCCATAAAGCCATCCTTGTCACATGGCAGTGTCTGTGAGGCAGGCGTAGGTGGGTGCATAGCTGGTGCAGAGTTCACAGCAAACCTGCCACAGAAGCCTGCTAATCACACACAACTGAAATGGCCATTCACCAGTGAAAGGCATTTGCAGTGTCTCATTTAAACTGGAAGAAGGATTAAGAGGTCTCTTTCTCAATTAATGACTTTCTCTGCCTGAGAGATATAATCCTATCTCTAATGCCGAATAACTAGAAACAAAATTAAATTTCTACCATGAGATCATTTAGGGCACATGGTACACCATGCCTTGAAGTGTTCTTTTCTTTACATATTTTATCTAGCTTAAAAGTACAAGATATTCTGAGCCCCCAAGCCAGAATTGTTTTTGCAGTAAGTAGCAGTAACAACAAAAGAGAATTTCCCTGGCTTTTCTGAGGCCTTAATAAGTTTATACTTTGAAGAAAACTTCATATACTTTGAAGCCACTTCATGTTTGTGTAACATCTAGAGCACTAAGGTTCTCAGATACTTTCAGGGAAATAGGCAGGCAGCAATACATTAAAACTGAAGACTTCTTCTAATGACTTCATTTACTTCCATCTCTAGATCTGTTATTGTCAAAAAATTCAGAAGGCCATGGACTACTCAAACTTGAAGAGACCTTGGAGATGCCCTGAATAAAACTTGGCAGATAAAGAAAGTAATGCCCAGATAGATATGGGACTTATACAAACTACTCACAGTCCAGGGCTCTCTCACATCACACACACACACACACACACACACACACACACACACACACACACACACGCAACCAGTATCTACTGAATGCCTTCTCCATGTAAGACATTATGGGAAACCCAAACAAGGAAGATACTCACTCAACCATCTGTTCCAACACACTTCTCTGCAGAGAGACTAGAAAACTCACCTACTAGTTTACCCAGACTCCCTTGCAGCTAGCATTCAGGGTATGATGTGGGACCTGGATTTGGAACTAGGTTCCATGAAGAGAAAGGTGCTTTCAAGAGATTTTGGCCGGAAGGAATTACATGAAGAGAGAGGTGGAATGCATCCTTTCTGCTAGTACAGATCCAGGGACAGATGTACAGTTCTGGAGATAGGGACTGGAGGAAGTGGCTGCTTTATGCAGTGACTTTCTGACATGGAGAGGCTATGGTATCCTTAACATGGACAGGCTGGTGGTGGCCCAGTTCTAGGTTTGGGAGTCAATGCTGGCTAACATCCTTGAGTATGATCATCAGCCACCCCAACCATTCCTTGGGCTGGCTAGATTTCCTAACAAATCATTCTTCCATAAGCCGCAGTGAATTTTGTTTCTCTATAGTTAAGAGCCCTAATTAGTAATAAGGTAACATGAATTATTTAAAATATATACTCACTTTCAGGTGTTTCTCTAATCCAGATTGTCCTTCCCACAAGTAGTTCAGATTAGATATGTTTGATCATACACACAAGAATTTGAGTGAAATGTATACCCAGAGATTTAACACCTTTCTACCAGCAAGTAGAAATGTCCTAGCCAGGCATAGAGACACACACCTGTAATCACAGCTTTCTGAGAGGCTGAGATAGGACTGCAAGTTCAATCCTAGTCTTAGCAACTTAGCAAGATTCTCGCTCAGCAATAGATAATAATGATAGATAACAGAATAAAAGGAGAGCTGGGATATAGCTCAGTGCAAAGACTAGAGACTCAAGCCCTAAGAACTGCAAAGAAAATATAAGGAAAAAGAAAATATAAATACTAATGTATGTTAATGTTTGATAGGTCATATGGTCATATTCATCTCAATATAACTTTTGGAAGACAGTTTCAAAATGGCTAGACTCACACCTGAGTTTAGACAAGATAAATGGTCTTTAATGATCTACATTTAGGTGTAGATTCCATGGACATTTCAATTTAAAACTGAGTCATCAATATTAGCACCATTTCCTGAATGCAGAAGAAATGCCCCCCTCCTCCATGCTGCAAGCTCTTCAACCTCCCTTCGTCTGTTATTTACCTCTGCATCTTGGACTTTTAACCCACCAGAGTACCCAGTTTTCCTGCATGGCACTGGTCCAGAGAAGGCCATAATGCCCAGGCTGAACCAAGAAGTAACCTCTGCAAACCTTAAGACTTACTGATTGGAGAGCTGCAGGTCATAGGTGAGCCTGCCACTGAAACATGGAGAAAAGGCCTATTCCGGCTGGGAAGCGCATAGCCAGCAGAGACAAGATGGCATGTAGGATGCTTTATGAGCATCTAATATGTGCAGGGCTCTGTGAGAAGCTCTGATTCTGATGTATTTTCAAGGAGATAATAAGCCAATAAGCAGACAGCAGTTCAGAGCTAATCAAAGAAGAAAATAATAGGTACAATGAATACATACCTCATGGGAACGTAGAAGAGAAAATACATCCAATAAAAGGCCTTATGGAGGAAAGGACTCCAACCCCTTGAGCATACTTTCCAACAATGGGAGTCACTGGATATATATGAGGTGTTCCATGACTTACACAATATCACAGCATCACATGCAGGATGGACAGTCTAGAGAGAAAGAGGCTGGTAAAAGGAAGATTTGGTCTGGGAAAGTGAGGGAAAGAAGAGGAGATGAGAATACACTGGAATGAAAGTGAGGGAATAGCTTGAAGGGAAGAAACACACCATGACAGCATCCTAAATAGGAAGACAGAGAGAGAGAAGGTGTGCATACAGATGGCAGAGCAGCACTCCCTGCTTCTTGGCTGAAAGATGGGAAGGTGAAGAGGAAAAGGATCCTGTGTATGTCATAGAGTGTTGGTCAGAAGACAAATCTATTGTATTGCAGGATGAAAGTCAATCAAGATTAATGAGTAAAAATAGAACGTATTAATTCACAGAATTCAGAGAAAAGTATGGAGGTCATCAAAACAGTGTGGAAAACCAGATTAGATAAAAAGAGGAAGGTAGCAAAATGTTCAAACTCTTGCAATCACACAGAGTATTTATAAAATAGAACATAAGTGGAATCTGACTATATGAAATCCTCTCATCTGAAACTATAAGAAACTGAACAAAAATATTTAAAAAAAAACAGTCTGAAAGAAAGTGATCCCAGAGAGCCAGGAACTGGACCAGAGGACATCTAGCGATGGTCTCCACTTGCTGCCTGGGAGAGCCTCCGGACTGCAGTAGAAAAAGAGAAAATCTGGGCAGAGAATCCCAGAACTGAGGAAGCAAAACTGAGAGGCCAGGCAGACCAAAGCAGCTGAAGTTCTCAGGACAAAGTACCAGAGAGAGACAGCTTCACACAGAGAAAACTCCAGAAGTCTGCAGAGGATCTCACAGGAGTATTCAACAGAATGCTAATCATGGGCTGGGGATTTAGCTTAGCGGCACAGCGCCTGCCTCGCAAGCACAAGGTCGTGAGTTCAATTCCTGGTACTGGAAAAAAAAACAAAAAACAGAATGCTAATCAGCATCTGTGCATGAGGGCGTACCCAAAACCAGGGAATAAACCATCCAAGTGGACTAGAGGTAACGGTACGCAGTGCTCACCCCAGGCTGAGAATAGTGCCTGTCCTACCTAACAACTCAAAGAGCAAGAGTCCTGCTTGCTTTATGATCATCTCTCTAATGAAGATGTTACTATTATTACCAAGAATATTACCATGAATAAACAAAATCACTTACTAATGATCATTTCTCTACGAAAAACTAGACACAGACTAAGCACAGTTCTAGTCCTACCTGACAAGTACTAAAAGCAAGACTGAAAAGGATAAAACTGTTTCCGAGTAACGTCACCACATCCCTGAACAATGGTCAATAATGTTTATAAGACAATAAGGAAGAGAAGAGGGTTGAAGAGAGGGGAGGGGAACGGGGAAAAAAAAATAGGAACTAAGAAATATCATGTACAGGTATAAATTCCCTGTGATGAATGTGATCATTGCACATATGTAAATTGTACAAATAAACTTAATTATTAAAAAAAGTGTATAAGGAAATAAAAACATGCAACACCCAAAAGAGAAAATTTAAATGTTTGGAATCCAAGAAAAAGTTAGCGGGCATGCAAAAAAGAAGAAATATATGGCAGTTTGAGAAGAAAAACAAATCTATCGAAATTTACCCAGAACTGACACCAATATTAGAATGCTCAAACAAGAACATTAAACAGTTACTATAACTATATTTCACATACTTAGAAGTTAAATACAGACGTGCAAGATATTTTTTAAAATAAAGAGATCAAAACTTTAATATCTGAGATTTTAAAAATATACCCAATGGGATCAGTGGCAGACTAGACGTCACAAGTGACATTCACAAGAACTGTCTAAAACGAAAACTAGAAAAATACTTGTTCATTTTTTAAAATATGTAATTACCAGTAGGCTGTGGGCAACTTTCAGCAACTGAATGTATGTGTAACAGAGGCCAGGAAGGAGAAGAGGAAGTCAGGCAAGGGAAAGAAATAACTAAAGAAATCATGGCTGAAATTTTTCCATATTTAATGAAAACTATAAACCTACAAACCCCAACACTTCTCTCAGTCAAACATAAGAAACATGAAGACCATTACCCCAAAGTATATTCTAGTCAAATTGTTCAAAATTAATTGTAGCCAGGAATATAGCTCAGTGGCACAGCACCTGCCTGGCAAGTGCAAGGTCCTGAGTTTGATTCCTAGTACCAGAAAAAAAAAATTAATTGTAAAGAAAAAAAATCAGATAGGGATGTAGCTCAGTGCTAGAAGGCTTTCCTGGTATGCATGAGGCCCTCAGCTCAATCCCCAATACTGAAAAAAATCTCCAAACTTCAAACGATATACCACATACAAAGGAACAAAGAGAAAGATGACAGCAGATTTCTCCTCAGAAACAATGCAAGCAAGAAAAAAATAGTAACATCTTCAGAAATACAGAGAGAAAAATATATTACTCTACAGCAAATTTTCACAAACTTTGAGGATTAGAGAATAAATTTATTATGCCACAGTTTTTGTGAATCAAGTTGGCTAAATTCATATCAAAGTACATTTATTTAAAAAGAATATTACCATGAATAAACAAAGTCACTTCCTAATGATAAAAAAATTTCATTATGAGGCTATAACAATTCTAAACATTTATATCCCTAATAGCAGAATTCCAAAACATATGAAGCAAAAAAGATAGAACTGAAAGGAGAAATAGACAAATCTATATTTCAATACCCCTCTCTCGATAATTTTTTCCCACATTTTTATTAGTACATATTGGTTAAAGGGATTAATGGGTTTCGTTGTACAAGTTTGTACATGCATGTAGCATGCTTTAATTATTCCCCCTCCATAACCCTCTTGCTCCTCCCTCCCCCCTTAGTTGCACATTTGGTGGAGAGGTTTCAAAGTGTTTAGTGTGTTTGGGTCACTTCCATGCCCCCTATAACCTGCCCTTATACTCTCTCCTCCTTCTCCTTCCTCTCTTCCTCTTCTCAAATGATAGTCTCCCATCTCCTTTTCGGTTCTCCTTTTAGATTCCACATTTCAGGGAGAACATGCAGTATTTGCTTTTCTGGGTCTAGTTTATTTCACTCAAGATGATCTCCATTTCCCTCTATTTTTATGCAAATGAAAAAATTGTGTTCTTTTCATGGCTGAATGATACTCTATGTAGATATATGCCACATTTTCTTTATCCATTCATCTGCTGATGTGCACCAAACTGGTTCCATATCTTGACTATTGTATTGTGCTGTAATAAACATGAGTGTGCAGATATTCCTATAGTGTGCTGACTTTAATTCCTTCAATTATACACCAAGGAGTAGTAAAGCTAGAATAAATAGTAGTTTTATTTGTAGTTTTTTGAAGAACCTCCATACTGATTTCTATTTTAACTTAGATTTCAACGAGCAAAGAAAAAGGGTTCCTTTTACCCCTCCACCCTAGCCAGAACTTATTGGTTTTTTTGTTGGTCGTGGTGGTGATGGTTTGTTTGTTTAGAGGTGGAGAGGGATTGTATTTTTGATGATAGCCATTCTGCCAGCTTAAGATAGATTGTCAAAGTAGTTTTGATATGCATTTCCTTAATAGCTAAATATTTGAGCAGTGCTAGAACAACCAGGCATAAAGTCAGTAAGGAAAAAGAAGAGGAAACAGTCAATTAACTAAATATATAGAAGACTTCGCAACAGAACACAAGTTCTTTTTGTGTGTATACTGAATATTTACTAAAATTCTGGTTCATAAAGAAAGCCTCAATAAAAGTAAAATTCAATTCATACGGTATATATTCTCTTTCCACAATTGAATTTAATTAGAAAACAATAATACAAAGATGTCTGGGGGCCAGGGATGTAGCTCAGTGGCACAGCACCTGCCTGGCAAGCACAAGGTGACACATCCTTAAACAATTCATGGACCAAAAAGAAATGATAAGGGTAGCAAAAAATATTTTGATCTGAATTAAAGTGAAATACAAAAAGTAAAGTATATTATATGCCACTTAAGCAGTACTTAGGTGAAATTTGATACCACTGACTATATTAGAAAGAGACAAAGGTCTCAAATTAATCACCTCACCTTTCATTAAGCAACTATATTGTAAAAAAAGCAAACTAAACTCAGAGTTCAAAAAATGGAAATAAGAAACAAAAATAAAAGAAATTACTCCTGGCCCAGGCAGTTTTACAGGTGACTTCTACCAATTATCTTAGGGAATAAATAACACCAGTTTTACACAAACTCTTTCAGAAAAACTAAACAGACAAGAATACTTCCAACCTCAGTCTTGGAGGTCAGCATGACAAAGTCTAACAGATATGATAAAAAATAAGATACAGGGGCTAGGGATTTGATTTAGCTCAGCGACATAGCACCTGCCTGGCAAGCGCAAGGTCGTGAGTTTGATTCCTGGTACCGGAAAAAAAAAAAAAAGATACAGTCCAATACCCTTCATGAACACAGATGCATACATTCTAATCAAAATTGTTTCAAATCATGGTGGATAATGGATATACATCATGACCAAGTGGAGTTCATCCTAGAAATTGGCCTAATATTCAAGATTGTCTTAACATTCAAAAATCAATCAATAAATTCACCACAGTAATGAGCCAAAAATAGAAAAACCATGACTATCTCAACTTGGGAAAAGTATTTGGCAAAGTCTAATATCTATTTCTGATTTTTTAAAAAAAATCTCTAGGAATAGAGGGAACATCCCCAACCTTCAAAGCACAACTACAAAATACCTACACCTAGCTTCATTCTTGATTTAAAAAACTGAAAGCCTTTACCTTGAACAGAAAATAAATAAGTGTGTCTACCTTTACTATTTCTGCTCAAAATTATATTAGAAAGTATTTTGAAAAAACAGAAACAAAATTGGAAAGGCTACAATAATCAAGACAATGTTATATTGTCATAGACAAAAAACATAAATGGAACAGAATAATGAGGTTTTTTTTAAAGGACCAGCATATATATGCACAACTGATTCTTGACAAAGATACAAAGGTAATGCAGAGGAGACAGAATCATGCTTTCAACAAATGGTGTTGAAACAATCAGATATTCACTGCAAAAACATAAGCTTTGATCACATGATCCAATCCAAAAATGGATCATAGACCTAAATGTAATTATGAAATAGTAAATTTCTATTTCTTGAAAATATAAAAGAAAATCTATAAGGCCTTGGTTGGGAGTAAGTTACATGGAACCTGTGTTTTGGGTGTGATAAATAGACATTCATTTTCGTAACTGTGGTGACAGTTCTACAGTATACAATACCAAAATCATAATTAATAAAAGAAAAAGTTAATTAATTAGACCTTATCACAGCTAAAAACCGCTTTTCAAAAGACTCAAGATAATGAAAAGATTAGCTACAGACTGGGAGGCAATACTTATAAGACATATCTGATAAAGGAACTGTATAAATAACTATATAAAGAAAATAGTATTAACAAGCTTTTTTAACTGATCAAAATATTCAAGCAAACATTTCACCAAATGCGTCAGAGCACATGATAAATAAGCACGTGCAAAGATGTTCAACATCATTAGCATGAGATGCATTCATCCGCGTTGTGTTACTAGCGGGGTAACTTTAAAAGAAAAGAGGTTTATTTTGGCTCAGTGGTTCTGGTCCAAGGTTAAGGGCCTCTTTGCCAGCAAAACTCCAAAGTAGCCTGATGGCATCACATGGCAAGAAACAGGAACACGTGTACGTGTGTCTCCTGATCTCTCTCCCTCTTCTTATAATCACTGGATTCCATCGGGGGACCCCACCCTGAAGACTTCATCTGATCCTAATTACCTTCCAAAGGCCCCACCTCTAAACTCCACAGTCAGCTGTTTCTACTCTCTTAGGGGTTAAATTCCAATACATGAGCCCTTGGAAAACACACTCAAATCATATCCAAATCACAGCATAAATTAAAACTGCAATGAGATACAACCACACACCTATTAGAATCATTAGAATTAAAAAATTGAACTAAAAAAAAAAAAATTGAACTTACAAAGTATTGGTAAGGTTGTGGAATAACTAAAACGCTCATATATACTACTAGTGGAAATATACGGTTACAAAGACTTTGGACAACAGTTTGACAGTTTCTTAAAACGGTAAACAGATATCCGTCATACAATCTAGCCACTCCACCCCTATGTATGTACCCAAAAGAACTAAAATCATATATCCATATAAAGATGTGCACACAAAAATTCACAGCAGCTTAATGTATAAGAGCCCAAAACCTGTAAATATCCATAAATATGTGAATGGCTAAACAAATTGTGAAATATCCATACAATGGAATTCATTAATTTAAAAAACAAGCATACAATAATATGGATGCTTCTAAAAATACTTATAATGAAACAAGCCAGACAAAGGAGCATATACAAGATGATTCCATTTATATAAAGTTCTTTGCAAATGATAATAATTCTATAAGACTGGGCGTGGTAGCACATGCCTGTAATCCCAGCACTTGGGAGGCTGAGACAGGAGGATCATTGCAAGTTCAAGACCAGCCTGGGCTACAAAGTGAGCTCAAGGCCAGCCTGAACTGCATAGGGAGACCCTGTCTCAAAAAGACAAAAAAGTAGTAATAATAATTCTATAGAAACAAAAAGCAGATCACTATTTCCTGGGGGCTGGGAGGGTAGAAAAAAATGTAGAAAGAAATAAGAATGAGAGACTCGTAATTTGGAGGACTAATGGATGTTTATTTTCTTGATTGTAGTGATAGTTTCACAGATGTATACATTTAACGAAATGTATCAAATTGTACATTTTAAGATTGTACAATTTCTTGTTATACAGATGGGAAACCAAGTCACGGAAGAGTTAGCGAGCTTTCCCCTGATCACACGGCTAATACAAGCTCAAGTGGGGCTTGCATCTGACAGCTGACTCCAGGGGCCACGCTGTGTCCACACTCATTCCAGGATGGGTGCATAATAAAGGCAAGCAAGGCACCTTTGAAAGGCTACCATGATTCCCACATCAGGAATCAGGGACAAAGACAGCTGCAGCAACAGCAGGAAGCAAGTGACCTGTGCAGTAACCACTGAACTCTAAAGCTGTTTTGCATTCTGCCCTATATCTTGGGCTACAGTATGGGTTTTATAGTTTTACCACAACCTTCTATGTCCATACTTGAACATCAGGACTTTTCACATCCCAAGGAAGAGGACTTCCCAAGACACAGGATGAAACCAGGACAATCCAGGAAGACCTGAATGGGTGGCACCTAAATGTGCCACCTTGTCCTAGACATAGCTGCAAGGCCAGATACAGTGGTGGCCAGGCTCAGTCAAGCACACAACATGACCCCCTCACCCAAGCAGTCACCGAAAGGCGGGCATGGGGCCAGATTTGGTTACTTAATATCATCCCCTCAGAGTGTGAACTGAATTTCCTCTGGTCCTTTCCTGCAGAGCCATGGGAGCTGGATAAAGGCAGATCATTCGCAGCAGTTCATAATTCATTTATGCTGCCTGAAACGTCCCACTAGGTCAGTATCATCCTTCACCCAGTTAATGAGAGGACTGATTTTAAGAACACCTTTGATCATTAAAAGCATGATTAAGACTTCCTCCCTCTTCCCCTTCTCTGGAATGAACAATGAGTCTCCCTACAGCAGAATGCCTCCAGTTCTTCCCACAAACGTGCCTGCTGCAGTCGGGTGTTTAATTAGTCTCTCTTTGGGTGAAATAGTTGTTTCCCTGCTCTGAATTTCATTCATAAGATCGCTTACTTTGAAAATAGCAGGCTTTTATTGCCTCACTCACTTATTACAGGGCCATCTGGTATACTTACAGCAGAACAACAATACATCAGCCTAAACTTAGCAGAACATGGGGGAAGCCAACCCAATCTGACATGAGTAGGCAGCCAACTGACTTTTAATTGACCATCTACTATGTGGAACAAACTGACTAAAGAACTGGGGAAATTCAAAGGTGAGAAAGATGCTTCCCTGAATGTAGAGTTTCTCAGCCTCAACGGTGCCCCCGCCCCGGTGTTACTAATAAGCAGCTAGGCTTGAGAAGCAGTAAGTAGGTTCCTGTCAGCTTTAACACACTGTGAGTTGCCCTATGTGGGAAGACGAAATGAGTATTAGGTACCCACGAAGTCTGAGGCCTAGATGCCCCATTGGGATCCCTCAAGAAAGACTGGAGACAAAGAGTCAGATGCCGGCTTTGCACAACATAAACTCCAAGGCGATGCGCTATGACACCACCCCCCACCCACCCTGTGCATACAATAATTAGCTACTAGGAATAAGCGGCACTTTGAACGTCACCCTAAAATACATTGTTTTTAATATATTTTTGAGTTAGAATTTCTCTCAGCTGCATCAGTGTCTCTGAGCTGCTTAAATGGCTGGGGAAGTAGGACCTCTGTGATGTGAAGGGTCTTCCACTCAGAAAATTCTAAGAGTCCTAACACGAGCATCTTGAGGTATCTGATTCAGGGCTGTGCTGGCGGTATTTCCACAATTCACTTGAAACTCTGTTAATGAGGTGGCTAACTATGGGGCCTCCATTTGGGACACACACATTTATCATCTGATTAGGAGACATTATCTATTTTTAGATAAAACATATATCTCCTAACAGGGGTGGACAGTTATAAATAACTTGGAAAACTCTAGGCGACGCCCAAAACATCATGATTTAGGTTGAAAGAAAAAGCCTTTCTGATCACTGTCCTTTTGTTTTCTCCAGCACATTTTTCATGTTTACTTGCTGTCACCCCAGATAAGTGATCACCTTGGCTGTATCCCATTTCCTCACAAGCTAAGGAGGGAGGAAGAACTGTCACAATCAAATGGACAAGATCAAGGCCCAAGAGAGGAGAAAGGTCTGGGGCCTTCGCCTTGCAATCGTTAGTTAGCATACTTCTAATTTATGTCTGATAGCTACGAGAGACCCAAGTGAGATGTCTGCTAATGCTGTCTGGTGGAAGAGGGACTCTGCTGTGGTTTGAATCTTAAACGTTCCCCAAAGGCCCGTGTGCTGAAGGCTTGCCTCCCCAGCCCATGACGCTACTGGGAGGTGGTGGAACCCGGAGGCCATGGAGCCTAGTTAGAGGAAGTCAGGTCACTGAGGATGTGTCTTTGAAGGGAATATTGTTTCTGTCTTCGCTTCCCAGCCAGCATGAGGTAAACAGGCCTCTTCTGCCATGCATTCCCACAATGATGTTCTGTGGCAGCACACACCCAAAGCAACAGGGCCAAGCAATCATGGACTGCAACTGTGAGCCACAGTAAGTCTCTCCTTCTATGTTCTTTATCTCAGGTGCTTTATCATAGTTATGGAAAACTGACCAAAGCAGACTTGGAAGACCAATGGGAACAGTCAAACCTTTCCTTCCACACTGAGTTTCAGACCTGGTCCTACTTCCCCAGCCATTTAAGCAGCTCAGAGACACTGACACAGCTCAGAGAAATTCTAACTCAAAAAATATAGACACTTCCAATGACCAGAGTGAGACAATTTTGGAGAAGAGAAAGAAGGGGAAGGAAAAGCAGGAGAGACAGGAGGAGGAGAAAAGGAAGGAAGAAAAGGAGAAAGGAAGAAAAGAAAGAAAGAAAGAAAGAAAGAAAGAAAGAAAGAAAGAAAGAAAGAAAGAAAAGAAAAGAAAAGAAAAGAAAAGAAAAGAAAAGAAAAGAAAAGAAAAAAAGAAGAAAGAGAAAAGGTAGATTAAAACTCAGTGATAGGGCAAGAGAGACTCTATTTTCTTTTTTTTAACTCCATATTAAGAGAAGTCACTTAAATTCACTTAAATTGTAGTTGACCCTGCTCTTCACCCCTTCCCTTGGTTAGTTATCAACACACTTAAAGGACAGCAGAATCATAAAATGGGAAAAGAGCAAATAGGACAAGTTGGAAAGTAAGCTAAAAGTTAAACTGCAATGGTCATCTGAAACCTGGCTATACGACAGCTTCAGGGAGAAATAAACTTTGGGATAATTCTGTGATATTCTTGTAAGATTCCCAAAAATGAGGTAATGGTTACTATGGAAACCTAAAATGTAGTTAAACCAAAGATGAGACCCAGATTGGCACAGACATCTTCTCTGGCTCCTGATGAGAAACTATCCATCACCTGGCTCAATAAAGCTTTGTTCATTCCTTCCTTTTCAGTGTTCTTGTTTTTGTTTTTGTTTTGTTTTGTTTTTTGTTTTTCTTGTATTTTTTTCCAGTACTGGGAACCGAACTCACGACCTTGTGCTTGCCAGGCAGGCGCTGTGCTGCTGAGCTAAATCCCCAGACCCCTTTTCAGTGTTCTTGTGAGTGTCTGTCTTGTTGAACTTGCTTGCCACATCAAAAGTATAAATAAATACTCATAAGTCTAGAGATTTCTACTCTAAGAAGATACTTTTCCTTGTTTCCTCCACTACATACAGCTAAAACTCCCAAAATTTAAGTGTAAAGAAAACATAAAGACTCTGAATAGTGGGCAGAGGAAAGAAACCATCAAGATACAAGAAATGACACAATGATGACTGCCTTGGGATTTTTGCTTTTGATAGGTGTTTGTTTGTTTGTTTGTCTGTTTGTTGATTAATGTACCTTACATCAGAGGAAAAGAAACCGACAACACAGAAATGCCTACATATACCCAGAAAAAAGTAGGGGAGCAGAAGACACCCCAACAAAAACCTACTCTGTCTATCTCAAGGGCAATTAAAGATGCAGCCCCACAAGAAAAAAATCTTTTAGCCAGTGACCACTCTATTCCTGTCAAACACCATAGTGAAACCTGTGGTCCACCCTTCAACATCAGCAATTTCAAAGTGGGGAGCCTAGATTTCTACCTTCACAAGGCTGTAATAAGATGCCCCAACCCTCTTGTACAGGTGATGTCAAAGAACGAGTAGGGAGCCAAGAATTTATCCTACTTGCCAGGAAGTAATGAGCTTCCCTGCAACCCCTGCAGTGACAGTGAAGACCAGATAGCAAATCAGATAGTCACAGTGCTTTCTCCACTTCGTACATCAACAAACTCCAAGTGGAAACCTGGACTTCTGCCTTACCTGGAGGTAACAAGGTAAAGCTGCAACTTCTGCTGAAGTGGTATGGAAGGAATCCAGCTTAACCAAGAAGTTAAAGATACAAAATCTCATAGCAATGCAAAATCATCCAGGTTTTAGTAGGAAAAAAAAAAATCACTCATCATTCCCAGAACAAACAGGAACACAGATTAAATGATAAAAAATAATTAATCAAAGCCAACATCAAGATGACAGATATGTTAGAATTCTATGACAAAAATGTAAAATCATCCACGATAAAATGCTTCAGCAAGTGACTACAAAGGTGTAAAAAGCAAATGAAAACTAGACAGTCTCTGATTGAGGTAATCATTTCACAAAGTACATGTAGGTCCAAACATCACGTTATACACTTTGCATATCTATAATTTTATTTGTTAATTATATCTCAATCAAGGTAAAGAAAAGAAAAAGCAGACGGGATTGCCACAGAACTAGAAAGAGCATACAAAGAAAAGCCAGACAGAAATTTTGAGACTAAAAAATATAATAACTGAATTTAAACTATCAGTAAGTGGGCTCCATTGTTAAACAGAAGGAACAGATAAAGAACTAATGAACTTAGCGATGGAATACTAGAAACTACTCAATCTGCACAACAGAAAGAAAATAGGAGTTTTTAAAAAGTTTTATTAGTAAATGTTTGTAATACATAATGATTGCAGTTATCAGGGAAAATCGGCATGTGTACATCATGTATATCAATTCTGGTTTTTTTCATCCTCTGCCATTCTTCTCCATCCTTGCTCCTCCCAACTCGGTCCCCTTCCCATGTGCAGAAGCTCTATAGAAAATAGAATTTTAAAAGAAAAGTCATACTATGCAATACTAGGATAACGGATTTAACACTCATACCATCAGAATTCCCAAGAAGAGGAAAAAGAGGATGGGAGGAAGTACTCAAATAATAATGGCTGAAAGTTTTCCAAATGTAGCAAAAGGCATAAACTTTCAGATCTAAGAAGGTGAGTGAACCTTAAACAAAATAAGCCCCCCCAAAAATCCACACGACTACATATTGTAATAAAGCATCTAAAACTTACAAAGAAGAAAATGACACCTTAACTTTAGGGGAACAACAACTAGAATGACAGTAAATTTCTCATTAAAAATCACAGAAACCGGAAGGAAGTTGCACAATATTTTTCAGGTGGTAAAGCTAAGCCAGAATCCTAAACCTAGCAAAAATCCCCTTCCAGAAAGAAGGGAAAATCAAGACATTCGCAGATGAAAGAAAAAAAAAAAAAAAACTAAGTATTTGTCCCCAGAACAATGGTTAAAGGAAGTTTTCAAAAAGGAAAGAAAACAACAGAACTTAGAACAAAGGAAAAGAAGAGAAGGAGGGATGGAGGGACAGAGGGCAGGAAGGATAGAGGGGTGAAGGGAGGAAAAAGGGAGGAAAAAAGACAGTAAGCAAAAATATGGGTAAAATCAACAGATTTTATTACTTTAAAATACAATAGATTTTACTTCTCTTAGTTACTAAATTCATTTTGAAGATTGAACCAAAATGTATAACCCTATCTAATGATTTGGACCTTATACACAAGAGAGAAAATATTTAAGGCAATTATAATATAAATGAGAAA
Organism: Chinchilla lanigera; assembly: GCF_000276665.1. NCBI lineage: Eukaryota > Metazoa > Chordata > Mammalia > Rodentia > Chinchillidae > Chinchilla > Chinchilla lanigera. The sequence goes on from NW_004955431.1 coordinate 23,452,182, forward strand.
GGACATAAAGGGAAGTGAGGTTTCTAAACCTCAACTAGTAATATGAAAATACCAAGAGACAGTCATATGTATATACAATGTAATACTTAGAGTAACATGTCAAAAAGCTAAGCAATAGATATGCTCAAAACTAGAGACAAATAAAAATGTTATTCTGGAGACTCTCCAAGTCTCTGGTAGGCTGAGGCAGAAAGATTGAAAATTCAAACTCAGCCGGGGTAACTTAGCAAAATCCTGTCTCAAAATAAAAAAAAATGGCTGGGAATGTAGCTCAGGGTAAAGACCCTATCATCCCTAATACTATATGAAAGAAAAGAAGGAAGTGAGAGAGGGAGGGAGGGAGGAAAGAAAGAGAAAGAAGAAAATGTCCAAGTAACTTATCAGAAAAATGAAACAAAAACAAGAAATAACAAACAGAAAATTTAAAAATGAAATCACATATTTAGCACTATCATATATTTATATTAAATGTAAATGAGGTAAATATGCTGATTAAAAGACAAGTATATTAAAAACATTACTGCCCAATTGTATGCTGTCTACATGTAATTCACCTCAAATATAACAACACAGGCAGGCAAAAGTAAAAGAATAAAAAATTACAGCATGGCACAGGGAGCTGCGGGTGGGGAGCGCCAGCCTTC
>NW_004955431.1:23455300-23488478 GCF_000276665.1 Chinchilla lanigera
AAGAAAATGGATCAAAACATATCAAAGACATGTATAAACACAGAAACCTTGAACCTTATAAAAGGTAACATAGGGGAAACACCTAAAGCAACAGGCCCAGAGGACTTTCTGAACAGAACGCCAATAGCATAAGAAATAATACTGAGAATCAACAAAGGAGATTACATCAAATTTAAAAACTTCTGCACAGCAAAAGAAAACAAAATCAACAGAGTGAAAAGACAACCTACAGAATGGGGAAAAATCCAACTACTCTTCTGATCAAGGACTAATATTTAAAATATATAAAGAACTAAACAAATTAACCTCCCCAAAACATATGACCCAATCAAACAACTGGTAAATGAAAGGAATAGACACTTCTCAAAATAAAAATCAAATGGCCAATTAGTACATGAAAAATATGTTCATCATCTTTAACCATGCGGGAACTGAAAATCAAAACAACCCTGAAATTCCACCTTACCTCTCACCCCCATCAGAATGGCTGTCAAGAACACAAAAAACAACACATGCAGGCAAGGATCTGGGAGAAAAGAGCTCTTCTACACTGTTGATGGCAAAGTTGGCTACTATAACTGCTATGGAAATCAGTGTGGAGAGACCTAAAAGAACTGAGAATAGAAGTTCTACCTGATCCAGTTATACCTCTCCTGGGTATATTCTCAAAAGAGTTAAAGACATCATACCAAATCGATACATATGTACTCGTATATGTATGTACCAGCACAATTCACAATAAGCTCTGGAAACAGCCTAGATGCACATCAACAGAAGAATGAATAAAAAACAAATGTGAGATATAGATAAAGATGAATATTATTCACCCATATAAAAGAATAAAATCATGTGATTTATAGGAAAAATAGACAAATCTCAAAACTACGTTAAGTATAGTAGATCAGACACAAAAAGTTAAATAACACATGGATTCCCTTATATGAGACACAAAATATATGAAGAGTAAAATAAAGGAAAGATAATAGGAAACAAGGAAGTAGATTTTTTTTTTTTTTTTTGAGAATGGGAAAAGGATTAGGGGAAGAAAAGGAGAGAAGGGAGGGAGAGGGAGAAGGGAGAGGGAGAGGGAGAGGGAGAAATATATATTCAATTTTCCAAAACAAATGTGACTATATGCAATCATACACTAATAAAAACTATACAATTGTTAAAAAGATACAACAATGTTAAATGACACAAAACCATAGAACTGCAAAATATATACAACAAAATCCAATAAACTGAAATGGAAAATAGGCAAATCTGCAATTATAGTTAAAGGTTTTAACACCTCTCTCAACAGGTGATAGAATAACTACACAGTAAGTCAGCAAGAACACTGCAGAGTCCAACAACACCATTAACTAACAAAACCTGATCAACATTTATGGAAACTTCAGTTTATCTATCAGAGAATATGTACTCTTTTCAAGTGATCAAAGAACATATACATACAAAGATATGTATACAAAGATAGGTTATATTTGGAGCCTTAAAACAAACTTAAACAAATTTAGGAGAATTGAAATCATTTCAGGTATGTTCCTCAGCCACGATATAATCAAACTAGAATAATAACAAAAAAAATTATAAAAACTCTTCAAACAGTTGAAAACAACTCAGTCCCAAATAACTCAGAGGTTGGACAGAAAGTCTCAAGAGAAATTAATAAATAGGTTGAACTGATAAAAATGATGACACAGCACATCAGAATTGTTAGGAAACAGCTAAAGTCATGTTGAAAAGAAAATTTATAGTATTAAATGCATACATTGGAAAAAAATCTCAAATCAATAATCTAAACTCTCACTTCAACAACCTAGATAAAATAATCAAAATAAACCAAAAGAAGCAGAATAAAGTAAATAATAAAACTAAGACCAAAAAATCAATGAAATAAAAAACAAAACAATGGATAAAATCAATGAACCAAAGAGTTGATCCTTTGGGGGAAAAACAATAGAATTGAGAAAATATTAGCAAGACTGAGAAAGAATAAGGAGAGAAACAAACTACCAATGTCAGGCATGAAAGAGAGCTTATCACTACAGATCCTCCTTACATCAAAAACTGAATAAAAAGAGAATGCTAGGAACAACTCTATACACATTAATGTGACAATATAGGTGAAAAATATCTTTTCCAGCTGGATATGGTGGCACACACCTCTAATCCCAGCACTCGGGAGGATGAGGCAGGAGGAGTGCCACAAAATCAAGGCCAGCCTAGGCTACATAGCGAGTTCAAGCTCAGCCTGAGCTACATAACAAGACCCTGTCTCAAAAGCAAACAAAAAACCTGAAACAAACCAAAAAGAAAAATACCCTTTCTTCAGAAAATATAAACTATCACAACTAATCAAATATGAAATTGATAACCTACAAACTCTATAATTATTAAGGAAATGTATAATATAAAAACTAACCATCACCACCTCCAAAAACTGGAGATCTCTAGACCCAAATGGTTTCCCTGGAAAATTTTACAAAATGGTGATAGAGAGATTGACACCAATTCTATAAAATCTCCTCAAGAAAATAAAAGAGAAGTAAACAATTTCCAATTTATTTTATGAAGTGATTATTGCCCTGGTACCAAAACAAAGACACTACCAAAAGAAAAAAAAAAAAAAAAAGGAAAAGGACAGACCAATACAGATTGAGCATTCTAATCCAAAAATCTAAAATCTGACATGTTCCAAAATCTGAAATTTTGAGCACCAACAGGATACCACAAGTGTGATGGTTCAGTGTACACAAACTATGTTTCATGCACAAAGTTATTTAAAATATTGTACAAAATTACCATTTGGCTATTTGTGTGAGGTGTGTATGAAATATAAATATGTTCTGTGTTTAGATTTGGGTCCCTACCCCAAGATATCTCAGTATATGAACTATACAAATAATTCACAATCTGAAAAAAATTGAAAATCTAAAACACTTGTAGTCTCAAGCATTTCAGGTAAAGGAAACTCAACTCAACTTGAATTTCCTCATAAGTATAGACACAAAAATCTCTAACAAAGTGTTAGCAAATAGAATTCAATAATATATAAATATAATTATACTACATGATCAAGTATAGTTTATTTCATGGATGTAGCCTGATCTGTTTAAAACCAATCAGTCAATGTAATCCATCATATTAACAGGCTAAAAAAACCCATTTCATTCCATGACCCTTGCAATTGAAACAAGAAAGACAAAAGCACATTTTACAAAGTCCAAAACATATTCATAATAATAATGTTTTTCAAAAACCTCTCAAAAAAAGACAGGAATTGAGGGAACTTCCTCAGCTTGAGAAAGAACAGCTATAAAACCAACTATTAATGTCATACTAAACGGTGAAACACTGGATACTTCCTCCCTAAGGCTGGGAACAAAGCAAAAACATCCATTCTCTCAGCTCTTATTCAACATAGTACAAAAAACATCTAACCAATTCAATAAAACTAGACAAGAAAAAAAATGCATCTGGATAGGAAAAGAAAAAGAAATAGAACTGTTTCTTTGCAGATGATGTTACTGTCTATGAAAATTCTTAGAAGATGAATTCAATAATGTTTCAGGATGCAAGATTTAAAAAATAGCAATTGTATTCCAACAATAAACAGACAAAAATAAAAGATGAAACACTACTTAAAATTGTTTGATAAATGAAATAATTAGGTGTAAAGCTAACAAAACATAGACAGGACTTACATAGTAGAAACTAAAAAAAAAAAACTGCTAGTGAGAGAAATCAAAGAACACCTAAATAAATGAAGAGATGTCCATGGATTGGAAAACTCAACACAGTAAAGATACCAATTCTCCTCAAATAGACACATACATTTCTTTCAAAATCTGAGAAAGAATTTTTGTACATATAGAGTTATTCTCAAGTTTATATGGAAACCAGAAAAGCTAAAGCAAAAAAAAAAAAAAGTTTAAAGATCAGAAACAAAGGAAAAGAAATTTCTGTATGATTTCAAGCCTGCAGTTATCTTCTGGGGTCTATAGTTGTGTGGCAGTGTTCAATTCAAAGTGTGACTCTGCTCTCACTGGTAGACAAGGGAGGCAGTCCCAACCCAGATCCATGCTAGATAATCCCAGCAAACCAGCAGTAGGATTAGGGCATGTTGCCAGTTCTGGGACTTTCCAACCCACAGAAATTCAGGTTGAACCTGGCCTCTGGTCAGCGGATGGGGCCTAAGTCATTTAGCTTATAACACTGTGGGTGTCTCTTGACAGCCTGACCATGGATATCTCCTGCGGTTGTCCCTCGTCCAGTCACTGTGGGAGTTTAATACGGGAAGGCCTAAGATGAAGCCAACCTGTGGCTTCTCTGAGTCCTGCATTCAGTTGGCCCCTCCTGAAAATGGTGACTGAACATGCACTCTCTCCAGAGGATATGGTAGATGTTTGGACTGGAGTCGCTCACGCACTACCTGTTGTCATGCATGGCATCCACAGCTCTGTCCCACTGGTCCCTTTCTCCCTGAAGTCCTCTGGAGTCACCTGCTTTCACTGTGTCTGTAGATTTGATCTTCCTTTCTCTTACCACAAGCCAGGAGCCAGGGAGAAAGTACAGATTGTCCCTCCTTTTTCTGTGTTGTGCTCTGTCTCTTCCATTTCTCTGTAGGCTCTAATTTTCCCTTCAGGTCCTTCCAGGGCCCCAGGGATCCATCTCCCTCCTTCTTTTCCTCCCTAGGCTGTTATTTTCCAGTGTCAATTTTGAATTTTAGAGAGGTTGATTTGTTGCTCTTTAGCATTTTCCCATCTTCCTGGAAGTCAGTCTGGCCTTCTTTGGTGACACCTTCACCTAGCCAACTGGTGATGAAAATGTAGCTAAGGGCAGCTGTGAAGTAAGCCCCTCAGAATGGCAAAGCCAGGACTGAGGTGGGAGTTTCTGCATCTTTTCTGATTATCACTGTCCTCAAGGGAGAAGCCAGGACCAAGAGAAATGAGCGTTGATAACATGCAAATGTTATTATTGACAAGATGGTCAGCATCACCCAACATATGAAGCACAAGCATTGGCCAAAGATCTCTCTGGAATGTTTAATGAGATCCAAGAAGAGGAAGAGGCGATCTGTGTGGCCTACAATTCACAAAGCTCATCCTCCCCATGGCACAGTGACATTAACCGTGTTCTGGGACATTGATGCATAAAGAATCCCTGGGAGGATGTTTCAGTACTGACCATTTCACCCACCAAAGTGAAAGGAGGCCGTAGATGTTCTCCAAACTCTACTTCCTCTCCATCCTGAGACAATGTGCTGAGCCTACATTCAGGAAAACAGTTGGGCTCTGAACATCAAGATGCATTAACATTTTAGCTCAAGTGAAATGGTCTTTTCACTTCTAGGAACTGAATGGGAGAAAATAATATAAATTGAGGTCAAAGTCCAGGAAATGTTCTTCATTAATAATGAAAAATTGCTAACAACTTAAGTGTCCATTAGAGGAATGACTAAGTAAATTATGGTAGATACAGTTACAGCCATATGATAGAATCTGAGGCCATTGTTAAAAGCATTTGTGAAGAATTTTCAATGTTATGCACAATATATGGTGAAAAATCAGGATATAAAATCACACTGAAGGCATGATCTCAAGACTGGGAGGTAGAAAATAGTTTTCAACAGTGCTTATGATGGTTAATTCCAGGAAATAGAATTAGCAGTCATTTCTTTTTTCTTTTGAAAACTGTTAATATTTTATAAATTTTCATCATTGAGCATATAAGGACTTTCACATTTAAAAAATAACAATAATGAAACAAAAGAAACAGCGTCTCATCCAAAGTAAAGTCAAGGGCATTGTGGCAGACTTCAGGTTACCTCCTACAATCAGCCCCTATTCTCTTGTCCTTCCTGCAGAAGAGAGCCCGGAGGTTTAAGCGGGCACAAGGACACTCCGCTGAAAGACTCGTTGCTCTGATTCGCTCTCAACCGGGACAGTCAATAACTAAATTGCCAAAAGATATAAGGCCAGTAGATGAGAAGGTTTGAAGCTGGAGTGTAGCCTGGATCCTCAGGTCTGGAAGGGAGTTGCTGGACAGAGTCATCTAGTGGGGTTTGGTGGCAGAGACATAAGGAGGTTAAAGGTGACAGCTCCAGGCACAGGCCCCCCCTTGGCTTTACCCCACCCTGTGCTCAAGCCCTTTAGCGGGAGCTGGGGAAAATTCTTCTGCAGACTCCCTTTGGTCCAGAAGACCTGGAAACAGAGAGGAACCTGTGGGGCATCTGGGCTCCTGGTGTCTCCCCAGCCCCTCCTATTCAGCCATCCACAGGCTCCCAACAGGAACTCCTCAGTAGCTGCTTTAGAGGAGACATCTCCCAGACAGACTCAATGTCTGGTGACTTTCCTTCCACACCAAGAGCCATTTGATCCCGCTGTCATTTAATAACCAAAATCACAATACTGTACAGCCAGTGAGTTCGGTTCAGCATTACAGCCCTTCTAAAACCTGAAAAAATATCTGGCATCTGAGCTAGGCTTGGTGGCACATGCCTGTGATCCCAGTATTTGGGAGGCTGAGGCAGGAGGATCGTCATAAGTTCGAGGCCAGCCTTGGCTGCATAGTGAGTCCAGACTAGCCTGAACCACATGACAAGACCTTGTCTCCAAAAAAAAAAAAAAGGTCTGGCATTTGGTGGGGAAAGATACTCATCAAAAATCACAGGGTATCATCCATTGCTATGCTGCATGCAATGCTGATTCCCAAGGAAAGTATGGGCGGGTTCCTACAACCAAGGATGTTGTGAAAACACTCCATGCTGTGGCTGCATATTAAATTCACACTGCACATTAACACATTAAAAACTCTGAAAATTCCTGCAGTGAAGCGTTTGAGTATTTCTTGAATTATTTAATCAGGAAGCCTTTTCTTTTAGATCATCTCGTAACTTCTTTTAGAACACAATTGGAAATGTGATCCTAGATGTTTCAAAAACAACTTATTTTTCCCCCGATTATATAAACTTTGTATCTGTTGGGATAAGCACTGACATCTGTCATTTCTACTTCTGGAATTCCTACTTGGTGACCTTGACTAAGTACTGCAAATTTCATTTCCACTTAAAGATACACTTTATTTGATTGCAAGGCCAAGGACTATCTTTCTGGGAACATTTCGTCACCATCTTTTCTAATTCTGTAGGTGTAGTGTGGGAAATATTGTTCACAGCTGAACTCCTTTTACTGCTGGAAGTGATATGAAGTTCAAACAACTCGTTCATTCATCATTTACTCACGACACCCTTATTAAGCCCTTACTACCTGCTAGGACCTTATACTCACTAATTCAATCCCTTACAGCATCGGAAGAAAGTATTATTATACCCATCCCACAGGTGTCTTAGTTACTTTCTTGTTACTGAGACACAATACCCAACACCCACAACTCTAAGGAGGAAAGGTTTATTTTAGCTCACAGTTTATAGAGGTTTCAGTCCATAGCCTGCTGACTCCAAGGCAGGGTGGCATAGCAAAGGAGAAACAGCTCAGGGCATGGTGGAGAAATCAGAGAGATCTAGGGAGGAGGAAGGGAGCTAAACCTTCCCAGGCCACACCCTTAGGGACCCATCTCCTCCCATCGGGCTTCACATCCCAACATCGCATTCTGCTATAAACTCATCCGCGGGTTAATCTATTGGTGAGTATACCATGCCTCCAGTTACCTCCCGCAAAGCCCCACCTATGAGTGCATGAGGCTTTGGGGGATATCTAGATATAAACCATATCAACAGTTGTGAAACTGAAGCTAGCTTAGGTTGAGTTACTTTCTCAAAAGCACACAGGGACCAGAGTGGGAACCACAGAGTTTGTCTGCTCTAGGAACCCGAGTTCTCCCTGCCTGTCCTGTGTGACGGGCTCTTGATTATTTGCCTGACCTGCATCTTTGACACTGCATGGGTTTTAATTTGCTCTTCCTAATTGGAATCAAATATTTCTGGCTCTGGAAATAAATACTGATAAACGATGGTTCATGCACAGAATAACTGAGTCTTTGCTAATGTTGCTAAGGAGATACTACTGGGAAGGAGAGAGAGCCTCACAAGGCCCCCTCCCCCACGCCGAGCCCCTCCTGAAATGGGCAGGCACTCGCAGGGCAGAACTCGGCAAAGCCTCCGGTGCCTGGGCACTGGGCAGCTGCCCCTCACATCGCCCTATTATAGCTCACTGGGCCAGCTGTGTTGTTCAAGAGAAGTTAAGAATCTTTTTTTTTTTAAGTGAAATCAATCAAGTTTTAAGCACTGGAAACTCTAGTGGGCTGGATAATGTCCTCCAAAAAGTCACACCATCCAGAAATTCCAAATATTAATAAGATCTTATTTGGTTTTTGTTTTTGTTTTTGTTTTGTCTTTTTGAGACAGGGTCTTGCTTTGCAGTTCAGGCTGGCCTTGAGCTCACTTTGTAGCCCAGGCTGGTCTCAAACTCACAATAGTCCTCCTGCGTCAGCCTCCTGAGTGCTGACACTACAGGCGTGTGCCACCACGCCCGGCTTATAAGATCTTATTTAGACATAGAGTCTTTACAAGTGTTGTGAAGGTAATGATAAAGATGAGCTCATAAAAATCCAAAGAACGTCCTTATGAGAGACAGAAGAGACACATGGAGATACCCAGAAGGCAATGTGACGACAGAGACAGAGACTGGAGTATCCACACGCAAGCCGAGAACTGGCACAGATCTCCCACAACCCCCAACAGCCAGAGGAGAGACCTGAGATTACTCTCCCTCAGAGCCCCCAGAAGAAATCAATCCTGCTACTGCCTTGACTTTAGACATCTTCCCTCCAGAACCATGAAAGATTAAAGGGACTTTTTTGTTTATTCGGTTTGGTTTGGGTTGGGTTGGGTTGGGTTTTTTGAGACAGGGTCTCCCTATGCAGTTCAGGCTGGCCTTGAACTCACTTTGTAGCCCAGACTGGCCTCAAACTCACAATGATCCTCCTACCTCAGCTTCTTTAGTGCTGGGATTACAGTTGTGCACCACTGCGCCCAGCCGAAAGATTAAAGTTTTATTATCTAAAGCCAGAAGTTTGCATTAAAGCAGCCCCAGGAATCTAAAACAGCAATGAACTTTTATATTTAATGATACCATGTAAGTCACCAAAGTCTATCTGTGAGCCAGACTAGGCCTCCAAGTCAGCAGTTAACCAGCTGGAGTCAAACAGCACTTTGGGGCACACAACCTTTATCCTTCTCCAGAAATGATGATGTCACTCCATCAGCAGCTCTGCAGAGACTGATCCTCTCTGCTGAGCCCCAGGACTGTATTTTCCACATCCCTTGAGCTTCTTCCTGTGCAAGACCATTGGGCAGCTCTAATGTAAAGCTTCCAAGACCTGGCTGCATCCTTTACTGTGTGGAATTACCATGCATGAACTTGTACCACTGCTATGCTGGGGTGGTCAGGCCAGCTCCCAAAAAGCAGTTGTTAAATATTCAGAAAATTTCCCTGCTGATTGCTAAATTGCTTGTCCCTTGAAATCAGCCACAATGAGCATATTTATACCACTGGAGTTGGCAAGTACTATAAATGGGGACTCATTATTTTCTGGAGAACCAGCTTACTAGCACCCCACTGAAGTCTCCACCCCATCTTCCAGATGAGAAAGCTAACTATTTTATTTCACACTCTCTCACCCTACTTCACAGCCAGCCACCAAATTCCACTAATACTACCACGTACCAGTTGTTGTCCCCTCCTCTCTCTTGGCACAGCCTCGGCCCTGATTCCAGGCCTCAGCTTTTTCCCAGTGGAGCTGCTGCAAAGGTTTCGTGATTTTCACCAGCTATATTCCTCACACAACATTTAAGTCTCTCCTTAGACATTTTTAACATCCAAACCCCTTTGCCTGGCATTCAGAGCAGTGCTCGCCGGGCTTCTTTCCATTGCAAGTGGCAAGAACTCAACTCACACAAGGGAACTTGCTAATTCATACAACTAGGGAGCCCAAGGGAAATGAGCCTCAGGTACCACTGGACAAGGGCTCTGGATTGTTCTGCCACCACTTGGCTCAGCCTCTCTGCCTGGTTTTAATCCCCAATGTGTTCTCTTTCCATGGGAGGCGAAATGGCCAGCAGCTCTCCTGAATCATATCCTCCTAGCTCAGGGTAGTATGATACCATGATTTCTTTCATGTTCCCAATCTTTCAACCCTCCATGAATCCATACCTTGTCCATGAGACTTTGCACTTCCTCTTGCTAAGGAGGCAGAACCTGTTGCCCCATCCCTTGATTCTGAGTTAGGCCGTGTGATTTCCTTTGGCCAATAAGATATTGGCAGTTGCAGTGCAAGAGATATTGGCAGTTGCAATGCAACCTTGAAAACACAGCATGCATCTCCACTTGTTTTCAGAGGTAGCTGGATCCAGGGTGTGTGCTGCTGGGATCAAGGATGTGATGCTGGGACTGATTCATGGTACAATGCTAAGGGTAGGAGTGCTACCTGCCATAAGGGTGGGTACCCTACACAGAATGTAAAGGCAGAAAGAGGGTCATTGCTTACTGCCTTCCTGACTTCTGCCTTCTGCCTGACATGAACTGTTTCTCCTCTGTGATGCCACTTTGCAGTGCTACCCTGCCTTGGAGCCAGGCAACTAGGGACTGACACCTCTACCAACTGTAAGCTAAATAAACTTTTCCTCTTTTAACTTTGGGTGTCAGGTATTTTGTCTCAGTAATGAGAACAGTAACTAGGACAGACACCAAAGCCATGTGTTTGCTCATTACACAGCATTATTATGGCATTAAATACCGCTACGTGCCAGGTGTAGGGACACACAGCTGTAATCTCAGCATCCTTGGAAGCTGAGCCAGGAGGATGGCAAGATTGAGTCCAGCTTGGGCTACTTAGCAAATTAATGAAACCCAGTCTCAAAGTTTTAAAAATTCAAAAAGAGCTAAGAATGTGGTTCAGTGTGAAGGCCGTGAGTTCCATCCTCAGTACTGAAAAAAAAAAATTTAATAAATAAATGATTTAATTAACTCATTGCAGAAAATTTCTGTGTCTGTAGAGCAACATCAGAGAACACTGATTAGCTCTGCTTGTGCTCTTTCTCCAGCTCCTGCAAAAGCAGTCACAAAGTCTGACTGAACTGCCAGGGTCCCAAAAGTATGGGTCACCATGACGTCCAACCTCACGAAGGCCACATGGAAGGGCAGGGCAGAGCTGTCCACTCTGAGGAAGTCGGTCCAGCCCAGCTGCCATCTGCCCCTCTGCCTTGTCCCTGCTCTCCTTCCAAGGATTCTGGCTTTCCCCGTCCAAGCCGCTCGCCATTTCCCGAACCTGTCACTTGCTGTCACATCTCCTCACCTGTGCTCCTCCTTCTTGGAAGGCCTCTCTCCTTCTGCAAAGCCTTCTCCAATCCCCAGACCCAAAAGGAGAGAAGACAAAAGGTTGGCAGGGAAGACAGAGCCACCAGAAGCCAAACATAGAGCCCAGGGCCCAGGCAGAGCCAGGGATGCTGCCCAGATCACCAATCCGCGGGGGAGGCTGGGATCCAGATCTGGACAGAGACAGGAGCTAAAACCCACAGGCAAGTCCAAGGACTCACACTCCCTGGCAGGATCAGCACAGGGGTGGAGCGGAGATGGCAGGGAACAGGCAAGCCAAGGAATGGGAGGAGGAGGAGGACAGCTGGCAGGGGACAGCACTCTTGGTCACAGAGCTTGCACTGGACAAAGGAGAGCAGGCAGGATCAGAATCCCAGGGCCATAGAGAAATAATGACAACAGCAATGACTCTTTTCAGTCCCTAAAAGTATACCTGGAACAATGCTGAGAGCTTATTCACTAAATTTCATTTCTTTCTCCCAATACCCTAATAAGGGGGATACAACCCTCATTCACATTATGCAGAGGAGGGATCTGAGGACAGGGGGTGACGCCCCAGCCAGCAAGCAGCAGAGCAAGAAAGCTAGCCCAGGACTCAAAGCCCAAAGCCCATCCCTAACCACTGTTCTTTCTTACCCACTTCCTGAATTTTAACGGAAAAGTAACCTCTGCCAGCCCTACCTCTAGACATGTTTATATCTCTGCCTCTAGGCAGCTTCTTGTTAAAAACACAGCTCCCTTAAAGACCAACAGAGCTAAGCATGGTGGTGCACACCTCTAATCCCAGAGTCTGGGAGGCTGAGGCAGGAGGATCACAAATTCAGTCCCAGCCTGTGTCATTTAACAAGATCGTGTCTGAAGATTTTTTTAAAAAAATTTAAAAGAGGCCTGGAGATGTAGCAAAAGCCCTAGGCTCAATCCCTAGCACTTGGTGTAAGGGGGCAACTGAGAATTCCATTTCTCCTAAAAGACTCCCCAGACTCGGGTAAAATTCATTCCTTCCTTCCCACATTCCCATGGTACTTTGTTTCTGCCTCTGCTTGGGTTCTTGAATCATCTTCAGATTCCTGCCTGACATCAGTCACCACTGGCCATCTTAGAAGGACTGAGCGCCGGCTGGCTTTGTCCCCAGGGCACACAACCTAGGGCCGCAGATGCTGAATCCCACTTGGTGAAACAGCGTTGTGTGCTGCTCTTTACTTAGCTCCTTCAGCCTGAGGCCAACAAAGTAGCCTAGAGCATCCACCTTCAGATTCTTGGGCATGGTACTACTAGCATGGAGGTCAATCAGTGAAGTCACCCTCAGACAGGGCCAGAGTTCACAGAACCCCACCTGTCCAGCCCCAGGCTGAAGATCCCCTCACCAGTCAGCATCGGGCCCTTCCTCTGGTCCAGTTCCAGAACTAACTGGGGCTGGTTAGCTCTGCCCCCAGAAAGGAGGTCCCTCTTTCAGAGGGAGAAGGAGGGTAAAAGCTTTGCCCTGTGCTGCAGCTGTCCCATGAGGGTGTTTGGTCCTTTTTGAGTGACTTTTTTGAACTTGACTTTGCTGATACCTCCAGCAAATTAGAGCCACAATTACACTATGGCTTAACAGGATTAGTCACACACACACACACACACACACACACGTATCTCGTGCACATACTTCAGTCCCCAGTTGAAGGGCACCCAGGCCTGAGGCTGGCAGCAGAGGTAAGAGAGTTGCTTCCCCATCTTCTCAAACTGCTCAGGAGCACAGCCACAAATTAAATACAGGATCCTCAGTTACACTGAAATTTCAGACAAGCAGTGAGGAATTTCAGTATAAGTACGTCTCGCGCAATATCTGGGACATACTTATACTAAAAAATTTAACTGGGAATCCTGTCATTTTATTTGACAAACATGGTAATGCTACTTAGGCAAGATCTTAAAATGTTGAAGCTCAGGGTCCCTTTCAAGGAGAGTCCTTGTAGATGACGGAGGAGGACCAGAGAACAGGGATGTAGAATCATCTGGGCTATTTGGGATTTGAAAATGAAGGTCCGAACACACGGCATAAAAAGGCTGATCAGACGCTCCATGCAATTCACACAAAATATTTTTCAAGACTATAATAGCTTGGATAAAACCCATTAGCACACTTAAATTAATTCTGTACTCAGCATAATAACACATTGCTCCCTCATCTTGCTCTTCCCAGGGGAAATATTTGACCACTTACGTCAGTCTCCTGCTTGAACACCCGAATAGACCAACTGCGTGACAGTTATTGATTTTTGATGAATGACACAGCTATCTCTTCTGAGCTATTACTGCTTTGTTTTCAAACCTTACTTAATTGTTCAATGATTTTTGATGTTTTGGGTTTTTTTTTTTCCCTCTCCCAAAGAAATAAATGCAAAGTGTTTATTCTCCAAAGGCCGTAAACAGAGCTTTCGGGTCTGGTTTCTATGACAACCCCACTTGATGCAGCAAACCTAGATTATCTCTAATGACAGACATGAAGTTTAAATTGCACATTCTGAACAAACAGTGCTCTGCTGACCTTTTATTGAAAAATGGAATACAAGGTGATTAGCATAATGTGTTACATAAAAAGGAAACCCGTGTATTGGTGGGCATTATGCATCGGCGATTAGCCGCACTGCTAGTCTTTAACAAACTGCTTGCCAGGATGGAGAGCTTGGGAAATTAAGATTTGCCATCTATCATTTACAAATTCAGTAAAATCTGCAGCAGTAATTGCACTAAACAGTTTTCAAATAACACATGCGGCTGTCTCTTACCCATACAATTGAGTCTTCTAGCAGGGGAGCAAGTAAAGAGAGGGGAATTTTACCCATTGTACCAAAAAATAATCATTCTTGGTCCCAATATCTATTCTGAAACCATCTCTGCCTCCTAATCCTTTCATATAATTCCTGGAGGAAGCCCAGAGTCTGCTGTATGCTGCAAGCTACTGCCTGGAAATGGCTCATTAGAGCGGTACGGCAGGATCCAGGGCTGGTTAACTGGAGGCAAGGGCCAGGTGGGGTCCACCCAGGGGAAGCCTGGCGCTGCAGTCTGCACTCCTATCCACCACAAAAGGACGGTTAGTCTGGGCTCCGGAATGAGCCACCTGCTTCAAATTTGAGCTTTGTCTCTAATCTCCCTGTGACCCAGGGCGCATCACCTAACCTCTCCAAGAGCTGGTTTCCTTATCTACGCATGGGAGAGTAACAGTATGAACTGGTCATGGGAGCATTTATCTCTAGCCCCAGCACTTGAGAGGCTGCAGCAGGAGGATGAAAGTTTCCAGTCCTACCTGAGCAACTTAGTGAGACTCTGTCTCAAAACAGAAGAAAGAAAGAAAGAAAGAAAGAAAGAAAGAAAGAAAGAAAGCAAGCCTTGGGATATAGCTCAGTGCCAGTGTCCTAGGTTCAATACCCAGTACCACAAAAAAAGAGAAAGAAAAGCAAAGGAGTGATAGTATGTGCTTGGACAATATCATCATGAGGGCTGAGGACCCAGTACAAGAGCTGCGGGGCCGCCTCTCCATAACTTCACTACCCTATGGATTTCCCTGGGCGTGTTCCCAGCAGGTCTTTTCACACTCATGCTTATGAACACTAATGAAACAGTCTGGAACATGGCGAAACCTTCATTCACTCCCTCACCTAGTTACACAGGCATCAGCCTCACAGGCATACAACACTGAATCCCAAGGCCCAAGGTCAGCAACCAACACCAGACCACTTGGTTATGTGACTGTGCGTGTCACTGAATATCAGAGAAATAGAATATATGTGAATACACACATCATTTGATCCTTAGAACAACCCGGGTGAAGGCGATCACTCTCATCATCCCCATTTCACAAATGGGGAAACTGAGGCTAGGAATCAGGAAGAGGTAGCACAGTGGGATGCCCTGGAGTTGGCCACAGCACCTTCACACTGTCAGAACACCTTCATGCAAACACCCACCTTCCCCGTGTCCTGGCCACCCTGGGGCAGGTATAGCCGGTGAGCCCACACCTGGCTGGTTCTTGGCCACTACCTTGAGGTCTTAGCCTCACGGTGAACCTCTGCCTGGGTGCTCCTGGGGGCTGCTGGACAATCAGCTAGTTCCTCCACTGGGGGCTTCTCACTGCTGCCAACTGCCCTTTGCCGCGGTGCTCTTGGGACACCATCTTCCCAACAGCATCCAGCCAGCCGGGCTTCCTCAGCCTGAGTTATAATCCAGGCCCCAGAGGTGTACACGCTTTCACTCAGGGACTCACACTGTCCCCAATCTCATGCCTGAGCCCCAGATCTCACAACATTTATCAAAGCGGCAACTCCTGTTTCCTCCTTCTACAGGGTCAAAAGCAGTCCTTGGTGGGGAGGTGGCGGGGACAGACACCACAGTCCCTCCCCAGGGACAGTCCCTCCCCAGCGCTGCTGTTTCTACCTCAGGCAGACACACCTCCCACCAAACTGTTCCTCCAGCCTTCCACCAGCACATATTCTTCATGTGTGTGATTTTTAAATTTCCTGTCTAATCACCTGAAAACCAGACAGCCCCTGAGTGGCAGGGCTAGATGGCCATACTATTATTATCCTCATTTCTCCAAGGAGACACTAGGCTCGGCAGGTCAGGTGACTTGCTTGAGGTCCCACCAAGCTAATAAAGGAAGTGGCCAGGGCCTGAACCTGCCCAGGCTGACCTCAAACCCCAATCCGATGCTCGCTTCCCAGCCTGTCCCTTGATGCCGGTAAGAGCTGCAGTGCTGGAATCCTGTAAGAGTTCAGGAATAGTACAAACCTCCAATTTGTCAGGGTCACCTAGCGCGTGGTTTTTACAGGCTAAGTTTCCTGTAAAAGCCCAGGGTCTTACTTGCTGACCTGATTATCCTTCAGACACAACTGCAATCAGGACCTGAATGAATGACCTGCAGATTCTGCCACTTTCAGGGCAATGGATGATCGGAGAGCCTGTCACAGATGTCATACTGGGCCACCACTGTGTCAAGGTCCCTGATCTCTGTCCCTGAGCTGTGAATTCTTCACTCAGATCACCAGATATCTCCGACCCCCTGCACCCACTCACCTCCAAAGAGCCCTCCTAGCAAGTGAGAGGCCGCAGCTGCTTCTGAGAACGTCACTCCATCGTTCCCAGCCTGGCAAGCGAGCGCTCCTCATCGCTGAGAACGCACCAGCTCTCTCTGGGGAAGGTATGAACCACATCTGCCTTTGAACAGATCCCCAAGTAGAACCCAGACTTGCACAGCCTGAGCCCCAAAGAACTGGATCAGAAGCACCCCGGTTCTCTTAAAGGGTAGATAGTGTCACCCAATCTCCCCATCATGGGAGAAGGAAGCGCCTGAGATTCCAACCCGTTTATGAGGAACACCACCAGCCTTCCTGGAAAGTGACACCATTTAGGGGCAGAGGCAACTGGAGTCCTGGCCCTGAGAAGAGCAAGAACCAGGGAGGGCAGAGGGGGTGTTTGCCATTCCTTTCCTGGGGCAAAACTTACCCCATGCCCCAGGTTTCCAAATAGAAAATATCGCTTCCCCATGGAGAGACCTGGCAGGTGGCTGCTGGTCCAGGAGGGAGAACAACAAAACCCAGCTCTCGGAACTGCGTTAAGAACCTTAGGGCAATGTCTGCAGAACTGCACTCAGCAGCTGGCATGCAGTAGGCACTCAATAAATGCTAATCATAGCGTGTGGCATTACAGCCAGGTCTTGGCAAATGAAGAAAGCACTTTCCTGACTGGTTACAGTGAAACCCCCCACCCATAGCCACCTGTCAGGAAGGCCCCGAAAGAGACGGTCTTAGTCCCCTCTACACCAAGATGTGAACTTATTTAGACATAGGGGCATTGCAGATATGATTGGTTAAGATGAGGTCACACTGGAGTGTTTGGGGCCCTTAGTCCAACATGACTGGCATCTTTATAGAAAGAGACACAGAGACAGATACAGTGGGAGGTGGCCACATAAAGACTAGGCAGCAAGTGGGTGACACTGCCACAAGCCCAGGAACACCAAGAGCTGCCAGCCACCAGCAGCAGCTAGAAGGGCAGGGAATCTTCAAGTGTGGATTATGAGTCTGGATTCCACTTATTTATAACTGTGTGGCCATGGGTATTAAAAACAACCTTTCTGGGCCACAGCTTCCATATGTAGAAAATCCAGAAAAGAACAGCCCTCCCACGTGGGGCTGTTATGTGGATGGAATGACTTCCTGTGTACCCAACGCTTGGCCCCCACATTGGGGAAGCACTTTGGATGGCAGAAGCATGGATCATCAAGCCAGGGGGACCCTGGAGGAGCCCACCTCCCACCCGTAACTCCACACCTCTGATTGGCTTCTCCTTCCCAAGATAAGGCTTTGCCAAGAAATCCCACTGGAATTTGCTTTTGCATGTCTTCAGCCCAAGGTTGGGGCAGTACACAGCGCACAGCAAGCCTGGAGCCCGGATCTTCTACCCAACATGGAAAAACACCACACAGCTGTCACCTTTCATCAGGTGAGGCGTGATCTTGAACAAGACAGCAGGAGATGCACGTGGATTCCATCTGGTCCCCAGGCTGGAGGACACTGAAGAGAGCAGGAACGTGGCACACTCCCCCACCACGAGTCTTGGCGATGTGAAGGGAATACACTCAACTCAGCCCATAAGAAGCATCCGAGCGGATCCCAAGTAGTCACCTGGCCCCACACCACTTCTCACTCAACCCCATGAAGGGTCCCAGAAAGCCATCCTGGAGAAGTTCTTGGGGAGAAGGGGCACCTGTCTACCCTCAGCAGGCGCATCCTTTAACATGACCCTGGAGCAGGTGACCAGACCCCAAGGGGAGACGCATCTGCTACAAGACTCAACACCAATGGCCTCGGCTTATAAAGAAGCAGCCCAGCCCTTGATTTTGCTGTGCTCTGGACTTGGCACTGAGCACCCAAGGCTTTCAAGTTACTAGCAGCTGTGGGGAGGAAGGAGTATTCTGATTTACAAACATGCCGACTCTTCATTTTCAGAGCTGTCATACTTTAAAATGACCTTGACTACAATAAATCATACAGAAAAAAACTTAACACTCTGCCAAAATAAATGTTTTAATCTTACTTATTTAAAAAAATTTAATGAGTCACTGATTCATGAATGCCACCGACTCCACTTAGAAGCACTAAGCTTTGGAGTTGGGCCTCATCTGTCAGCAGAGGAGGAACACAGAGGTGAAAGGTGAAGATGTTTCACCACGGACAGGAGGGTGGTGCCCCCAAGCAAGACTCCCTCTGACCTCTGACCTCTGACCCTCCAACATGGCTGTCCGTGCTTCAAAGCATGGGTCCCACTCTGACTAGCCCGGACTCTGCATGAGCTTGAGAGACCCTAAGCCTCATCCCCTCCATCCCTCCTGTCTCAGCCCAGCTCAGCACAGCAGCTGCCAACTTCTCTAACCCACGGTAGAGATCATTCCTATAAAGTGTGGGGCATCCCAGGATGTGTGTTCTACATCATCCTGCCCCGACCCAGCCCCTGGCATTTACTGACCATGTGCCAGGGGCAGAGCCAAGCTCTGCGCATAAATCACCTAATATTCTCCACAAAATTACCCAGCAAACCAGGTACTACCATCATGCTCATTTTCCAGATGAGAACATAGAGGCTGAGGGACCCACACAGAAGCTCACACTCCTGGTAAGGGTCAGGGTGCCATCACGCAGGATTCCCCATGGCCACCATGAACACGCTGTCCTCTTTAGCAGTGCCCTGGCTGACTGTGCACCTCCTGCCTACCCTACAGCTCCTGTCTGATCACGTGGAAGATAGGCTTCCCTTCTTTTTATCCTGTCCCATCTCGATCCCTTCAGGGCTCACCGCCACCCTTGGCTGGGCACGTTATGATCTGAATTTTGTCTCCTCCACCCTCCAAAATTCACATGTTGACGTCCTGACCCCACAGTGTGCTATATTTGGAGATGAAGGCCTTTGAGGAGACAGTTAAATGAGGTAATAAGGACGGGATCTTGATTGACAGGATGGTGTCCCTGTTAGCAGAGAAAGAGGCCCCAGAGTTCAGGACCCGCCCCCTACTGCAGACACAGAGAAGGGGCACCCACTGTCCGCCCAGGAAGCAGCACCTCAAGTGCGGCCTTTCAGCCTGTGGAGCTGTGAGCAGCAGGTGTCTGTGTGTAAGCCCCAGCCTGTGGTGCTTGGTTCTGGCAGCCTGAGCAGGCTGTGACAGACACCCATGGGCACCCTGCACCCTCACCCAAGCATTGCAGGATGGAGTACAAGGCAGAGAGGAACAAATGAGAGTGTTGTGAGCAGTGCAGCCCTACAATTTGAAGGGCTGGAAGCTTCCTCAAAGAGATAACCTTCTAAAGAAAAGAGGTAGTAGAAGAGGGACCATGCCAAGCATCCTCTTTCAGGTGAAACTGGAGAAGCCCACTGAGTGGTCAGGAGTGTGGGCTCTGAGTCTGAGACTTCTGTGTTTGATTCCTAGCCTCCTCGAGCCTCAGTTTCCTCATGTGCAAAGTGGGGCTATTAATACTGATCACACCAGGTTATCATGTGAAGGTTATTAGAAATAATAATTGTGATAGGAAGAAAAGAAAAAGATATTAAATTATCAGTATCTGCAGTGTTCACTCTCCACATTCCACCCCAAAAGAATGCTCCCTTCAGTAGCTCAGTTCATGGATTTTTGCGATGCCAACATGGGTCAGAGGTGTGTTAGGTGGAGACAGATACAAAGGCCTGAAAGGACTCAGCCTTGAATCTGCTCAGAAAAGGAAAGGCAGGGAAGGAAGCCACACAGGCCTCCAGAGAGAGACTGGCACTGAAGACGCAGCAAGGAAGAGTCGGGAGGAGAAGTACACAGAGCCCCACAGGAGGCAGGGTGTGGGGAAAGGCTCCTGAGTACACGGATGCCCCAAGAATATTCCTTTCTGCCGGTGACAACCCAGGACAGGGAGTCACACTTGAACTTCCCCCAGTGACCCTGAGCAGTCGCACTCTGCTCCTTTGACAGTGGCTCCCCATGGGCACTGGGCCCCACAGGACCCAGGAATCAGCAGGTCATGTGTATGAGGCGCTGCAAGCCTGGGGGCCAACACAGAGCAGGTACTAAGTGGAGGCTCCTTGTCTGGGCATTGTTATCAATAATAATAGCAATCTACTCCATCTGGCTGTCCGAGGAGGGAGACTCTCAAACACAAGCATCAAAGCCCTGGGTACCTCATCTCCTTCCCTACGTGGAAACCCAGCTTAGCCTGTGCCTGGCACTTTTCATAGGTTCTGACATATCTGGAGTTAAAACACCCACAGCCCCCAGCACCCAGGAATGAACAAGCCCATTAGACACCTGGGGTGTGTGAGCCTAGTCTAAACCAGGCTGCAGAGGAAGGTTCTGGAAGCTGACCCAAGACAACAGCCCTCATCTGTCGGGAGTCCACGTGCAGTCTCAAGCCATGTGATTTCATGCCGGAGGACAAGAGTGACTTAGCGATCACCACCCTGTTACTTTTCCAAATGACCCGGCCAGCTGCTAACTGTTCACAGAAATCCCGCTGTCCCTTCTGTGGTCTTCCTTAGAATGCAAGAGGAACTGGAACCCCAAGGAAAGCAGCTAGAGGCTCTGTGGGAGTGTAGGTATTTCCAGCATGTGTGTGTCCCCAGGCGCGGTATTTTGAGACCACCACATTTACTAAGTCAGAGTTAATCAGTTTTGTTGTGCAGATGGTTATGACTGTCATTTACTCTTTCAAAGAAACAAAAGAAAATCCTAGAAGATCCTGGGGCAAACAAGGTGGCCCCCACACCTCTTCTCACCCTGCCTGTGAAGGCAAAAGCCCCCAGTTGCCACAAGCCCACCAGCCCCAAGCCCCGGACATGCAGTGAGCCACATCCAGTTCCCAGGCCATGTAGGGCTCTTAGGAGCCCAAGACCCCACCCCAGCCCCTCCAGGGAAAGGGGCCTCTGCTTAGGTCCTGACTCAGCAAAAGGACCAGTGCCCAAACAGCTTCCCTCCCCTGCTGGCACTTTCCCATCCTTGCCTCCCTGAGTGCTTATCTAGCTAAAGAGAGCAACTAAGCATTAGGATTCCTGAATCCTCCCAGCAGACTCAAGGAGGGAAGTGCTATCACTACCCCCATTTTATAGGGGGAGAAACTGAGGCCCAGGGAGCTAAAGGAGTTTACCGAGGCATTAGAGCTGATCAGAGGCAGAGTAGGAATTCAAACCTCACTAGCGCCCAACGCCAGCCTCTCAGCCTCTCCAGCTATCACAGGACATAGGAGCCAACCTGTCCCAGCACCTGGGGCTATGGCCTGCTGGCAGTGCATGTCAAAGCCACCTGGAAATACATAAACACCTGCCAAGGAATTTCCCAAGAACACCAGGCATGCTGGTGCAGACCTGGAATCCCAGCACTTGGGAGGCTGAGGCAAGAGGATTGCTGTGAGTTTAAAACCAGCCTGGGCTACATAGTGAGTTCAAGGCTAGCCTAACTACACTTTGAGACCCTGTCTCAAAAAAATTTCCCAGGAGTGGAAGGCTGTCTGGGAGGAGGCTCATTCTCCTTTGGGGTCCCCCTTAACCCCCTATACCCACTTTGTAGGGCTCTGGCTCTCATGCTGGCCCCAGGGCCCAGGAAGCCCCAGATAACCATATCTTACATAGAGGTGGTGGCAGTGCAGGGGCCTCTCCGGGACAGCTGTAGTCAGAGGCCCTATCGCTCACCTCTGGCTTGTGCTCCAAAGCGCAAAAACTGGAGCAATAGTTTGCCTGTTCTGTCCAGCAGGTTGCAAAGATTCTGTAAGCCCCAGCTCCCCATCCCCCACAGTACCACGCAGGGAGTTATACACTCTGACTTCCCCGTAATACGGTGAAACTACAGAGGTTCCATGAGGGCCTGAGGTCCTAAGCTTTGGTGGAAGAGCTGGGCCCTGTGCCACCTGCCACAGACCACCAGCCTTTTCCTCACTCGTTACTGCTTTCCTCCATCTTCTCAAGGGTCTGAGCTCTTGCCTTGAAACACTAATCCACAAACCAGCAGCCCAGGCGGGACAGCTGTGTGCAGTCATACAGGTCTGTGCTTCAGCGCAGACCCATTCACATAGACTACATCTGGAGTTGTGTCCTGAGTCCAAACCCCACTGAGACCTGGCCCAGCATCTCCCCAGGGTCCTCAGATGTCAGCATCCCCTGCCCTTGTCTCCATGGATCCATCACATCACCATGGATGGATCTTCTCACCCAAGAGCTGGTCCCAATCTGTTTTCAGCCTACACCAAGCTCTGCCTGAGCCCAGGACACTGTCTGCAGAGACTGTCAGAGCAGAGGCTGTCGCACCTGAGGGCCGCTGTGGATGTCAGGTCAGTGGGAAGCCCACCGTCCACAGCCGCAGCTTCCCAGCTGGTGACTCTACCTCCCAATGGGCCTGCAGTGTCATTATTCATGGGATCAACTGCATAAACATCTGCACCAAAGAACTCCAGCCTGAGTTCTCAGGGAGAGGCCTTCAGGAGAGCACGGTGCTGCCAGCACCTCATGAAACCCCAGCGCGCTGGAACAGAACCAAGCTTACACGGGGGATTTAGCATGCTCTGCTAATTCTCCAGCACCGCTAAACCACCAGGAGGCTTGTGACTGTGCAGCTTGTAAGGGAGAAGGGGGAAGATGGCCCTGCAGCCCCATCGTTCAGAAGAGAATGAGAAGCTCAGCTCTGGGAGACCAACCTGACAGCTCACAGAATTCTGACCATCAGGAACCGAGTGTTAATTATGTGGCAGGTGCTTTTTGAAATTCTCTGCATGCATCTTCTCCCTTAGAGCTCACAGCATCCCAGTGAGGCAGGCATTGTTATTGCACCCATTTGAAGAAGAGGAATCAGAGGCATCCAAAGGAAGAAAGGAAGGCTTACCCGTCTCCCCAGAAGATCACTGGGACAGATGGTGGGACTGATCCTGGCAGACTAACCACAGAGACTATCTCCCGGGCTGTCTGCTCCTGCCACTTCCGTTGCACAGGTGTGCTGCTGTTCATCGGGTGCTCCTCAGTGTCACATGGGTGCCAGGAGCAAGGCATAGTGTTGAGCAAAATCCGTCACAGGCTGCCCTGTGGCATGCAGAGGTTAGTAGCCAGCCAGGTATTAATGGGCCACTGACGATGCTGACTTTCATCTGGGCTGAGTAGCAGAGGGAAAACACCAGCAGATTGTGTTGCAAGTCTTCAGTCTAGAACCTAAGGAGGCTGCTTTGAGGAACTGCTGAGACCTGAGGGATACTAGCCAGAGGTGGAGAAAGGGACAGCAGGAAGAGGGAAGGTCAGACCTATGGCAGGAGGGCGAGGTAACTACCGTAGCTGAGTCAAAACAAAAAGAGTACCTACTGGAAGTTTCCACTAATATAAAATTCTGGAAAATGCAAACTAATTGATAGTGACAATGATTGCCTAGGATAGGAGGTAGGCCATGAGGGGTCCATTCATTACCTTGTTAGAGGTGGTGGTTTTGTGGGTGTGTGCATACATCAAAGCCCCTCAGACTGCCGTATCACACACAGTATATTGACAGCTGTCAAGCCCCGATCAAACCATTCAAATGAATATGTAAAAGGTCTGTGTCCCTGGAGCCACAGAGAGGGAGAGGAAGGGGTTGAGAGCCTGAAGGCTCAGGAAGGGCAGCTCAGTGGGCACTAGGGGCCCTGACCCTAGACCACTGGTCATGGGTAAAGTCTCAGCTTTCTAGGGCTGCTCTAACAAAGCACCACAAGCTGGTGGCGTTAGCAACAGAAATTCATTGTCTCAGTTCAGGAGATCGGAAATCCTAAATTGCAGTGTCAGGCAGCTTGGTTCCTTCTGAGGCTGCGAGGGAGAGTGTGTCCCAGGCCTCTCCTCTGGCTTTGGTGGTGGCTGCAATCAGTGCCGTTCCTTGGCTTGCAGAAGCATCACCCATCTCTTCCAGGCCCCACGTGATCTTCTACCTGTGTGGCTCTCCATCAGGACTTCCCTTTAAGTGCCACCTGTATGCAGAACAATTTCATCTTAACTGAATCCATCTTTAGGGACCCAGTTTCACACTGTAGTCACATTCTGGGGTGCTGGCTGTTAGAACTGAGCTCTGGCTCTGGGGAGTGGTGAGGGCTGTTTGTAGAATAAAGACCGAGTGAGACAGGGAGAGAGGATGAGGGGCCTCTGAGGAAGCCTGGTGACCCAGAATTGCACTCTATTGCTTCTGCAACCCAGGCCATCCCACACCTCTCAGAGCCTCAGACTTCCCTCCTGTAGAGTGGGGTTAGGATCCATGCTTATAGAGGAATGAGCTGGTGTGAGTGTGGTTAGGGCCTGCTCCCTGCCCCTGCCAAGTCCCCAGAGAAACTCTCCATTCTGCTGACAGCTTGGAGCTGCTCCAACCCCAGGCTATGTGCTACCTGTCACCCATAGACACTGGAGCTCCAGAAAGATGTTAAGGTCTCTGCCCACATGGTCCCAGTCAGTGTCTGCAAGAGAACAGATTTAATGCAGGACATAGAAATTTACAGGATTAGCTTACAATATTTGCCCACAAAGTCAAATGCAGAAGAGTGCAATAGATCCATCCTTGAACTAGAGATCTGAAGAACCCAGCCAAGGGCCTGGGATCCCACGGCAATGTCCCACATGGATCCGTATCAGGAGGCCAAGGAATCTGCAGTGGAAGACTGGAATGTCTACACTGGAAAGCCCAAGGGCTGGTCTAGAGTCTACAGAGTCTGCGCAGGCAGGCTGGAAGGCCAGTGCTGGCAGTCAAAGTGTTTGCTTCCAGTGCCAGGAGCAAAAGCCAGGAGATGATGCACAAGACAAAGGGGAAACCAGAACTCCTCTGAAGAGAACAGCAGCCAAAGGTGAGGACCAGAATTCTTCCAAAGAGAACAGCCAAAGCTCCTCCAAGGAAAATCAATACAAAATCTTGCCCTTCTGTCCTCCTTTTATAACATTCCAACAACAATCCTCCTTAAGTGGGTCTTCCACACCCAGAACCACACTAATGCAATTCAGCCAGGTGCTCCCGCTCAAGTTGACCATTAATTAATTAACCACCACAGTGATCTGCCCATGAGCTCTGTCACACACATGATAAAGCGAGGCAGTCACCTCCCCAGCACAGGTAGGGAGGGCTCCAGAGAGGAAGCTCAAGCCTCAAGCCTCATTGTGGGGTGGGATGGGAGGCAGAATAATGGCCCCCCAATAATGTCCACATCCTGATCCCTGGAGCTGTGGGGGTGTGGCCTTACACACTGTGGAACTTGCAGGTGTGGATAAGGAGAAGGCCCTTGCAATGGAGAGATTAGACGAGCCCAGTGTCGGCAAACCTTTTAGAGCTTTCAATTATGCAAAGAGCCTCCTGCGACCCATGTGCCATAGGTCCGCTACCACTGGACTAGATTATCTGAATGGACCCTGTCTTGGTCCATTTCATGTAGCTATAACAAAATCCTGAGACTGGGTGATTTATTAAGAATAGAGGTTGATTATGGCTCAAGGTTCTGGAGGCTGGAAGTCCAAAAGCCTGGTGCCAAATTCTTCTCAGCTTTCAGTGAGAGACTCGTGCTACCTCAGCTCATGGCAGAAAAGAGAAGGGCAAACAGACATGTGCAGAAGAGGCAAAACTTGGAAGGTAGATTTGCTTTATACCAGCCTGGTCTTGCAGTAACTAACTCAGTCCCACAGTCGAGAGAACTCATAGGAGAAAGGCAGGAATCCCTCTTCCGAACCTTGAGTGCCACTTCCCAGCACCCTTCATTGGCCATCGAATTTCACCATCAGTTTTGGGGGAGAAAAACTGTATCCAAACAATGGCAGGGTCAGTCTAATGATGCAAGTCCTTAAAAATGGAAGCAGAGGAAGAAGCAGCAGGAGGGATGTCTCCTCCTGCCATGAGGGAGCCTCAAGCCACTGCCTCTGAAGATGGAGGCAGAGCCAGGAGCCAAGGGTTACAGATGTGTCTAGAAGCCCAACAAAAAGGCAAGGAGGCCGATTACACCTGGAGCTTTCAGCAGAAGCCCCTCCTCCTGCACTGTGGTTTTAGCCCAGGGAGGCTGATGTCAGACTTCTGGTCGCCAGAACTGTGAGACACTGTGTTTGTGTCATCTTTGGCCACTCTACGTGCAGCTTGTTACACCAGCAGCAGAGAACTAGTACAGGTCAGGTGTGTGCTTTATTCCTCAGAAGGGACAGGCTCGGGCAGGGGACAGAGAATGTGGGACAAGTGTGAGGCTTCCTAGCAGAGGCGCAGGACCTTCTTTATCAGCAAGCCCAGATGATTCAGTCCCCACGCCTCCTCCCAGGAGCAAGACACTCATCCTAAGCACGTCTCAGGACCTCCGGGGGGGGGGGGGGGGCTGAGGAGACCAAAATAAACAGGGCACAGGGGTGCCTTGGAAAGAGCTTGGAGGCTTTGGGACCACTGAGCTGTGTTACCAGTATGGGCCTAAAATGTGAGCAAAGGGACCCCTGGAAGAGAGCGACTCTATCAAAACCAGCAGGGACCACACATCATGACCAGCTCTGGTGGGGTTGCTGAGAAATCTGGAGGAGAAAGGCTTGATCAGGTTCCACAGAAAGCCAGAGACCAGAGCCAGGATGCACGGCCAAGTGTCCTGACATCCAGGTCAGAAGAGAAGGGGCCTGCTCGGGAACGCTGAAACCCTCAAGGAGGCGCTCTACTCCACGGCGCAGCTGGCTGGATTGAGTCTTCTGGCTAAGCACAGCTCTCTAACCACACAAGAACTCTTCTCTGCATTGACACCTTCTGCAGTCCTGGCTCAGAGGCAGCACAAATCCCCCAGAAGGCAACCCCCAGTGGGCCACCCCATCCCAGTGAAGCTTTGTGTAGCTGCCTCACAGCAGTTAAGCAATGGGTCAGGATGCCAGCTAGGCTGTTACTCCCTCCCAGGTCAGGTTGGAGAGGTTTGTTCTACAAGATGATTCATTTCTACCCTTCGGCCAGGTGGGAAAAAGCAGGCCCCAGATGGGGACATAAGTGACAGACCATCTGCACAGGCCCAGCTCCCAGGCAGTGAGTACAAGTACAGGGAAAGAACAAATCTTAGGTAGAGTGTGAGAAAGCTGCCTAGCTCAAAGCACCTTCCAGATCTCAGAAATCTCACTGTGCATACCAATTGCATCCACCAGCGGGGTCCTTTCCACTCAATAGATTGTTGTGGCCAACTTGCCGTCTGTTCTTGGTGCTTTGCGTTTGGTTGGAAAGGACACAAAAACAAATCAGCTGTTGGCCATTACATTACACAGTGGGGGAAGGTGAGGTTTGAGCTAATGTTGAAGGATTTTTAAACACAGAGCCATTTCCATCATGAGAGGGGCAGAATGAGGGGACGGGGGCAAGGTGCTGTAGGGTAAGTAGGGAATCAGTCGCATCACTCTTCTGTGAGAAGACACTGGAGCGCACAAAGCATCACTTGAGCCTCTTTCTCCTTTCTTTTTTCCAAGGGCTGGAATAGTTTATTGTCACCATGTAAAGGTCCATTAGCACCAGTCCTAGACAATGGCACTTTCAAGGTCAGTGAAACACAAGCAAGGAGCAAACTGAGAAAAGACTCCAGTGAAGAGCTGCACAGCAGCTTTAAGTTGTGGAGGGAAGGCGCCCAGTCAAAAGGGAAGCTCTGCACCCAGCTCGGGGCGGGGGGGGCATGCTCCAGGAAAGCTTGTTTTCTGATTAAACGGAAAGCAGTGTGATGCCCACCTGTAATCCTCGCTACTCACAATGCTGCAGCAGGAAGTTTGAGGCCAGCACGGAAAACATAGTGACACTCTGTCTCAAAAAATTTTTAAGGGCTGGGGATGTAACTCACTGGCAGAGCACAGCTGAGTTTATCCACAGTAACAAAAACAGGTTGCTGCCTCTGGGATATCACCGGTGCAGTTATAGGCCAGGTGCTCCCCATGCCCTGCAGGCTGACGTCTCCCATAGCCTCCACATTGTTCCCTGTCCTGCTCTGTGCCCTTGGGCTGATCTGTCTCCTTGGCCTCAGCTCCCAGTTGGGCTCATCCAGTAGAAGGTCCCAGAAAGAGGTTTAGGGGTGGTAAGGAGGCAGATGGAGAATCTGCTCCCTCCAGACGTGCTACGGGTTGACAGGGCTGGCCTCTCACCTTCTGATCTAAAGCTCTAGATGGAAAAAACAACCCACACAGGGCTCTGACTTTCCTGCCTGCTCCAGCCAGAGGAGATAGGTGCTCTGCTCCCTGCTGCTAATGCTGAGGTCCAGCTCCACCCCAGAGATGTTTCTTCTGTCCCCACCTCCATCTGCAGACAGTCCCTGAACCCTCCTCAAGGACCACACTGGGTGTCTTTTCTGCTGGCTGCAGAACCTAAATGATCATCCCCCTTCTTCAAGAATTCTCCCTGGATGGTCCTGTCTCCTGCATTGAGGAGCCATAAGCACTTAAAGTCTATAGCCCTCAATTTAAAGCAGAAATGTCATGGGCCTCAAATAGCTTCAGATTCCTGAAGTGGGGTTTTCTAAGCCACTTTCTGATCTTCAGAGCAAGGACCAGGAGGTCTATATCCTTCAGGTTTACACAGGGCCTGCTAAGCAGGTTGAGCTTGTCACCCTTTCCCCAGAAGACCCCCTTTTTCCAGCCAAGTTCATGAAACCTAGAGGCAATGGCTAACCTAGAGGCAGCTACTGGGGCAGAGTGTGGGCCTGAGAAGGAGAAATACATCAGTGACCACAGGCAAGCCAAGGTTGGCATCTCCTAAGTCCTTTTCCACTTTCCAGCTTTGGCTTCTGGATTCCTGGAAAGAAAACACATTCCCTCAGTATTATGACTTGTATCTAGATATCCCTCCAAAGCCTCTTGCTCTCACAGGTATTTTCACAGGTGGCTGGATCTAGAGTGTGTGAATATGGATTAAGGATATGTGATGACTAAATTAGTCCATGGATTAGCATAATTGTGAGTGTAGATAATAGGAAGGCCCACCCTGAGTGTGAGTGGTACCATCCAATAGGCTTATAGCCTAAATGGAATAAAAGGGAAAGGGAGGCTTGCTGCTTCCTGCTTCCTGCCTGCCCTGCCATGAACTATTTCTTCTCTTTGGTGCCCCTCTGCCATGCAGCCCTGCCTTGGAGACAGCTGACTATGTACTAAACCCTTTACACACAGTAAGCCAAGATAAACCTTTTCTCCTTTAACTTATGGGTGTCAAGTATTTTGTCCCAGCAAGCAAGTAACTAGGACACTCAGCAAACATCCACTGGAAGGTCATACAGGTCACACTGAAATCAGATGCTGAGGCCACAAATACCCAGAATCTCAGCTCTGTCACCAGGAGCTTCTGACCTAGACCTGGCCTGCTTTCTCAGCCCAACAACCAACATGATGAGGGGATAGAACAGCCTAACCTGATCAAATTGCAGCTTGACCACTTAGCAGATGGGGACTCTAGATAAGGGTCTCAACCTGGCTTCTCCAAAATTAAACTCTGACATAAGGATTTTGGTGCAGGTAATTTCTCTGGGATATAATGCCAGAAAACAAGGGTGGGGGACTGAGGAAGTATGATGTACAAAGGAAGAAAGCAGATCCAGGTGTGGTGGCACATGCCTGTAATCCCAGCACTCAGGAGGATGAGGCAGGAGGATCGTTGTGAGTTCGAGACCAGCCTGGGCTACAAAGTGAGCTCAAGACCAGCCTGAACTACATAGCGAGACCCTGTCTCAAAAAGACAAAAAAAAAAAAAGAAAAAAACCAACAAAAGGTGAATTAATGTGCATTTACCATTGTGGGTAGCTAAGCCCTATAGGGAGCTCAGGGGAGACTAGGTAGATCACTACCTCCTGAATTGTCATTCGGAGGACATGGACCTGTGGTATTTGTCAGCCATGCCTCTGCCCTCGCTGGGAATTTGGGGCATTCCCCAGGGTGCCAACTCTGTGGCACTTCAGACCAACTGTTATGGCTTGTACCAGGATGTCCCCCCGAAGCCCCATGTGGTCATGGGGGGGAGCTTTGCAGAGGTGGCTGAATCTAGAGTTTGTGATTTGTTCATTGTTTAGAACTGTGATTGGGGGTGTGAGCGCTACACCTGCCTTAGGGCAGATAGCCTGCATAAAATATAAGGGGGGAAAGGAGGCTTGCTCCTCCCCTTTTTCTCTGGCTTGCTTTTGCTGTCTTCCACTGCTATGAACTATTGCCCTTCTGCGATGCCACCCTGCCTTGGAGCCAGCAGATTATGGACTGAAACCTCTACAAACTGTGAGCTAAATAAACCTTTCCCCCTTTAACTTTGGGTGTCAGGTATTTTGTCCAGGCAACAAGAAAAATAATGAAGACACCAGCCCAGGGCACAGATTAGCACACTTCCTCAGCCAGAGAGACAAGAAATCCCATGTGCCTGCAGGAATGGTCTATAGGTAACCTCAGACATGGAGCGCGCCACAGCTGGTCACCACAGCTCTGAACCTCTGTGTAAAATGAGGATGAGACTGTTGTGAACACTGAGCTGCAGTGTGCCAGGTGCACACTTAGACCATGCCTGGCACTGAACAACAGCCTCATATCTGGCAGCTGTGGCTGTTCCAGAGCTGCAGCAGCATCACGAACTTGTGTCTCAGAGTACAGAGTTCCCAGAAAGAAATGTGACTGGGAGAGGGAGGTGACTTCCCAGAGGAGGCATGTCAGGACCAGGTGGTGCTTGGATCTGCAGGAGAGGATCCAGTATGATGACCAGATTTTCCTTTGGGAAATCACTGGCACTGTGGCTCTGGAAGGGAGCCCAGAGTGATTTTAGGTGGAGCCCTTTGTCAAAAAGTGGAAACCTAAGGCCAGAGAGGAGGTGGCTTGCCAATGAGCACTGAGTTAAGTGTCCTGACGCTGAGGCCTGTGCCCCACAGCCCAGCCTGGACCAAGCCCATCATCCTGCCCTCAGTCTTGTAGTCTGGTCTCATCCAGATGGCACCCTGGGCCTGAGGCACCATTAGAGCAGGTGCCAGTTCTTAAGGGACCAGCTGCCCAGGTCTGCCATCCAATTCCCTCAACATGCGAGATTCTCACAAAAATGCCCAGTTGTATCTCTGATGAAGCCAAGTGTCAAAACCCAGGAGAAGAAATGTCAGGTTGAGCCCAGTCACATGCTCCCCGAAATCTGCCATGTGAATGTCATTCGTTGGATTTCAATCCCTTTTATTCTGTAAACTTTTACTGAGTATTCTTAGAAGCCAGGCATTGAGGACCAAAGCTGGAGAGGAAACAAACCCAAGTCAGTGACAATCACAACATAGAAGTATGATGTCCTAGAAGGGTTAAAGAGACATGAGACGGGACGGGGATATAGCGCAGTGGCATAAGCTCCTGCCTGCCAAGTGCAAGGTCCTGAGTTCGATCCCCGGGACCAAAAAAAAAAAAAAAGAGAGAGAGAGGGGAAAGCAGATAGGACAGCAACTAAGTGTGCCAGGGGACAGAGGAGGTGACAGTTGAGTTGGGTCCTAAAGCATACATAGGAGTTTGTCAGGCAAAAGAAAAGAAGCCTTGGGGAAAGATATTCCAGATGTAAGAAGCAGCATGAACAAAGAAGTGAGGCACCAAATGTTTGTGGAAAGCTGAGAAGTTTGTCATGGCAAAAAGTCCAGGTGGAGGGGATGGACTGGGCCAAAG
Source organism: Chinchilla lanigera (assembly GCF_000276665.1). Taxonomy (NCBI): domain Eukaryota; kingdom Metazoa; phylum Chordata; class Mammalia; order Rodentia; family Chinchillidae; genus Chinchilla; species Chinchilla lanigera. The sequence goes on from NW_004955431.1 coordinate 23,487,247, forward strand.
CTAGAGAAGCAGGCTGAGGAAACAGTTGTTCTCAGTAGTCTGGGTCCTGACTGGCCAGTGCCTATGTCTGCATCAGTTGCTAAATAAGATGGTTATTGCGCCTGGGGGTGCAACAAACTATTAACAGAGAATCGAGAGGGTCTTTTCACAGAAAAGTCCCTCTGTACATGTGGTCAGGACGGTCTGATGCGACAGAGGAGAGCAGACCAGCTCCTAAGCCTGTCTGCTTTATCTCTCACTATACCTGGGAGCTTCCCAAGCCATCTATCAGCTGTAAGGAAGATCCAAGTTCCCACAGCTCCCTGTGAATGAGACTTTCAGAATGTGCTGTAATGTTCTGGAAGGTCCCTCATCTCACAAGTGAGTTACAGAGATGAAGCAAGAACTATAATACACACATTCATTCCACTGATACTGGGGTAGCCCCTCAGTGCCAACCATGGACCTCATCCTCAAGGGCAGCACAGGAGTTAGGCAGCCAAGATGGTCAGTCTTGTGAAATTCACACAGTGGCAGATAAACAGAAAATAATCAACAGAAGATAATAATTCAGATTGTGAGAGGCTCAGTGAGGGAAATAAAGAGTGATGTGATGCAGGGCTAGGCAAACTTTGGCCCTGGGGCCAAATTCAGCTCACAACCTCTTTTTGTGTGACTAGCAAGTGAAGGATAGTTTTACAGTTGGGGGAGGGGATGGGGGGAGAAAAAGAAAATGCAACAGAAACCTTAAGATCCACATACCGTAAAACAGTTCCTATCTGGCCCTTTCTAGATTTATGTACTGAGAAAGAGGGTGTCTCTCTCAGCTTAGCAAGCCCTGGTGTTAGGTTTTACAGTTTCTTTCTATATTGAAGGACAACCCCTACCCTAGCAAAGATGAAGCATTGCACTGGTTCAGCATCAAAAGTTCATGAACTTGATTACAGACTGAGTCTCTGCCCTCCGTGCACCTGCAGTAGACAGGAGGTCCTCACTCAGAAGCCCCAGGGACTACTCTAGCTGGGGTGCGTGTGTGGCCCCTCCCTGTGCACGCCCTGAGCCGAGTGAGCGAGTGCTCCAAGAGCTGCTGGTCCAGCAGTTCGAGTCCATTCTTTACTTGTGCCTGGACCCCCTAGGGGCTCACAGGCATGGACACTCTGTGATTGCTGCCCATCCAGCCTGCATTTGGTTCCTGTATGTGTCCTGAACTGACTGGAGACACAGAATCAGGTGGTTCACAAACTGTCAACCCT
>NW_004955431.1:23493653-23522781 GCF_000276665.1 Chinchilla lanigera
GTGTACTTGGCCACTTGCCCATTAGCAAAAGGTCCAGATTTCCAGGTTCTCCTCTCCACCTGCTATCCGAAGTCTGACTCAAACCAGAGTTTTTCTGAGCCTTTATCAAGCCAGATCTGTACTTTTTCTTCTGCATTGGCAGACCAGAGAGCCACCAATGGCACCCCTTACCTCCACTTACCTCTCCTTCAGCCTGAACCTCATGTTCCAAACAGAACCACTGGATGGCTAATTCATGGCACCCCTCTGCAAACCCACAGAGTGGCTACTCTTTCCTCCTTTATTTCAGTCAAATAAATTTCTCAGGCCATGGCCTAGAGTTAACTTTAAAAGCCTGGCACCATGATCACCATGAATTCTAGGCCAGTCTGAACTACATGGTAAGACACTGTCTCAAAAATAAAATAAAATAAAAAATAAATTTTAAAAATATTTTTAAAAGCCTGGCATCATGCAAGAAGGGAAGCAATGTTCATGTCCAAACCAAATCAAACACGTAAGTCTAGCTGTCCCGGAAAGATGGTCCATAAAGTGCACTCCTGCGGCAATTATGAACCAAAAGCCACATGGAATAAGACAAGTCCCCTAAATCCCTGAGCTCACCATTCAACAGCATCTGTGAGACATTCCACAACGTTCTGAGCTAAGCAGGAATCAAGTCAGCTCTTAAAAGAAAAAGGTTGACCATCAATGCTCAGTATAATCTTTTCTCTCTTACCAGCCCTACCACCCTGAAAGATTCAAAAAGACTGTTTTGTGCACAATGAAATCTGTGCCTTATGGACAATAAATTACACCTGAACAATTAGCTATGAAGATGTAAAATGAGCCTTTCCCTAAAATTAAAATAGTTCACACGTCTGTACTTAGTGACAGGACAAATTCTTCCGGTGGCAATGGTGAACATATCCAATGAAAGATGATGGATAGAACATGTTCATTTATGATTCAAACCCCATCCAAATCATAACAGGATTGTTTTGGTTCTGGAAATTGAATCCACAGCCTTAAACAACTTAAGTATATTCCACCATGGAGCTCCATAAAGGGATTCCTAAAGGAATAGACACCTAGCACTCTGGGAGGCTAAGGCTGGAGGGTCACAGGTTCAAGGCCAGCCTGGTCAACCTAGCAATTTAGCAAGACTTTGTCTAAAAAAAAAATTTTTTAAGGCTAGGGCTGTAGCTCAGTACAAAGGCCTTAGGTTCAATTCCAAGTACTGCATAAAAAAAAAAAAAAAGGAATAGGCACACAAGAACAAGGAGAATGAAAAACTGCAGGAACGTCATTTTGGAAGCTGGTAACAGATGAGTGGGGAAGCTGAGCCCGAGCTAATTATGGAACCGCCACCCACCCAAGATAGGGGGATCAGAGGTGCCTGGTGCAGGGGTGATACCAGAAGTTAAAACGCACTCATCATCATCAGCGGAGCACCCCTCCTACCCCACTGGAGGACTGAACACTGAGCCTCCAGAAAGTCAAACAGCCAGCCCTGCACCAGGAACCCTAAGGGCCTGTGGAGAGGGAGAACGGTACCAAAAGCAGGAAATTAAATTAAAGTTTAAATATTGGATATAAAAACCCACAGCCTCCTTCCCCCACTCAGATCTCAGACTGAGGCAAAAACAAAGGCCAGAGGTTGGAAAATTCTTCACAGGGCAGCCTGACCAACTCCAGAGAACAGAGCTCGGGTACCAACATTATTTGCCTTGTGTCCTCTAAGGAGTCTAAGAATGAACAATAGACATGAAAGAAAGTTTCCTCTGCTTTTATTCCAGGGAATATTTCATGGAGAATTACCTCCTGTCAGGGGAAACACACTTTCCTACACTTACTCCATCTTATCTCCCACCAGTTTTCATTCAGAGGAGGGGAAACAGTATATTGTATTTGACACGTACAATTACAAGTTTCCAGAATCTACTTCTGTCTCTGCTGTTATGCTTGTTTCTCAGCACAGCTGAATTAAATTGTCCAGGAACTGGGCTCACCACTCTTCAAGTAAAACTACCTGGGGTGCTTTAAAACCACCAATCCTAGAGTTCCTATATTCTCATTTAATTAGTTGGGGGAAGAGCCAAACATCTCCCGCCCAAAATAAAATAAAATAATAAAATAAGTTTCCCAGGTGATTCTAATGTGCAGCAAAAGTTAGAAACCATCACCTCTGAGTAAGGTCTGCAAATAACAACCCTGCTGCTGTGGTCAGAGCTGCCAGTCAGTCTTTGGAACATACTTTTTTGGGGGTACCGGGAATTGAACTCAGGACCTTGCACTTGCCAGGAAGGTGCTGTGACACTGAGCTCTATCCTCAGCCCTTGAATATACTTTTAGATAAGACTGGGTGGGCAAGGGTTACCAGCTGTCTAAAAAAAAAACTTAACATGAAAGACAGACCAAGATAATTTATCTGGAGGAAACAGAAATGCTACAGGAAGAGAAAAATCTTTAGGCAAGAAAGAGGTGATTAATTTCTCAGATCTTAGACTGTCAGAGAGACAAGAAAAAACATTAAGTACATGAAATCAGAACAAGATGCTGTTTTGAAAAAAAGAAGACAGAAAGAAATATTGACAAAAACAGCAACAACAAAACCTAATAGCAGAAATAAATTTGGAAGTTAAAGATGAAAGGTCACCCCCAAAATAAAGCAAAAGATAAAGAAAACAATAGGAGGGAAAATGAGAGGGCAACTTCCAGAATTCCAACATCAAAGTAATAGGCATCCCAGGAAAAGAGATTAGGAAAACAGAGGGGGAGAAAACATCAAAGACATAATTCGGGATGAAGACCTAGGCTTCCAGATCAACAGGCTCACCAGGCGCTGGCACAGCAGAGAGAAGCAGACCCACATGAAGGCATGGGATGATTAAATTTAATCACTGAGTTTCTGCCCATTAGAAGCCAGACGATAACAGAGCAATTCAAATTTCAGGAAGAAAATTATTTCTATCTGGAACCTTCTATCACAGTGTTAAATCATCAATTAACTATAGGACTAGAACAGACATTTCTGAATTTGAAAAATCAGAAATATTCTCTCTCTCTCTTTGTTTCTCTTTTACTTACTTTCTCTTTCTCTTCTGAAACAGGCTAGCCCAGGAGAGAGGAAAGGAAAATACCCACACAGATGTGAAAGGGAACTTCCAGATGAAATGAGCCTTCCCAGCCTCCTCTGTAGCTAAGATGTGAACCTGTGACCTTAGCCCCACCAATGGGTTCCAACAATTGGAAATGTCATCTGTAGAGAAAACAATGTAAAGAAACAGGTGTCTGGGGCCAGGGATATAGCTCAGTGGCACAGCACTTGCCTGGTAAGAGCAAGGTCCTAAGTTCCATTCCCAGTACCAAAAAATAAAAAATAAATAGGTGTCCACAGGAAGCTATTTTCAAGGAAATGTATCTAACCTGCAGGGAGAACCATACAGATATTGGCATCCCTGACATACAGCCCTGCCCCTGGTTGTACAACCTCCAAGCCTGAGTCTCCTCCCTCCTAAAGATTCTGGAGCTAGTGAACACTCTATAACAAATCCTTCTTCAAACCAGAGGGTATTCCAGTCTTTGCAACTAAGCCCCTGATGGATAGAGTATGACCAAAGATTTAGGACTGAATTCCTAAGTATAGGCTTGTGACACAGAATATTTTTGGGTTTTTTTCTTTGTTTTTGGTACCAGGAAACGAACTCAGGACCTCACGCTTACAAGGCAGGTGCTTGTGCCGTTGAGCTATATCCCCAGCCCTGGCACAGAATATTTTGGTCCACAATAGGCTATGTACAACGTAGAGGTCCCATAAGATGATATTACCTAATAACATCACAATCGTCTTACAGTTTGTGTAAGTATACTCTATGCTATTGGTACAATGACAAAACTTCCTGACAACGCATTTCTCAGAATGTACCCTTGTCTTTAAATAGTGTGTGATTATGTACTCAGAAATTGAAACAAACACAAAGGCAATCATCAACTCCAGAAGGAAAATTGCATAAGAAAGAAAAGTAACAATAGTCCAGTGATGGCAGACCTTTAAGGGACCAAATGCCCAAGCGGCAACTCCAAACCTACTTATCATAACCTACTTATCAACACTGCACTTAAGTCTGAGTACTGAGGTTTTAGTTTATGAAAGAACAACTGATACATTAACATCTTTTGTCTTAAAAACACAGCAACAGAGGTTTCAATGATACAAATGGTTTTTTATTGCCAGGTGTGGTGGCACACACCTGTAATCCCAGCACTTGGGAGGCTGAGGTAGGAGGATCACCACGAGTTCGAGACCAGCCTGGGCTACAAAGTGAGCTCAAGGCCAGCCTGAACTGCATAGTGAGACCCTGTCTCCAAAAGACAAAAAAAAAAAAAAAAAAAAGACTTTTTATTGAAAGGTAAAAGTTAGCATTTGGTATGCTTTTGCACAATTAATGCTTTCATGTTGTATGTCAAATACATGCTGATAATTTGTCAAACCTTGGCTCTCACTTCGTTAGTGTGAGAACAACACATGCAGCACTCAGGTCACCTGTTAGTCTGTTTCTCGTATCAGATCTGATATAATTCAAAGCTAAAAACAGCTTCTCACATGCATAAGATGACCCAAACAAAGTACGAAAAGCAGTACCAAGTGCTTTTGTTGGCTTACAATTATTTGGCAGAGAATTCCACACTTTAAGGGTTTCATTTTCAGAACTACTCTGTGCTGTCCTTTGCCATCCTTTCGTACCCCGTCTTCTCCATCTTCTCAAGTGTTGCATGCAGGTCACAGAATTTATTTTTCCAGACAGAACTTTCTTGAAATTCCAGTAGCTCCTTTTCTAGATTTCCAAAATCTAACTGGTGTAAGCAAGAAAGATCAAGTGTTTCAAAGTTGGCCTTATCTGGAGAAGAAAGAAAACATAGGGGTTGTCTCCATCTTACTGAACTGTAAAAACTGTTACTAAAATTCTCCTTTGCAGCTGCTACAATGCCAGAAAATTCCTTATAGATTTCCTGATGGCTTGTTGGATAGTCTGCAAATGTTGCAGAATTTTCTAAATGCATTTTTAGATTTAGAGAATATTTCAGCTGCCCACTTTCAAGATCTCTTTCAAAAACCTGCAGTTTTCACTCAAATATCATATCACAAAACATGCTTCCTGCTGTCTTCTCTATACCTTGTAGTTTTTTGTTCAGTACATTGAAGCATGGTGTAAAGTCTGTGAAAAACATGAAGTTGTTAAGTCAGATCATATCAGTGGGCTGTGGATATTCCTGGTCTTTTTCATTCATAAGCCGCCTAATTTCATCCACGCAGGCTACAAATGTCTCCAGGACTCATCCTCTGCTCAGCCACCAGACATTATTATAAAGTATTATACTGTCCTTGAAGCTCATCAAGAAGTACTTGAAACTGTTGAAAATTAAGGGAACCAGCCATGACGTAATTCACCATTTGTGTGAGATCTTTGAGGATATCGTCTAATTTTTTGCTGCTTTCCTTGGCACAAAGAGCTTCTTGACATACAATCCAATGAAACTGAATGACTGGATGTTTTGCTCCTTTAACAGAGAACTGTATGAAGCCAGATGCTGCCCCCACCATGCAAGGTGCCCCATCACCAGTAATGCAAACCACTTTTCTGGTCTTATGCCTTATGACAAAAAAGCCTCCATCACAGCATCGTAAATATCAACCTCTCATGTTCTTCCAGGCAAAGACACCAGTTTCACCAGCTCTTCCTTCATATCACCAACAGCACAGCACTAAATTACTGCTAGCTTTGCATGGGTATTTATATCTGTGCTTTCATACCAGCACACGGAGTAACAGGCTGCCTTTTGTAAGTCAGTGGTGAGCTGCTGACTAACATCACCTGCCATGCGCAGGATTTGATCTTTAAGAGTATTTCTGCTAACTGGCATCTCAGAGAGGCGTTGCATAATTTTATCTTTGTTTGGGAAATCATGAAAAAGGGAATCACTCCCAGACAGCAGGGCCATTTTGATAAAATCTCCATTATGGAGGGGTTTACCACATTTTATTATGCACAGTGAAATTTGAAAGCTGGCAGCTGTCAGATGATTTATTTTAGAAAGATATGTGCAAAAGTTAAGATACTTGGGATGATATTTCCTCAACTCCCCTTCAAGAAACACTTTCCTTTCAGTTTCAACAAGTTTGGCAACACTTTTGTGGTTGAAGTCAAAGTGCCATCTGACACCTGATATACGACACAACACTCTCACTACACAGAATATATTACAACACTCTCACTACACAGAATATATTACATTTTCCCAATACATCAATCACTCCAAACGACTCTGCCCAGGCCCCTTGGAATGATCTTCTACTATTTGTTTTCAAATTTGCTTTTTTTTTCTGTAGTCATTTTTAAGTGTTTAAGACTTGGCATCTACAAAAAACACAAAATCAAAAAAGAAAAACTGAAGCACCTATATAAATCTTTTCCTGTAGCAAAAATAGCTAACACTATTAGTTAACACTGAAGAATTGGATATTCCCTGAATCAACAATCCATGATTCTCAGCTAGTGTTCTCTTGAATTTGCTCACCACCAGCAAAAGGAGACAATGTTCTACTGACCACCAGCTTTTGGCCTGCAATGGAAAAAGGCATCTGAGTGCATTTCCTAACTTGTGGGGGCTTCTGCTAAAATCCCAGCTAGTCCAAGCAAATATGTACTATATATCTTTACTCTTGTTTTCATAAATTCTTCACAAACAACTAAATATGATGCTGTAAATTCAATATGACAGGGGGACAGCACAACACTAAAAGTATCTCAGTTGCTTAATTAGAATATCTCTTTGCTAAGTCTTAGATATTAAATTTCAATTTTTCATAAGAAAAACTCAAAGCTAAACTCTTGTGTTAATAAAAATGAAGGTATTAAAACTCACAGCCAGTCCAAGAAAATACAGTGATACCTCAGCTGTCAAATAGCTCCAACCTTGAACATTCTACTACTTGAACAGCAAAGTTTAAAAAAAAAACAAAAAAACACAAAAAAACCTGCTTGGTGTTCGTAACTTTCCTTGATAGCCCAATCAAAAATCTGACTTGAAAAACCTTGTGCAGGCAGAGAGTGAGTCATATGTCACATCTCACCACGGACACAAAGGGGTGACACTTCATTATAAGCACCACTCTTGCCCATACAACATATAGTACTTGTGTTAGTGCATTAAATCATTCATCGTTGTACTTTTTTTTGCACTTTATTTGCATAGAATATGGTAACCATAGCTCCAAAGAAAGTTAGTGATTCCAGCAGTAAAGCTACGAGGAAAACTGTGAGAACCACGGTAGAGTTAAAGAAAGAAATCATTGCAAAATTCATTAAAGTCCTGGAAAAATGAATTTATGAGTATAATTTTGGGGCCTCAGAACCAATTGTTTTCCATTATTTCTTCTGGGAAAAATGTGTTCAGTTCTCATACTTTTCAGTGTTGGAACAAATTGAGTTCTACAACTGAAGTATGGCATTAGGATCACCTCGGATGCCTTAAGAAGGCAATGCATTGACAGCCATATGAAAGCTCAGAGGAGCTGCAGCTAAAGAATTGTGGCTCCTGACATCATCGCCTGGAGCCACGCCTCCTTTTCAAGCATGCACATGGGCCCCTGTGAGCACTGTTTTCTGACACCAGCCTCTGGGGAGATGCTGGGGTGACTTGGCTCTCGTGCCAAAGAGGAGGGCTCTGCGTGCCCTGTGCAGCATGCGTGTGATAGATAGGACTGCCATAGTCCACATACCACATGATTGGGTTGGGAGTGAGACGTGTGTAACCTTATTAATGGAAACATGGAAGCTTGACTTAAAGCAATTATAATTATATCAGGAGAGAGGACGGAGAGGGGATAAAGGAAGCATGTGAGAGGGAGATGTACTTATTTCCTATGGCCGCTGTAACAAATTAAAATACACAGCGTAGCTTAAAGTAACACAGACATCTTACACTTACAGATCAGAAGTCAGCTAGGGGCCTCATTGATCTCGAATCAAGGTGGCAGCAGGGCTGTGTTCCTTTCTGGAGGCTCTAGAGAAGATGCCCATTTCCGCGCTCATTCATATTGACAGCAGAATTAAGTTCCTTGCAGTAGTAAGACTAAAGTCCCTGTTTCCTCTCTGTCAGCTGAGGGATGGATGTTCCCAACTTCTGGAGATCACCCACATTCCATTTCCTCTGATACTAAGCCCATGTGCTCCCACAGCCCCTCTTTATGATTTCCCTATGAATTGAAATTGCTTCAGTCTATGTACTAAAGGAAGGTTATATATAGAAAAAAAATTAGCAGTGACTAGACAATCATAGGTAGAAAGTACCAGTGAGATTCAGTGAGTCATCACCTGGAAATTTGGAAGAGGTCTTCTTTTCAGAGGACTTGTAGCTGGAGAGATATGAAGGCTGGAGCTGCTGCAACCACTCTGTGACTGAGGTTAAGGTTTGAGGCTTAAGGTTTAAGGTTAAGGTTCTCTTTCAGCATAGAATAGAAAAAGAGGCATGGTATGTTCCAGTAATATCGCTGTAGTTAACTACTGTTTCCGGACAATGTCTGTAGCCTCCGATTTCTGGTCCTAATAACAACAGTTTCCCTTAAGAGTGCTTCCCAGCCCTGCTTGTCCATTAGGAAAACCCGGCATGCCTTAAAAAGGAAAAAGCAAAAACCAGGCCTGGCCCTATCACCCAGGAATTCAGATTCACTTGATCTAGGATAGAGTGGCTCTGGAAGAATGGGGAAAGCGGAGGGGGACAGACAGGAAGAGAGAAGCAGGACTTCAGCCAGAGCTTCTCGTGTTGTCAGGCTGGTCTGATGAAGCACGGCTCTTGCCATGCTTTCGTGCAAAACAAATGCCAGCTAAATTTAGCTTCCTTTCTCCTCCCCATTCGCCTGAGGAAATGGGATTTGTTTGACATTTTGGTGGAAAGCAGAAGCAAGACTGAGATGAGAAAGACTTCATCCTAGAAGGCACACATAGGGAATCTTTGGCCTTGGGGACACACCAGCATTGTGCATAGGCAAGGAGCCCCAACCTGCAAGAGAGGAGGTTGGCTGGAGTGAGGGAGAGCCCCGAGAGTGGCAATGGGAACACCTGCCTGAGAGCCACAGCCTCCTGTGATTGCCCAGGAGCTGGCCAGAAGGAGGAAGGGTGGAGCTGTCACTGGGCCCAAGAACTACCCTGGCTGGATGGTCCAGCTCCATCCCCAAGGCCAAGTGCAGGTCTAAGACAACATCCTGAGTGGACTGGAAACAGCTGGGGTGGAGCAGAAAGGCGGTGGGAGGCCTGAGCCCGCTCTCAGGGGTGGTGGACATGAGCCACCCCATAGGAAGTACCCAGAACAGCACCGGCGCTGCAGGAGGCAGGCTGGTTCGGCAGGGATGCACAGGCTTACCCTCACCCCGTCAGGTCTCCCACAAGTGCCATGGGCTCCGACGGTCCCGATCCGGGCTCTTCCCCTGGTGATCACCAAACCACTGCTGCTCACCCTTGACCCTGCAGAGTGACCATCCAGGGATCATGTGCAGTCAGGAATTAAATGGGGGGACAGCGCTGGCCAGACAGCAGGTGTTTGTCGTCAGCTCCCGGGGGTTGCTGTGGCTTGGCCAAAATTCCGGCACTAGAATTTTACCCGAGGGGCAAGGTTCATTCTATTCCTTCTCTTCCTCCTTCTCCTTTTTCTTCTCCTCCTCCCTCACTCTCTCGCCCCCTCCTCCACTTCCTGTCGCACTCTGTCGCACGTTCTTCCTCTTCCCTCCTCTCCAGACCATCGCTCCATCTCTCCCCGCCGCCCATCTCTTCCTTCCCTTCCCCCGTTCCTGCCCTCTCATTTGCCACCCCAGGGAGAACTGCTACCCTCAGGAACTGCCCACGCGGCTGGCCTAAAAAGGCAAAACTACCAGCCTGCTCCAAGGGGCTCCAAGGACACCGCCTGCCCCCGTATTTGCAAAGGCAGACCCAAGGTTCAAGCAGGATACCACCAAATGGAGCCGCTCAAGGCTGGGCTCCTGCATTCCTTTCTTCATAACCACACAATCACTCTTATCGAGGCCCTGGCAGAGGCAGTCATCCTCGGAAGCAACAAAGCCTCCCACAGCCACTTCTCTCTGCTGTCCTTCCCCACGGCAGCCCGGCAGAGCCAGCCCTCTCATGAAGGGGACTTTGGCTGATTTGTTGTCGGTTCTCGTGTCCTTCTCCAGCTGGCTTCTCCCCTGGGAGAAGGGGAGGGGGCTCCTCACCTGCCCTTCCTCTGCCATCAGGGCCCAAGCCCAGAGAGGTCTTCGCGGTCCTTTCTTCCATTTCATTCCTGGAGGGGCACTAACAGAGACAGGCAGAGTCATCAGGAATGGACACAGCCTGTCCTGCAGGAAAACTCACAAGAGCCTAGTTGTGAACATGTGTGTGTGCCCTGGATCCTTTTGTTTTGCTTCGTTTGTTTGCAATAGAGTCTCTCTATGTAGTTCAGGCTGGCTTTGAAATCACTTTGTAGCCCCAGGCTAACTTTGAACTCCCCAATCTTCCTGCCTCTGCTTCCCAAGTGCTGGAGTTACAGGCATGCACCATGTGGTCTGGATTCTAAGAGTGAAAAAATGAAAGTGACCTGTAATACAATCTGTTATGGCTTGTATCTAGATGCCTCCCCCAAAAGCCTCATGCACTCATAAGTGGGGCTTTTTGGAGCTGGCTGGATCTAGGGTGTTTGATATTGGGATTAAGGGCATGTGGTACTGAATTAGTCCACTGATTGGTTTAGCATAGTTCTGGGTGTAGATGAATGGATTTACGGAAGAGAGAAGCCCCAACCCTGTGTGGAGGTGGTACCACCCAAAAGGTTTGGGGTGAAAGGGAAAGGCAGGTGCTCTACTTGCTACCGGCTGCTGCTCTGCTTCCTGCCTGCCCTGCCATGGACTGTTTCTCCTCTTTGGTGCCCCTCTGCCATAACCGCTGCCTTGGAGCCAGCCAACTATGGACTGAAACCTCTACAAACTGTGGGCTGTAATAGACGTTTCCTCCTTTAACTTGGGATGTCTGGTATTTTGTCTCAGCAATCAGAAAAGTCACCAAGACAACATCACTGTGAAACAGAATGCCCAGTGGCCACAGGAACCACTGGGAAGGTCCAACATGGAGTGTGGTTTACCACATGCTGCCCCTACTCTGCGCACATTACCCAGATTATCTCATTTAATGTCACAACACTGACTGTGAGGAACAGTTATTGTCCCCATTTCCCAGCTAAAGAAACTAAAGCTCAAGGCTCTTTATTGCCCCAAATTGGATTTCACTCCATAGCAACCAATCTCCAATTGTTAAACAAATTTTAGTGAGTTTTCCTTTTTTAAATATAAACCATGAGAAGTAAAACACGAGCTTCCAGAAGTAATGTAAGAGAATAGCTTCACGACCTTGGGTTAAGCAAAGATTTCATTGTGGGAACACAAAAGAGCTGAGGGCATGCTCCGGAACTTTCTCAGCACAGGAGCCTACCTCCTTCTCAGCCCAGAGCTGCATCTGGAGGAGAGAAGTTTATAAACCCAGGGAGGGGAACCCAGCACCTGTCAGTCCCAACAAAGAAGGTGTGAGGACCTGGGTGAGGGCACCAGGGGGCGCCCTTCGGCTAGGGCAACCGGACATGCAGCAGCAGCTGGCGATTGTCCTGGTCTCTTGACGGGAAAAACAAAGCTTGGGCCCCTGCAAGCTCTGTACAACACTGCGCTGGCAGGTTATCCTCGAAGCTCCCATCTCAAGCTACGGGTAATGCCACTGAGCCTCAGAAGACCAGACAGCTCACATGAGGCCTCCCACAGGGAGCAGGGCTCCTTGGGCAGCAACCCTGTCCCTTTCTCCAGGCACCTCTTTCCATCCCAGCTGCCAAATGCTGTTAGGGATCATCACTGTGTCATTTGCAGAATTAAATGTGAGCAAATAGATGGACTGGGATAGGGACAATCTAGCCACCAGAGTCCTGGGTACATAGTGACGCTCCAACGTGCTAGGGCCGGAGAAGGTAAATCTCAGCCCATCATCCCCAGGTGACTTTGAGAACATGCAGCCAGGCAGACCTCCTCAGGGGCCTCAGGAACTTTTCTCCCACTGCAACAAGGGCCCCTTTGCAGGTACAGGCTACAAGGGGCGGAAAGAGGTCCCAAGAGCTTGGAGTGAAAGTACAGACCAAAGAGTGAACTTGGGTTGCTGCCCCTGGCCACGCTTAGAGGATGCAGCTCTCTTACATGTGCTTGGAGGAGAGAAGGGCTGAGCTCTGAAACAAGGTCTTAGCAGGGGTGAGTTGAGGACACACAGTGACACTGTTATTCCCAACCCACCGAGCTGCCCAGCTAGGACTGTCAGCTATTATAGCCCTGACCCCAGGCCCAGGTATAGGCCTGGGCAAGCCTGGCTCTGAGGTCAGGGCTGGCACTTCTATCAGGAGTCCTTCAACGGCTGGGAACACCTGCCAGGGACACCTGCCCTGTGTTCAGGGCAGAGCTGGGTTCAAATCTCAGCATCACTACCCATCAGGTACACACGTGGTTCAGTATTTCCCTTCCCTGAGCCCCTGCTATGCCCCACATAAAAAGAAGCTAATAACCCACCATAATTCATGAGATTAATGGGGTGACGCATAGGGCTCAGCCTGGTTAGCTGCCGTCACAGATCCGTTTCTCAGGTCTACACCTGAACTTCATTTTCATTTAACTCATGTCTGTTGCACGTCCCCTTTATTCTGGATGATGGAAACGCACTCAAGCAAAGAGCCCTGTCCACTCAGCTTTCACCGGGTTCATCTCTAAATTCTGTGTGGTACTGGTCTGGGAGGGGGTGGGCAATGATGGACCCTGTTCTTTGGGTCACATGGTCTCTGCTGTGTCTTCCTCCCCCAACACCAAGGCCCTTGATTTAGTTACTTTTCTCTCATTGCTGAGACAAAATACCCAAAGCCCAGAGTTAAAGGGGGAAAGGTTTAGTTAGCTCAGTTTGTAGAGGTTCCCAGTCCATAATCTGCTGGCTCCAAAGCAGGGTGGCATGGCAGTGGGGCAACTGTTCATGGAGGTGGAAGACAGCAAAAACGAGAGGGGAGGGGAGCCATGGGTATGGGGGTGCACACCTGTAATCCCAGCACTGGGGAGGCTGAAGCTGGAGGATCTATGTGAGTTTGAGGCCAACCTGGGCTACACAGTGAGTTCAAGGCCAGCCTGAACTGCATATCAGACCCTGTCTCAAAAGAACAAAAAAGACACAGAGAGAGACTGAGAAGGGCAGAGCAAGCCTCTTTCCCGCCCTTATATTCTACATGCGGGCTGCCTCCCCTCGGGCGGTTGCAGCACTCACACCTATAGTCCCAGCACTGGACCATGTGTCAGTCACAAACTCTAGATTCAGCCACCTCTGAAAAGCCCAGTCGCACGCCTGCAAGAAGCTTTAGGAGGACAGCTAGACACAAACCATAACAGCCCCTTATGTCAGCAGCAGAGCTCCCTTTGGGCCAGGGTCTCTCACTCATTACTAATGACATTTGGGGCCAGCTAATTCTTTGTTCTTGGGAGCTGTCCTGTCCAGTGTGGGATATTTAGCAACATTCCTGGCCTTGACCCATTAACACACCAATAGCAACACTCCTCATACCAGTGTGACAATTAAAAGTGCCTCCTAACATTTCCAAATGTCCTCTGGGGGACAAAAATCATCCCAGATTGAGAACCACAGTCCTGGGCCACTTGGCTCCTCCTGCTCCCCTCTAACCTCTACACCTGATAAAGCCTCTCAGGCATGTTGGCCCTCACTCCCCCAGGCCATCTCTTCGTCCTGACCACCCTGGGGTCTCTCTACATCCTGTGAGCAGCCTGGAGATCTCAGGACATCAGTGGCTGGCACAAGAGAGGTGGCATGCAAATGATGCAGCCCCAGGCAGTCAGGAAGAGCAGGTGGTATGGGAGATGGGGCCCATCCTCATCTCCCTGATACAATACCTGTGTGTCCTGCAAAGTTCACGTGCTGGAAACTTAAACCCCCAGCTCAATAGTATTGAGAGTTGGGCCCTTTAAGAGGTAACAGGTCACTGTGCTCTGCCCGTGTGCATGGATCAACGCCATTATGACAGGAGGGAGCTGCTTATGCAGGGGCTAGGCTCCTGATAAAAGGGTGGGTGTAGTTCCCTTCATTTCCTCTCTCTTGCCTTTTACCATGGGATGATGTCATAGGGAGGCCTTGACTAACCATAGTCTTACCAGCTTCTGTGCTTTATATACCTCCAGCCTCAGGTATTCTGTTATAGTAGCTCAAAAAGAGCCTGCCCACTGCAGATTTTCAGCGCAGCCACCCTGCTCTGCAGATGCTTGGTGTGGTGTCAGATCACCTCAGCCCTTTCCCTCAGGACACCCATGCTGTGCTACACACCGTGGGTGAAGGCTCACACCTTGGCACTTGCCCGCTGCTCCTCAGGAGGCCAGCTCTTTTGCCCAGACCACACTGGTGCTTGCTCTGTTGCCTCTGTGTTCTCACCATGACAGGACAACACGAAGATTCTTCACCTTCCCTCCTTGGCTGAGTCCGAAAGAGGACACACTGACTCCACCAGGCCTCACCACCGTCCCACAGCAGCTGTCATTTACTTCTCTCCTATCCTTGAATTGGAGAGAAACCAGGGACTCCATATGGCAGGAGAAAGAAAGGGCCTGAGTCATACAGTTGAACTGGCAGACACAGGGTGCCTGCCTGGGCCTCTGAGGCGGACTTGAAGGGGCTGTGCCATTTCTGAAGCCCCTCAGCCTGGCTCCTCCCACACAGTTGCTTCTCTGTGCCTCAGTTTCCTCACTGATAGACTAGGAGTGATAACAATGGTCTCTGCTTCCTGGGACTATTCTGGTTTTGTTTTTGTTTTTTTTTCCGGTACCAGGAATCGAACCCACAACCTTGCACTTGCAAGGCAGGTGCTGTGCCGCTGAGCTAAATCCCCAGCCCCATTCCTGGGACTATTCTGAGAATTAAATGACATTCATGTTCCCCAAGCCCTGAGCATAATCCCTGGCACACAATAAATCTCAGCAGCCATGACTTTCGGCTGTTAAGTTGCTGCCTCGTCCCACAGCAAGGGAGTTTGAGCGACTGAAGTCAGCCCTTTGGAATCATTTGCCTTATGTGCACTTGAAGCATCATTAAAAAGAAGACCAAAGAATAAAAAACACACAATCACTTCAACTTCACTAGTGTCCCCCAAAAGGCTCAGGACGCTGAGTCCTCTGAGGACAGAGCCTCATTAAATCACAGACATCTGTAAACTTCTAAGGAGCCATGCAGCAAGTGACTTGGAGAAATCTGTTTGAACTAAAACATGCTTTGCCTCCTTCTCAAGGAGAATTATTTTTGTAGGCAGCTCCTAACTTCACATAGCAAAAGGTAAATCTATTCTCCCATCTGAAGCCAGGGTTGGATGGATATGGCCGGAAGTGGCCAGGTACTCCATGTCCGGGACTAGAGTCTTTAAAATGACCAAGGCCTTGTTCTGGCCCAAATTTCCAGACAACTGACTGAACCTCCCACTACCCCTGCTCCTCAGCCCTTGAGAACCAATCTTCCAGATACCCTGAAATTCACCTGAGCCACATGACGAACTGGCTTGATGATGACTTCAAGGGGCAGCCACAGCTGCAGACAAAGCACAGTAATAAAAAAAAACACCAAGAACCTCAACAGACAGGACAGAATCAGACCACAAACAGCCTTCACTAACTGAACATGGAAAGCCCCCAACCACATCTCCCATGGAAAGGAGGATCTAAAATGGGGCAATTCTCATTCATATGCATTCATTCAGTGAATATGCTGGGTGTCACCACTCTCCTACGCAAAGAAGTCACAGCAGGAACAAGGTCCCCCCACTCCCTTACTGGTCCTCCCAGAATTGAGTTCCACTGAGGGACCAACTCTGAGTAAACCACGCAGCTCCCCATGAAGCTGCCCCCCAACACTGGGAACCCCAGCTAGAAGGCAGCAACCTCCAGGCATGATTTTGACATTAAGGGAAAAACAAAGGCAGGGACAAACTCAGCACAAAGGGCAGTTTGGGGCTGGGGAGGGTGGAGTAGGGGTAGAAGTGGGATGGTGCAGCCCTCCATCCATAACCTCAGACTTTTCTGACTATGTGCTTGCTGCCCAAGGACCAAAACAGCCCTGTGTCACAGCCCCATGCAGTTCACCTGTCTGAGGTCATTGCAGACCAAAACTGGGCTTCCTCCGGACCCATCCCAAGAGGAAACACGGGCCTTCTCACATCTGTGAGGTCCTGGCAATGCCACTCTGCCTCTTTATCCCATCCCGGCCCAGTCCTGTGAGCAAGGCAGAGCAGGGAGCACCACTCCCACTTAAGAGGCAAGGAAATCACCCTCGTCCCTAACCAGAGCTCCCTGCCTGCCCCACCAGCCTTCTATGAGGCTGGCACCACCCAGGAAGTGACAGTCTCTCAGTCCCAGGAAGCTGGGGGGTGCTTCTTGCTCAGCAGGATCAAAGTTTGGGGTTCATGGGGAAGGTCTGTGTCTGCCCTTGGTGCTTCTGCTTCTCAGGAACCACGTGCTCTCAGGTCCCTGCCTCAGTCCAGGAATGAGGGAGCCCCACCACTGCTCCCGAAATGCCTCTGCCACCGAAGCTCACCCCAAGCCCTTTGTTCTCGGAACCAGGATACTTTTGACAAGAAACCAAAACAAATGACACTACCGGGTGGGCTGGGACATTTACCACGTGTTTCTGTTTCTCTTACCTGGATGTCAGAGCCAAGAGCAACTGAGAGCGAGGGGAGGGGGTGGTAGGAGACTCCCTGTCCTCCCCCATATCCGCCATGTGGCTGAACCCCAGACCAACTGAGTTTCAGGGAAGACAGCTTTGTGGGCACCACAGTCTCTTGATCGGCTGGCTGTGGCTGGATGATGAATTTGCTTTTAATATAAAGAAACCAGGAGGATTCTCTCCTTGTAGACCCGAGCAGCCCAGAGGAGGAAGAGAACATTAACATCACCCAGAGAAAAGGCACAGAACACGACTGACAGGACCACAGAAGCCCTTACATATGCAAAATCCTTATACTTGTCTGAGGATGCCCAACTTCCAAGCCGCCTACCTATAGTTGGGGAATTGCCTACTGCTATGGGCTGAAATGTGCCCCGCCCCCATTCCTATGTTGTAACAACCAATACTGTCGTAACTGTCAATACTGCAGAATGTGACTTTCTTTGAAGACAGAGTCTTTAAAGAGGTAATTAATGTTAAACAAGGTTGTTGGGGTGGACCCTAACCCACTATGCCTGGTGTCCTAATAAGGAGATCAAAGAGAATTCAAGAAAGATGGCAAACTAGGAAGCAATAGGAATCTGTCTTCCCACCTAGAGAACAATTGCACTGGCCAGTGAGACAGTCCTGAGTTCAATTCCTCTTACCTACAGGAGGCTTCCTACTTGCAAGGGAAAGCACCGTTGATCTCAGTCAATCTCAGCTGTCAGCACACTAAGTTACCCATCCTCCACCCCAGCAAGGTGTCAAGGAGCTGCACACGCATCCACAGAGTGACCAGTGCAGCCTGTGGGAGCCAGGATGGGAAAAAATGGGCCCTGTCTTCAAACCTCAGGGATCTGTGCTCTGCTTGCTTCTGATGATAGAGGTGCAGAGTAAGAGGCAAACAGCCATTATTTTTGCAGGCCTTCATTGTTAACGCCCCTCTCCTCTGGCTAACGTGATTTCCAAGGGATTTTTAAGACTCAGAATCCTTATTGTTCACTTTCTTTCCCATTTGGAATCCACTCATTTAAGGGTAGAATATTTGAACCAGGTGTAGTGGCACACACCTGTAAGTTTAGCACTCAGAAGGTTGAGGCAGCAGGATTGTTGCAAGTTCAAGGCCAACCTGTGCTATAGAGAGTTCAAAGCAAGGCTGAACTACATAGTGAGACCCTGTGGAGGTTGTGAGGGAGACTAGAATATTTGAAAGCCATTGTATATCTGGGGAAACCTAGAAAGTAAACATGAATACCCAGGAAAAAATGCAGGGTCAATAAACACCTAAGAAACCCTTATGTTTATACCTGAAGCTGATCCTTAGCATCAAGACATTCTACAACAATAAAAAAGAAATTTAAAAAAAAAAACAAACAGCAAACCCTAGAGAAGGAGAGGATCTGATTTCCAGAGTAACTACATTATCAAATTCAAATATAAGTTGGACATGGTGGTGCCCCCCTGTAATCCCAGCACATGAGAGGATGAGGCAGGAGGATCACCATGGCTAGGCTACAGTGAATTAATTCAAGGCCAACCTGAACTATGTAGGAAGACCCTGTCTCAAAAAATAAATACATAAATATGAGTGTAAGTTTTCAGAAGAAAAAATCACAAAGCATACAAAGGAAGAGGAAAGTATGGCCCATTCAAAATAAAAATAATACATCAACAGAAACTATCTCTGGAGGCAAAAACATGATAGCAGATCTACTAGAACAAAAATTTTTAATACAACTGCCCTAAAGATGTTAAAAAAAAAAAAACAACTAAATATCAAGGGATATAGCTCAGTGACATAAGTGCCTACCTGGCAAGCACAAGGTCCTGAATTTGATTCCCGGTACCAAAAAAAATAAAAATAAAAATAAAAAAACTAAAGAGAGATGTAGAAAAAGTCAAGAAATGGTATGCAAACAAAGTGAAAAAAATTTAAGAGCTCTAAGACATAAGAAGAATCCAAAAGAAATTCTGGAACTGAAAATATAATTTTAAAATGTAAAATTTTTCACTAGCAGGATTAAAATGTAGATTTGAACAGGCAAAAGAATCAGTGATCCTGAAGATAGGACAATGGAAAAAATATTATTACATTTAAAGAACAGAAAGAAAAAAGGTTGAAGAGAAGTGAACAGAGCCTATGAGATCTATGAGACACCATTAGCCAACCAATTGATCCCACAGGAGTTCCAGAAGACAGAGAAAACATAAAAACTGTATGAAATAATGGCTGAACACTCCCAAAATTTGATGAAAGACATGAATATAAATGTCCAAGAAACTCAGGGAACATCAAGTAAGTTGAACTCAAAGTGACTCACACCAAGACACATATAATCAAACTTCTAAAAGATGAGAAAATCTTAAAAGCACCAAGGGAGATTCAACCCATAATATATAGGGGAGCCCCAGTACAATTATCTGTGGATTTTTCATCAGAAACCTTGGAACCAGGAGGCAGTGGGCTGATATATTCAAAGGGGTAAAAGAAAAAGAACTGTCAACCAAGAATCCTATATCCAGCAACTGTCCTTCAAAAATGAAGGAGAAATTAACAAAGGCTGAGGGAAATTGTTACCACTAGATCCTCCCTGAAAGAAATGCTCAAGGGAGTGCTGCAGAGTGAAACGAAAGGACACCAGACAGTAATTTGAAGCCGTATAAAGAAATAAATACCTCAACAAAGGTAAATATCTGGGCAATTATAAAAGCTAGTAGCATTGTAAAGGGTTGGTAATTTTACTTTTTGATATGACGTAGGAAAATAATACATTTTTTCAAAAATTAGTCTAAAAGCTAGGATTAATGTAACTTTGGTTTGTAACTCCTCATATTGTTCTCTATATAATGTGAGAAACTAATGAATATAAATCAGTTATGAGTTTATATTTGGAGGCACATAACACATAAAGGTGTAATTTTATGATATTAGCTACTGAAAAACATAGGAACAGAGCTATAAATGAGAATTTTTTTATGTGACTGAAGTTAAGCTGGGATTAATTCAAATTAGAGTTCTATAACTTTAGGATGTTAAATGTAATTTCCATGGGAACCACAAAGAAAATAGCTATAGAATATACACAAAAAGAAATGAGAAAAAGAATTTAAACATTTCACTACAAAAAAATCAAGTAAATAAGAAAAATAAGACAATAATATGGGTTACAAAGCCTATGAAGCATATAGAAAACAAGTAGAAAATAGTCTTTCCTTAAGTAATTACTTTAAATGCAAATGGATTAAACCCTCCAATCAAAAGACAGAAATTAGCAAAATCATTTTACAAAAACACAATGCAGCTATATGCTATCATAAGAGATGCACTTTATTTCCAATGACACAAGTAAATTTTAAAAAATGAAAGAAAGGGGGAAAAATCATACAAACAATAACCAAAACAGAATAGAGATAGTTTACTTATATCAAACAAAATAGACTTTAAATCAAAAAAGTTTACAAGAAACAAGGGCATTATATATTGATAACAGATTAAATACAGAAATCAACAGTTATAAGCATTTAAGCCCCTAATGACAAGCCATCAAAATATGCAAAGCAAAAACTGACAGAATTGAAGGGAGAGATAAATAGTCCTATAATAACAGTTGTAGGACTCACTTACTCTCAATAATGGATAGCACAACCAGACAGAAGATAGGGAAATAGAGAACTCAACACAATAAACCAGTGAGATCTAAGGGACATGTACAGAACACTGCAGGCGATAAGAACAAGCATACACATTCTTCTCAAGCACACATGAGATGTTTTCCTGATAGGATGTTCATTAAAGCACAAATTAAATCTCAGTAAACTTTAAAAGATAGATATTATACAGAGTCTATTCTCCAACCACAATGAAATGAAGTTAAAACTAATAACATAAGTAAAATTGGAAAAGTCACACACTGTGGAAATTAAACAACATACTTTTAAATAAGCAATGGACCAAAGAAGAAATTACAAAGGAAATTAGAAAACACTTAGAGATGGATAAAAACAAGAACACAACATACCACAACTTAAGGAATATAGCACAAACAAACAAAAAATAGTGCTAAGAAGGAAATGTATGCCTGTAAATGTTTACATTAAAAAATAAAACAAACAAAGCTCTCAGATCAATGACTTAATCTTACAACCCAACCAACTGGAAAAAGAACAAACAAAACCCAAAGCTAGCAGAAGGAAGAAAATAATAAAGATTAGAGCTGAGATAAATGAAATCAAGAATAGTGAAACAATAGAAAAAGATCAAAACAAGTGAAGCAAACCAAGGTTTCTTTAAAAAGGTTGAGAGGGGCTGGGGATTTAGCTCAGTGGCACAGCGCCTGCCTGGCAAGCGCGAGGTCGTGTGTTCAATTCCTGGTACCAGAAGAAAAAAAAAAAAAGGTTGACAAAATTGATAAACTTTTAGGTAGGTAGACTAAGAAAAAAGAGAAAATTCTTAGGAAAAAAAAAAAAACAGGATAAAAGCTTCAGGATACTGGATTTGGCAATGATTTTTTTTAATGTGACACTGAAGGCATAGAAAACAAAAGAAAAACTAAACAAATTGGATTTCATGACAACTAAAAATTTCCGTGCATCAGAAGACAGAGTAAAAAGGCAACATAATGGGAGAACATAGTTCATATATCTGATAAGGGATTAATACCTAGACTATATCAAGAACTCCTAAAACTTAACAATAAGAACTCAATTCAAAAATGGACAAAATGCTTGAATAGACTTTCTTCCAAGAAGGTACAGACAACTTCCCTAGAGCGCCGTGCTCACACATTTGTCAAAGCCGTTGCTGGCGAACCGAGCACATCCCATGGGTATGAGTCCACTAGAAGGCGGCTCCTTGAAGTTTGTGCCTGGATTCCCCTAGACTTCATCCCATCCTTTTCCATTTGCTATTGTTCTTTGTTTCCTTCTGTTACAATTAATCTTACCCATGGGTACACCTCTACACTGAAGCCTATAAGTTCTTCTAGCAAATTGCCAGATGTGAGGGCAACACTGGAAACCCTCAACACGTCCACTTACCCCACTGGAGCATGCTCTTCTCAAATGACGGACCCACATCTTTGTCCCAGCAACAGTCCTGAGTGACCAGAACAGGAACCACCCGGAGATCTGCTGGCCGTACAGGCTGCCGGGACACATACGTAACGTGACTCAGAGGGTCTGGAGCTAGCCCTGGAAAGCAGGTTGCTGACATCCCCTAGAGGATGACGTTTAACTGGACTTGGGAACATACGGTTAGAAGACTTCCCCGACCCAGGATGTGGAGAGAAAGGAACACTTCTTCACTGTTGGTGGGAATGTAAATTGACACAACCACTGTGGAAATCAGTATGGAGAGTCCTCAAAACACTAAAAATAGAAATTCCATTTGACCCAGCTATTCCTCTGTGGGGTATCTTCCCAAAAGAGGTAACATACCACAGCCATGTGTGTGTATCTGTATTTATAGCTGCACAATTCATAATAACTACATTTTGGAGTCTGCTTTTATGCCCATCAACAGATGAATGGATAAAGAAAATGTGGTACTGCTACACAATGGAGTACTACTGTGCCATTAAGAAAGATAAACTAAAAGCATTTGTAGGAAAATTGATGCATCTGGAGGCCACAACGGTAAGTGAAATAAATCAGACACACAATCTTGTACATCGTATGCTTTCCCTTTTATGAAAAATGTAATAGGAAAAAGAAGAGAAAAAAGATAAAGAAAAAAGTAACTACATACATTCTGCATATGTTTCTGTTGTCGGTCTCTGGTTTCACTCTGACATGGTGTAAGGGCTCAGGTTGCAGGATTTATATTTCTTTGGACAGGTTAAGGGCTATTGTTGTTGTGAACATGGTCTATTTTAAAAGAAAAAAAAAGTAAATTCCCAAAACAGGAAAATCTATGAAGATAGGGAGTAGCTCAGTGGTTACCTCGATTTACTGGGGAAGGACTGGGAGGTGATGACTTTCAGTAGGCTGAGTGTTTTGATTTGGGATGGCAAGAAGGACCTAATTTTAATTGTGGTTGTGGTTGTAGAGCTCTGTAAATGTGCTGGAGTCTACTGAATCTTTTTTGTGAAATCCAATTTTAAGTTGGTAACTTGTATGGTGTACAGATTTTTGGTTTAATAAAGTTTTATTAAAAAAAAAGATTTTTTTAAAGAGAAGACTTTCCCCACGCAGAATCTGGATGTCTGAGGTTTCAAACCAGCTTGGACACAGACCTGAGGGGCTCTCTTGGGCATCCCTTCTCCCAGAAGCCCATGTCCCTCCACCACCAGTCAAGGGACTCCAGCCACACCCAGGGCTCTTGGTATTTTGGTGGTCCCAGGTCCCTTTGTAAATCTGATGACAGCAACAACCCTCTCCCCCAGGAACACATGCAGGCACATGCGCATACACACACATTCATACAGAGGCTTCATTTTACCTACAAACTAGGAGGCTGCAAACTAGATCCTCACAGACCCACATGAAATCCCTTACCTGATTCAGCCCAAAGGGCCTCCAAGTCTCACATTACGATTCTATCAACAACCTGGTCAGGCAGTGAGGCCTGCTGTGTCACCTCAGCCCTTCCAACTCATGAACTGATGTGCTTTGCACTGGTCCCCTAATATCTGTAAAATTGCAAAGACCAAGACTAATTTTCTCTCTAGAGTGCTGCAGACAGAGATAGAGGGTTACATCAAGTATGGTTATTAAATTTCCATATTTAGAAGTATGAATCCAGGCTCCTCAAGGAGTCCTTGGAAGCCATTCAGTTCTCGGTAATCAGATCTGTGGCTGCGGCAGCGACACTCCACAATTTTACTCAGGTGAATGGGAGGCTGAGGCCCCGGTCCCAGGTGAAGCGAAGACCAAGGCCACGGTGGCAGAAGCCTTCCATGTGGAGACTGGAGCTGAAACTGAGGCTCTTACCTCAGCTGGCAGGAAACTGAGGCCTGGTCTCTGGTGAGTAGAGACAGTCACCACGAGTACAGGCAGAAGGTAAAGGCAGATTAGGCCTGCTGTTATGAATTATCCTGGCCGCTCCTCTGTCCTCCCAGGCACACTTCCTCACTGCCTCCTTTGGGCTCCGACAGCACTGTATCGGGGCCATGATTCCAGCCTCTGAGATGCCTTGCTGGTGTGACAGCGCCCCAGAGAGACTGATCCCAGGGTGGAAACATGACCAGAGTGGACCTGAGGTTCATTCACTCTGGGATTTTTGCTCAAAGTGTCAGAGAAGAGGCTTCATCTTCCCACTGGGACTCCAAAGCTGATTACTTGGAAGCCCAGATCTGCAGACGGCCACCTGCACTGAGAGGGCAGGGAGCACAAGCTCAGGGGGAAGGCAGTCGAGGACAGTAGCACCCAGGCCTCAAGAGGCGAGGTCCTGATGGTCTTGGAGACTCTGGATCCAGTCATGGCTGATCCAGTCAACTTCCCTGTTTTATTACCCAACAAATTTCCTTTTAGTTTGAGCACATCTCTGATGATCTTGTGTCCCTTGCAACCAAGAGTCCTAAATAAGGTTTCCAATTTCACTCTAACTTACTAGGTACCTTCACAAAGGGTACGTGCTGGGATTAGGGGGCCACGGTGACTCACTTGAGGTTATGGAGAGCAGCTGAGACCAGAACCCAGGCTGCCTGACTCAGGCCATTCTCCATGTGACACGCCACCTCCTCCTCTACCTGGAGGTGGATCAAACCCAGTGGCCAAATCCAAAGGCATCCTAAAGCCAACAACGAATGAGATGCTCCCTCAGAAAAACCCCACCCCACCCGGCAGGGTCCAGGACACAGACCAGGGAAGGTGCAGACAGGGCCATTCCCCCTGTCATCAGTGTAGGGGCTGCTTTGAGCCCAAAGAGGGGTTTTAATCATGAGAGGAATCCAGAGCCAGTGGGGAACTAGGGAGAAAGGTGGTGATAATAGTGCTGAAGTATCATCTCCACTTTGTCCACTCACTCAGCCGCTGCTGCTTCTGCTAGACTCAGCCTCAAGGACAACGCAGCAGCTAATATGCCAGTAAGTCAGTTACCACAGTGCTGCATACAGGTACCTTGTCATCCTTGGGCCCTCACACCAGCCAGGGAAGGAATAGTTTACCCAGGAATAACAGCGGTGTCTGCCCACCATGGATATCATCAGCGTGGGGCCCAGGCCCTGTGCTCAGGATGATGTGAGTGTGGTAGAGAAATCCTGGGAATAATCTCTCTCCGCTTTTGGGTTTTTGCTATTGATCGATTCATTTGTAATTTGATTGTACTGTGAGTTGAGAACATAATCCATAGACAGTAGTTCTTTGGTATGTACTGAGACTTGCTTTGGGCTAGTAAGTGACGGATTTTTGTAAATATCCCACACATGCTTAAAAATATGTACTTACACCAGGTATGATGGCACATGCCTATAATCCAAGAACTCTGGGAAGCTGAGGCAGAATTTCAAATTCAACCCCAGCTTGGACAGCTTATCAATTCAGCAAGACCCACTCTCAAAAATTTTTTTAAAAGTTTTAATTTTAAAAAGACTGAGCCAGACATGAGAGTGAATGCTTGAAATCCTAGCACTCAGAAGGCTGAGGCAGAGGATCATTGTAAATTCGAGGCCAGCCTGTGCTACCTATTGAGTTCAAGGCCAGCCTGAACTACATAGCGAGACCTTGTCTCAAAAAGACAAAAAAAAAAACAAAAACCAAAATTTTTTTCTTGTATTATGATATATTTTTCTTATATTATGTTCCTTCCTTCTTGTTTCTTTTTATTCCTTCCCTCTAGTAAATTCAAAATGCCTTGGGTTCTTATAATCTTGTAAGCTGTCTCTTCTTCATCGTAATTCTTTGTGTCCTTTGTGATGGTAGAATGAGTTCATCCTCAGCAGTTTGATAGGCCCTGAATTGTGAAAGAAATGTTATTTTAAAAAACTCTAGGTCAGGTGAACAAAGGTTTGACTCAAATCAACACAATAAAGAGTCAAAGCCCCTCAAGCATTCCCAAGCCAGTCCACAGACCCAGAGTCCCCATGAAGAACACTGTATGACAAACTACCCAGAACTCAGACGCCTAAAACAACATCCTTTATTCCACTCATAAATCTGCATTTGGGGCCGGGCTTGATGGGAACAATGCATCCCTATCCTACTTGGCCTCATCTGGAACAACTCAAAGGCTGGGAAATGGAACCGTTAGAAACCTCCTCCAGATGTCTGGTGGTTGAAGCTGTAGAGACTCAGTCAGTGACGACCAGAATAGCTATGCCTTTGCTAGTTTCTTTGTCACTGGAACACAATACCCAACACCAGCAACTTAAAGGAAGAGAGGTTTCCTTTGACTCACATTTTAAAAGTTTCAGTCCTTGTATATTCAACAGCGTGGTGGAAAGGCCTGAGTGGAGGGAAGTTTCTCATGCCATGGCATTCAAGAAGCAGAGAAGGAAGGGAGGAGCTGGGGAGGGAGACAAACCGTTCCAAGCCACACCCCAACTCCCAATAACAAGCCAGCTATAGCAGCCCATGATCCAATCACTTTCTAAACACACGAGGCTTTGCGGACCATTTTGTAGCTTGAGACAGGTTCTCACTATATAGTTCAGACTGACCTTAAACTCACTATGTTGCCCAGGCTGGCCTTGAACTCACAGAAATCCTCCTGCTTCAGCCTCCTGAATGTTGGGATTACAGGCATGTGCCACCACAATGGGCTTTGGGGGCCATTTTAGATCTAAGCCATAGGGGCCAGGGATATAGCTCAGTGGCACAAGCGTCTGCCTGGCAAGCATGAAGTCTTGAGTTCAATTCCCGGTACCCCCCCCCGAAAAAAAAAATATCTAAATCATAACAGTTGAATCTAGGAGTTCAAGACCAGCATGAGCAATATAGTGAGACATGATCTCAGAATAAATAAATTTAATTAAATATGGAAATTGTAGGTTATATAACCTTCATCAGTTTCAGATTTATCAAGGGTTCTTTCTGACAGTTTGAGACAAGCCAATGTAATGTTTCAGGAAAGAATTATTTTTAAAAATCAAATTTATCATGAAAGATTAGCTGGAGGGGAAAAAACTCCACTTTCTAATTTATTATCGGAAAACATTTCTTCAACTGTCCACCAAGCGTTCTACAAGTTGCAGGCCTGGAAACATGTTAGTTATTTGATTCTATTTTTTTTAATCTATCATAACTTTTATCCTTGTAGCCATTCTGAAAACAGTATGTACCAGGATCATATCACATTAAATAAATCTGAACTTTTCCCCAGGAACTGAAGTTGTGCATGGTCGAGATTCCTGGCAAGAAGTCAGCTTTCTGACCATGCCAAATGTAGCCTGGTCCGGGCTGCTGCCCCAGCACCACAAGGGATCCACCTCCGACCTCCTGGCTGGCTGTAAGAGTCCAGGACAGCTCTGGCTGCCAGCTCCACCGCAAGCAGGTTGCAAGCTATGCCTTTGGGCTTTCTCGTTAGTCCAGAAACAGTTCTGCCCGTTCCCTGAGCCTTTGGCAGGATCATCGAGGCACTGACCAAACATGCTCGTTCCTGCGATAGGAAAGGTTGGCCGGTACAGCCAGTTCTGTTTGTTTTTGTGAAAAGTCTCCTTGGGAGGTGAGCTGAGACTCAGCTTGTCATTGAATAGAAGTGTTAGCAGCTGCAGAAAGGGACTCACCGTGCCCGTATTCATTCATGCCCCACTGACTCCCTTAGTCACCCTTTACTAAATATAACCTGGGGTCTCAGTGCTGGGGGCCGAAAGAACAGCGGGAGTCCTGCTAAGGAGGAGGACAGCAGCAAATAACAACACTGTAGCACCCAAGTGGAAACAGGTGTTACTGACTTCAGGAAAAGTGTATGGTGAAAGTGGGGAAGGCTGGGGAAATTGAACTGGTCAGGTCTCTTTCAAATGCAAGGAACAGAATCTGGTATCAAGCTAGCTTAAACTGAAAAGAGATCTAACAGATCATCTAACTGAGAAAACCAGAAGCAGCCTCCGTCAGGTACAGCTGCATCCAGGAGATGAACCAATGATGTGATTAGGGCTCTATTCTTGTACTGGTTTTCCTCTGCATGAAGGTGCTCCTCCTGTGCAGGTTAGGTGGCCACCAGCAATCACAGCCCCCCAGCTTCCCAGGTGAGAAGTGTCAGTGAAAAGAACACTTCCCTCTTCACACGTTCTCCCATCAGTTTCAGGAAGGACCCAGCTGATCTTGTCTGGGTTAATGCCCATGCATGAGCCAGTCTCTGTGGCCAACGGTGAGGATCCTTGCCTTAGTTTGTCCATAGCAGGAGCAGAGCTGTGATTGACAGCCCTACCAGGACCACTTGGCCTGAAAGAAGTGTGGTTCAGAGGAACTCAAAAGAGCATCGGAAAACCTGCCTCACCACCAACGGCTCAAGCAGCAGTGCGGTGGCCTTGGTGGCTGGGCAGGAGTTAACTAGGGCATGGGGCAGGGGAGAGGGGGCAGAGAAAACAGGCATGGAACAAGGGTGGCCCCCGAGAAGGGCTAGAGAAGGAAGGGACAGTAGAGAAGACATCAAAGCTTCACCTGTCCCTCACCCTACTCCAACTCTCATCTCCGCAGGCTGTGGGGACCTGGCTGTGGGCAGCAGGCACAGAGGGGAGGTGGAAAAGCACACAGGACCAGACTCCTGGCTGAGATGCTTAGGAAACAGAGCTTGGCACCAGCAGACCCTGGCGGTAAGCGTGCTCAGGTGCGCAGCACTGGAAACCATGGGGCAGGCGCAGGCATAGGGCTTTGCCGGGAGGTGGCCTGACCCCTACAGCAGCCAGCTGACCGAGCCTCCAGGGCTGAGGGGGCAACCACTGCCCGCCTTCAATGGCAGTGGGTAGCAGCAAGGATGTGATAGGAGCTCAGGATATGGAATCTAATACCTGCATTCAAGTTTGTGTAGTTTTTGTTTATTTGTTCCGATTAGTACATGTTTGCAGTACAATTGTATTCATCGGGAGGAGTTGGTACATGTGCATGACACATCAAGCTTATGTATTTTTTAAAATAAGCAACTATGCAGGGCATGGTGGTGCACACTTATGATCCCAGCATTCTGGGAGGCTGAGGCTGGGGGCTCACAGCCTGGGCAACTTAGCAAGAACATGTCTAAAAATAAAAAATAAAAAGGGCTAGGCATGTAGAGCAGTGATAGTGTGCTCCTGAGTTCCATCCCCAGTACAAGAAAAAGGTAAAGATATTACAAAAAATTGCAAAAAAGGTAAATATATTGCAAAACAAAAACAAAAACCCTGCATGCCTGTAATACCAGCACTCGGGAGGCTGAGGCAGGAGGATGGCTAAGAGTTTGAGGCCAGTTTGTAACTGCAAAGAGTTACAAAGCCAGCCTGAACTGCACA
>NW_004955431.1:23522933-23537762 GCF_000276665.1 Chinchilla lanigera
TTTTTTCTGTACTTTTATACAGTTCCTTATACATGTCTATATTTTTATACAAAATATATTTTAAAAGGTACCTATCTACTGTTTAACCAAAAAAAGGAGCTGCTCACAGTGTTTTGTGACCTCTTTTAACAATGGTGGGGCTGGGGATTTAGCTCAGCGGCAAAAGCGCCTGCCTGGCAAGCGCAAGGTCGTGAGTTCGGTTCCCGGTACCGAAGAAAAACCAAAAAAAAAAAAAACAATGGTAAGCATTCACACTTCCTGTGCCAGTGTCTGCCCTTCGATTTAACAGCAAGGAATCTGAGACCCAAAGGAGGGCAAATGAGAGGCAAGGCTCCCAGCTCTGGGTCACTCAGAACTCTCCAGCCCATGACACTGCCGCACATGACGTCCCCTCTGAAGGGGACACTATTGTTCAGCATGAGGACCTGTGTCTTTGGCTGTACCCAGCACTCAACCTGAGGGAGCAGCCGCTGGACCAGGACCCTGTATCCTAGGAGCAGTCGCCTCCTGCCCTTCAGCTGACCCCAGTCCTCATGCAGAGAGCGGGCCCCAGACCTCAGCCCTGGCCCAGACACCAAGTATAGCTGGTCCATCCAAACACTGTGGGTCCCGAGCACGTTCAGGCTTCAGAGTCCATATTCAGCTGTCAGGGACAAGTGGTGCGTTTTTCCTTGGCTCCAGGAAGGGACATACTTGTCCCCAAATGTCACAGAGGTGACATCAGGGGCCCTGCTGATCCATCCAGCACCCTGAAAAGCAGCTCCAGGGAACTAGGGGGAAGTGAAGAGATGAAAGGAGAGCTGAGGCAAAAGAGGACAGGCACAGCAGAGCCAGAGACCTGGTGAGGTAAGACCACTGGCTTTGGAGTCGGTTAGCCTGGATTCAGATCCCTTGTAGGCTGTGTGACCTTGGCTGTGTTGCCTTCCCTCTTGGAGCCTCACTCTTCACATCTATAAAATGGGATTACCCATAATATCCATCTCCCCAGGTTGTTAGAAGATTAAGCAAGGTAACAGTGCTGGGTATGTTATTCATGGTTTTTATTACTTAGCTGGTGGTGCTGAAAAAGAAGAGATCTCACATAAGTGAGTGTAGTCACATGGAAGATACTCAAAACCCCCAGCTATGTGTTAACCATTTTCTAATCTGTATTATACATTTCTTGCCTTCTTAAATAAAGTTTAACATGTTCCAAATAATTCAGATTAACAATGTCAAGTAATTGTATTCTGCAGCTATACAGTAATAGCTATAGAGCTGACTAGATATCTGTCCCCCACCACCTCCTCCAACCTACCCAATATGGCCTGAGCTGAAAAACCAGGCAAAAAAGCGTGTTACAAATGTGTGCAAAGATGCAGTCCTCTAAACCAGCACTCTGGGAGGCCAGGGCAGGAGGATTGAAAGTTTGAGCTGAGCTTGGGAAATTCAGCCATTAAGTGAGACCCTGTCTCAAAATAAAAAATAAACAAGGGCTGGGGCTATCACTGAAGGTGAAGGCCTTGTGTGCAATCCCCTGGAAAACAAAAGCAACAACAACAAAACTAATGTGTAGAAGGCTCGGGATATTGCTCAGTAGCACAAGCGCCTACTTGGCAAGCACAAGGTCCTGAGTTCCATCCCCCATACAAAAAAGAAAAAAAAAAAAGGAAGGAAGGAAGAAAGAAAGAAAGAAAAAAAGAAAGAAAGAGAGAAAAAAGAAAGAAAACAAAGCTCATGTGTAGAAATTAAGAGTCAAAAAGCCCCTAGAAAGGAGCTTAGGAGCTTAGCAAAGATGCCACAGTAGGACACATCCATTCAGAGACAGCTTCACATCCCAGTCCTTTCTTTCCTTTCCACTCCTCACCCTTATCAGGGGGTCAGGACTGGATACAGACCCTAGAAAAGTGAGCGGTCCTGTGCTCCTCTCAGTGTGAAGAGTGTTGCAAGTTGCCTTTCCAAAGGCGTGTGCAGTTATTACCACTGAAAGGATGGTCATCTTCCTTTAGTCTTTCTTCTAGGAATCAGCGGCTTCGGTAGTGTTGCAGTAAAGTCTCTGCCATGTTGGGTCTCTCACTCCCGCCCCGAGAGTCATCCTGCGCATCGCCGGCTCCGTGTGGGCTCGTGCCTCCCGCTCCTGGGATTCCTCGGCTCCTTCTCCAAGCTGCGCTCCGCCGGTCCCTCTGCCTGGCCTCAAGCTCCTTTACTACACAGCCTTTTGCAAAGTATTGTGATGTGCAGGAGCCAGGATGGGCACCAACGGTCTCTCCTTCCAAAGCCCCCGACCAGGGAATGGAGCAGACGGTGACAGCTGTCAGTCCTACCTTGTAACCAGGACAGAGATGGCAAAAAGTCCCTTCGGACTCAGAAAAGAAAGTGGTCAGCTATGCTGCATGGCAAGGGAGGACACTTCCTGAAGGGGATGTTTGCACCGAGCCTTAAGTGCCAAAAGGGACAAAGGGAAGTGGAAACAGCTCGAGCAAAGGCAGGGAGGTGCAGTGCGCCCAGCTTGTTTGGGGCTGAGGCTGAGGTCACAGTGCAAACATCCTATCACTGTCCAGCTGCCACCACAGTCCCAGCAGGGCCAGCAGAGAACCCAGGAGTCCCCTGGAGTCTCTTACCCCTCGGCTGGAGCTGACTCCAGAGACCCTCATTAAGTCCTGCGTTGAGATTCAGGAACTTGAGGTTCCCCATAAGCCCTGGGCCAGCTCTGTCTGGAACAGACGCACCCTAACCACTGCGACCACCTGCTGGAGTCAGCGCCCGAGGATGAACAACTGGCCCTGCCTGCACAGCGTTTTCAGAGAGCAGCTGAGCCCTGGCCAAATGGGCTAAAAATAGTCTCGGGGCAGATCTGCAGACAAGACTCTGACGCATTCAAACCAAAGACTCAAAGCTTGGCACAGAGGACGAAAACTAAAATACCAATAGGCTCCTCCAGCTTGTAGAACACTGCTCCATCAGCAACAGAGAGTTGTTCATTGAGCACCTGCCAGACCTGGGCAAAGAGACAAGGAGCTTGATATCACCCCTTAAATAAACCATGCTCATCTTTACAGCAACAAAAGAGAATGCAGCGGTTCTATATACACTGACTTGCAGAGATTCTAAGGCATGTTTAGAGAAAAAAAGCAAACTGCAAGATAGATGGGATTTCAGATCTATTCATTAAAAAGGAATGTGTGTGCGTGCATGTGATCACGCATGTATAAATGCATGGCAAAAACCCCGAAATAATTCACAGCAACCCCTGCAGGAGTATCAGCAACCCAGTTAAGATTCTCTGAGTTTAGGTAACTGACCAGATGGCTTATAAACTGCAGGATTGGGATACAATAACTACTAAGATTTATGTAGCATGTTTTTTTTAAAAACACTGAAACAATACACATTAAACTCATTCATTAATATATAGTAACTGAGTGACTACTATGGGCCTAGCACCACCCACACCCCAGGAGATAAAAGGTCAAGTATATAAATGAAATTCCTGCCCCCAGGCGCTCACACTCCATGGGCTGCCTGGGGGAGGGCATGGCAGTGGGCGGGGGCATGGATAGGAGACATTAGTATGGGCTGTATTGTGTGCCTTGTTTATAATAGGAATTCACTCATTTTTAAATAATTAAAGTCATAGTGTTCTCACTGAAAAAATAACTTTGCCATTAAAGCATTTACTTTTCAAGTCTCCTGACCAATCACTAACAGTTTATCTTCAATAATTTTAGTTAAGTGACTACAGCAGTAATGTATATTCAGAGAGGTCAAGTATGCATTTCAAAAAGCTGGGAGAAAGGATGTTGAACATTTTTGCCACACAGAAATGATCAATGTTCGGAGTAATAGGTATTTTTCCCCTGATTTGAACATTATACAATGGATACATGTATGGAAACATCCCATGGTACCTCACAAGATGCACAGTTTTTATGATTTTATGTATCAGTGAACACTAAAGTTGTTATGGTTTGTGTCTATGTGTCCCCCCAAAGCCTCATGTGGCCATGGGGCAGCCTTTTAGAGTTTGATTGATTGTGGGTGTGAGAGCTACACCCGCCCTGGGGTGGATAGTTTGCATATGTAAGGGAGAGGAAGAGGGTGCTTCTGGCCATTTCCTCCCTTGTGTGTGTGCTTGTTGCTTTGCTGTGTTCTGCCACCCTGAGCTGTACCTCTCTGCCATGTGCCACTCTGCCTTGTAACTTGCCAAGTACGGACTGAAACCTCCACAAACTGTAAGCGAAATAAACCTTTCCTTCCTTAATTTTGGGCGTCAGGTATTTTGTCCCAACAACGAGAGAAAAGTAACCAAGACAAAAGTTAAATTTAAGACAGTAAAATACAGGCAGATGCCACTTGGAGAGACCTTGCTATGCTCTAGTCACTCCTAGAGTCTCTATCTCATTCTCATAACTATACCATAACTACACATACAGCTGCTTTAAGGCTCAGGTCCCAGCCAGAGGAGACTTCGCTTCCAAGGGACAAATCTGGAGACATTTTTGGTCATCACATTCAGAAAGGGGCAGTTGTTAGCATCTGACAGACCAGGGATACTGATGAGCGCTCTACAACACACAACACAGTAGGTCTAGGACACAACAAAGAACCATCTGTCCTAAACATCAACAGTGCAGAGATTAGGAAACCATTACAGATGAAGAAACTGAAGCTCACAAAAACAACCTGCCCAAGGTCACAGAGCTGCTGTGGTGGTCAGAATCATGTCCACTGAGACCCATGAAGATATCACCATCCAAGCCACAGCAGAAGTAACCCTGGGGGTGGGATTAAGATTTCTGGTCAGCTGACCCTACAGTAGCCAGATGAGCCTGGACTATGTATTTATGCCCAGTGTAATTACAAGGGCCCTGACTGGTAAGACATGGGCAAGAGTATCTGTGCCAGAAAGACGCAGAGGGAGAATGACCCACCAACGCTCGCCCTGAAGGTCAGGTGACCCCGAAGCCTGGCTCTTCATTACAACGTGAGAAGGGGTGGATCTAAATGCCACAACCCAGGGAGAACTGTTGTTAATACTTTGGAATTATACCAGACTGTGGAGGGGTTGTTTGTTTCATATTCTGAGAGAAGCATCTCACTATGTAGTTTAGGCTGGCCTCAAACTCATAGTCATCCTCCTGCCCCAGGCTCCTGAATGCTGGAGTTACATGCATGAGCCACCATAGTTACAGATTTATATCCTGTGCATTTACCTACATCATTAAGAATTAATTTTTAAAAACATAATTTTTGCTGACCATGTAATAGTTCATCATATATAGGTACAATTAGTAACCATTTCTTATTTTGTCCACTAAGTTGTTCTCTATTCTGTACTACTATGTACATCTTTACAATAAACATTTTTGCTGGAATTTCTAATTGCATCTTGGATTACAGTCATGCCTGTAAGATTTTTGTTAACAAGAGACAGATATACAAGGCTAGTCCTATAAGATTACATGGCCTAGCCAGGCATGGTGGTGCACACCTGTAATCCCAGCACTTGGGAGGCTGAGGCAGGAGTACTAATACAAGTTCGAGGCCAGCGTGGGCTACAAAGTGAGCTCAAGGCCAGCCTGAGCTGCATACCAAGACCCTGTCTCAAAAAGACAAAGGAAAAAAAAAAAAAGATTACATGGCCTAGTCACATCACAGCTGTCTTAGTCTGGGTACTGTGACCCTCTCACAACAGAATCACCTAGTGACACATTTCTCAGACCCAGCCCCATCGCTGACAACATGATTGTTTCCTTACAATGGGCTCCTAGGTTCCAAATCACTGACCCAATGGATGAAAAACTTGGGGGGACTCAATAGATGCAACCAAATGGCTCTCCAAAAAAAGAACAGAAAGTACACACTTCCTCATAGTCTTCAAAAATCCAGAGTGTTTTAAAAAATCATTTGATAGATAAAATAGCATCATGTTTTAATTTGCCTTTTTCAGTTATTAGAGAAGTTGAAGATTTCTCATACTACAAATCATTTTATTACATCTATGAATCATTTTTATATATTTATATATTTTGTCCATTTTTCATTTCTGTGTTAATTTCCTATTTAATGTTATATATGCATTAATAGCAATATAAAATATTAACATGTGCTCTCATATATACCACAGATATATTTTAGAAAATATACTGTGGGGAAATATTTGTGATACACATTTATTGTGTTTCAGGAAAATTCTTGCCCACTGTTTGTTGTATCCTTTTAGTATTCTACTATTGTTAATGCTTTATATTTTTTTCCACGTTGTCGGATCTATTGCTTTTTTCTTTGGAATTTTATCCATCATTTAAATGCTTTGGAAAAATAAATAAATAAATAAATGCTTCAAAAGAATCTCCCGGTTCAGAGAAGGAATATGTACTTCCATGCATTTCCTAGGATTATGTGTGTATGTTATGGTTCATGTCTAGATGTTCCCCCAAAGACCCATGTGCTTATAGGTGGAGCTTTGGGGAGGTGATTGGATCATAGGACATGATACTTTCAGTGGCTTAGTCCATTGATTAGTTGTTATGGTTTGTGTCTGGGTGTCCCCCCAAAGCCTCATGTGGTCATGGGGCAGGCTTTTAGAGTTCGATTGACTCTGGGTGTGAGAGCTACACCCACCCTGGGGTGGATAGTTTGCATATGTAAGGGAGAGGAAGAGGGTGCTTCTGGCCATTTCCTCCCTTGTGTGTTTTGTTGCTTTGCTGTGTTCTGCCGACATGAGCTGTAGCCTTCTGCCATGTGCTACTCCGCCTTATAATCTGCCAAGTACGGACTGAAACCTCCACAAACTGTAAGCAAAATAAACCTTTCCTTCCTTAATTTTGGGCATCAGGTATTTTGTCCCAGCAACGAGAGAAAAGTAACCAAGACATTAGTTTATAGCTAAATGTGACATTGGCAGTGAAGCCTGGTGGGAGGAGGTGGGTCACAGGGGCATGGCCTGGAAGGGTCTGTCTCCCTCCTCCTTCCTTGATTCCTGTCTCTGTTTCCTTTCTGCCATGCCCTGAGCTCTTCCCCCTCTGCCATGCTGCCCTGTCTTGGAGCCAGCCAACTATGGACTGAAACCTCCACAAACTATGAACTAAAATAAACTTCCTCCCTTACTTGTGGGTGTCCAGTATTGTGTCTCAGCAACAAGAAAGTAACTAAGACAATGTATGTAGTTTACAGTAATTTGCTAAAACTTAATTCTTTAAGGTACAACTTCATTATAATCATGAAACACCAACCATGCAGGCAAAATTCCTGCAATTCTTTTAAACTTGTACACAGATGGAAAAGTCACATTACAACCCCAAGAGACATTTAACCAAAAGCTGAAGATGACACACACTAAATGACAGGCACCCTTGGTGTGGTCCATAAAGCCATTAGGCACAAATGCTAACCACACCCCATGGGGACCTCTGAGTAACAGCATCCCCCCTCCTTGGGTCCACCCATCGTCAGTGTCTCATCTCACACTGAGATCCCCAGTGCTGAAGTTCCTGTGGACCTCCTCCACTGCACCACACTCAGCCTCAGAGAAGCAAAGGGCCCCTGGCTGGGGTCTTCCCATCTATGTCCTACCCGCACCAGAAAGAAGGTTGGCTCCTCAGACCCGCTGAAAGTGGAGATTGGTGTCTGCCCGGAAAGAGAAGATAGTCATCAAAGAGGTGACTGGGCCTGCAGCGGTAATTTTCCTCCTAGTTGGTTGGTTGTTTGCAGGGCTAGAGATGGAGGAGTGTGGTGGATTGACAGCTGGTGGTCAACTTGATAACACCCAGCTGAACTGAACCAGCATAGTGCTGGGTGTGGGGGGCCCACCTAAGGACTGTTGCCAGCAGCATAAGAGGCAGAACTGGAGAGAGAGAAGTTTGGAGGCTGCTGGGAAGCTGTTGGGAGCTGTTGGTTTTCCTGGTTTTCCTGGAGGAGCTTGTCATATTGACTTTCCTGAACTTGGCTGTTCTCATCAGAGGAGGAACTCGGGAAATCAGTGTCTCAGAGAATGGCTATGGTTCACTTTGGGGGAGCTCTGGACCTCACTTTGAGCATCGCATCCTGGCTCCAGAAGGGAAGATGGTGCACTGCTCAGTCTCCTGGAGAAGCTCATCACATTGGCTTTTCTGATGGGAACTCGGCTTTCCTCCTCATTGGAGGAGCTTGGGACCTCACTGTTGCTGAGGATGGCTGCGGTACTTTTGGGGGGAGCTCTGGTTCTTACTTTGAGCATCACTTCCTGGCTCCAGTGCAGATCCCTCAGTTAGCACAGACCCTTCATCCCGCTGGCACAGACTTTCTAGCTTCCACCACTGACCTCTGGGCCTTCCCAGTGCAGATCCATGAAACAGACCTACATGAGGCATTGCCATGGGCTCTAGGCCTCCAGCTGAACTTGTGGGAGGCATTGTTATGAGCTCCAGGTCTTTAGCTGGACTCATGCAGAACATTATTGTGGGATCCAGGACTTCAGCTGGATTCTTTGGTCTTTAGTGTGTGGACAGATTTCCTGCACTTTCTTTGCATATGATTCTTTGAGTGACTATTATAAATGATCTTATAAAATATGTGTCCTGTATTATATTGTTACCATTGCAAAACCCCAAACTACAGCAAGGGGCCTCGAACGTGCTAAGGAAATGGCTCCACATTGAGCTACCAGCCCAACCCTGAAGCAGTAATTCTCAACTGCAGTGTTTGGTCGGCTCTGAGGTTATTGTCAGCAATATCTACTAATAATATAAA
Source organism: Chinchilla lanigera (assembly GCF_000276665.1). NCBI lineage: Eukaryota > Metazoa > Chordata > Mammalia > Rodentia > Chinchillidae > Chinchilla > Chinchilla lanigera. Next base: position 23,531,643 of record NW_004955431.1, read on the forward strand.
GGACCAAACTGCAAATAATTCACATTTTGTCAAAACTTTTTTTTTTTTTAATATGAGATCTCACTATGCTGCCAAGGCTGGCCCCAAATTCCTAGCCTCAAGTGATCTTCCTGCCTCAGCCTCTGCAATAGCTAGGACTATAAGCATGCACTAGCATGCTCAACAAAACTTTCTGTTTTTATTATTAAGAAGTTTCAAGGGACTATCAAAAACAAGAGTAAGATATACAGAATAACAGTAAAAAGCAATTACATAAAAATCATGTACAAAGGGTTATTGAAAATACAGTGAATGCCAGGGGCATGGTGGCATACACCTGTAATCCCAGAACTCAGGAGGCTGAGGCAGGAGGATCACCACGAGTTCGAGGCCAGCCTGGGCTACATAGTGAGTTCAAGGCCAGCTTGAACTACACAGCAAGACCCTGTCTCAAAAAACACAACAAAAGACTTCTGGAACTATTCAAAAAGTAGCAAAAACAATGAAATAAGTGTGTTTGAAGTGAGGAGTATATTGAGGGGGATGAATGGCAATGTGTCCTTTTACTGTAAGAAATTTTAGAAATGTAAACACATACCATATTTTTAGTGCATACTTCATCTATATCCCCTGCCCATATCATCCCCAGAACCCGAGAGAAATGCGGCCCTAAATGTTACAGTCATCCCTCTGTTCTTCTCTACAGTTGTACCACATATGTTTGCGTTCTTAAACAATATTTTATTTAGTTTTAAAGTGTCAAATGAAAAAATTCTTAAACCAGTTAAACGTAATAGAATATATTCAAGAAAAACAAAACTATAATTCTTACACTAAGCAGCTCCCAAAACCAGAACAGGTTCTGAGAACTCCAACCAACTACGTGATCAGACAGCATTTATAGAAGAGAAATGAGGCAGAAGAAACAACTTAATTGGCTACAGCCTGGTCAATCAACCAGTCAATTGGTTACAGATTAACTAGTTAATTGTTTACAGCCCTGGCTACACAGCCTCCTGTCACCAACCAAAGCTCAGTTCCTGCAGTTAAAGTCTATGCTGGTTTGGCATGATGGGCCCAGTGCCCGGGCCCAGTCCAAATCCATGGCCTCCTACACAATAATACTTAATATTTAGTTTTACCAAGATTGAAGTATAATACATTTTTATTCTTTTGCGAGTGTATATTTTCGTTCAACATTATGAGACCCCTTTTTCTCATGTAGCTATAAGTTTCTTATTAATACTGCTGAGTGGGTTCCACTGAATAAACATATCTCAATTTATTTATCCATCTTACTGTTGATGAACAGTTGGGCTGTTTCCAGTTTGGGGCAATTAAGAATAAGGCTGCTGCGAACAGTTTTAACAACTTCATTGAGATATAATTTATACCATCATAAAATAAATGGACTACACAGTTGTGTAACCCTCCCCACCATCCAGTTTTAGCACACTTCCACCCACCTCGAAGAGCCTCCAAGCCTGTTTAGAGTCAATTCCGTGTACCCTTTTCCACCCACAACTCTAGGCAACCGTTTTCTACCTCTCCAGAGCCGTTTTCTAGAAATTTCCTACAAGCGAATCACACAGTCTTCTGGGTCTGGCTTCTTTCACTTAGCATAATGTTTTTGAGGTTCATCTATCTTGTGTGTATGCATCACTTGCTTCTTTATATCACTGAGCAGTATTCCATTCTGTGGCTATTACCATATTTTGTTTACCCATTTGCTACTTGATGGGCAGTTGGATTATTTCCAGGTTTTGGCAGTGTGAATAATGCTGCTAAGAATATTTGTGTACAAGACATGACTTTCTCTAGATCTGCACTTTCATTTCTCTTGGGGTAAGTACATCCTTCTGCAGTAGAATCACTGGTTCGTGTGGTAAACTTACTTTGACTTGTTTTTTCCCAGTACTTGGATGGAACCCTGAGCCTTGCACAAGTGCTCTGAGCTACATGCCCAGCCCTATGTTTAACCTTTAAAAAAAAAATTTTTTTTTGAGACAGGATCTCGCTATGTAGCCCAGGCTAGCCTCAAACCCACACCAATCCTCCTGCCTCAGCCTCCCTAGTGCTGGGATTACATGCATGAGCCACCACGCCCGGCTGGTTAAGATTGTACAACACAAAGTAACTGTTTTCTCAAGTGGTTGTGCCATTTTTTATTCCTATTCCCCTGCAGGCAGAGGGACATCACCTAGGAGTGACAGGAGGTCAGCAGCCCCATTTGGGAGGAAAGAGAGGAACTGGGAAGCCAGGACACAGTGAACTCTAAATGGACAAGTCCATGGCCCAGGGACATGACAGGACTATGATGGCGTGGAGAAACTCCGCCCACCAACTAGTTGTGAGATGCTAGGTGTGTTTTCAGCCTCCCCAAACCTCATTTCTCTTTGTGTGAAATGGGTAGCATGCCAGGGCTGCCGGGAGGATTTCAGAAATGCTGAGTTAATGTTTAGTGGCCTGTGGGGCCCAGGACTAGTGAGCTACTGTTGTTCCTCTTCGCTGCACCCTCAGCCCTGGGACATCTGCCCTCCAGCCTGTCAGCCCCAGGCACATCCTTCTTCTAACCCAACTGGGACACTTCAGAGCTCCAAAAGAACGCCACAGGCTGCAGAGAGGGGATTATTTACATCAGAGACTCCACCACTGGGTAAACAAGCCTCCAGACCACTTCTGCATGGACTTGGCGTTGTCTAGGCAGCTCCTGCTGTCCCCTCCTGCGCTCCGTGTTGCTGGCTGGCCCCGCCCTCCCCCAGCAGGACTCCGTGAGTCCTGAGATCCTCCAGGTGCATCCGAAGAGGCACAGATCCAGCCCGGGAGTGAGAGGAACCAAGTATAAGTCTCAGCCTTGGTACTTCTTGATGATGTGAGCCTCGCCCATATCTGTAGAGCAGGGAAATCACAGCCCCACTTCACAGGCAGCTGGGTAGGATGGGGTGCAGGATGGGGGCGAGGGTGTGAGCCCTCTGGTGCAGCTCTGGTGTGGGGCAGTCATTCCCATCAGTGGAGAGACTGAGCCTAAGGCAGGGGGGCAGGGGAAGAGATGCCCTCAAAGCATCAGACCTTGGTTCTCTGCATTCCCTTCCAGCTGTTACCCAAGCACACTCGGAACTGTGACAATGCTGTCACCTCTGTCCAGACAGAACACTATAGCCTATCTTGCTGAAGCATCGCCAGGTGCATTTTCTTCATATCACTACATTTTAATTACAACAAAGTCAGCTGCAAGGAAAAGAATACCCAACTCAAAGAGGCTGATACAATAAAGACACTCAGGTCATCTCATGTAACATGCCTCCAATTCACCCAAAAAAAGTCACCAAGCCACCAGCACACCAGCTTTTTCTCCTGAAGGTTTGTCACCTTATGGCTGCCACAGCTCTATAACCTGGGCTGAGAAAGCAGAGCTTCCTGGCCCACATGTGTGTGTGCTGGGGAACTGAACCCAGGGCCTTCACACTGAGCTGCAGCCCAAGCTTTTTTTTTTTCTTTTTTTTGAGATAGGATCTACTAAATCTCTAAATTGCCCAGGCCAGGCTCAAAATTCCAATCTTGCTTCTTTAGCCTCCCAGAGTGCTGGGATTACAAGCATATAACACTGTGCCCGGCTGTTTTCTTTTTAAATAAAGGAAGAAATTCCTTCCTGTAGTTCCCCTACAGACATTCACTTACGTCTCACAGCCAAGGACCGGTCACCAGCGTTCCCCTTACCCAGCAGTGCACAGAGGCGACAGACGCTTTGACTTGCCTTAACTCTGCTCACAGTTCATCCCTGCGGCTGAGGGAAGGACTCAAAACTAAGCCAGCAAAGAGCGGGACTGGCTGCTGCCTCACTGAAGGAGCCCCTTCACTGATCAGAGGAAGAAGCTGGGGCCCAGAGAAGCTGAGACCCTCATGCAAGGCCACATGTGTCTTTGAAAACCCAGCTCTGGGGCCCAGCAAGGCCCTGCTCCTTCCCCACCGGGCATCTCTACTGTGACATCCTCTAAGCCTCCACAGGACAAGAGCTTATCCCCAGGACTCGGCACCAGGCTACAGGTGTGACATGGACAAAGTTAACACTGTGGGAAGCGGAGGCCCCATGGACCCCACTGCACCTCACACACCAGCAAGCCTACAGCTTTACAGCTCGGAGAGTCAAAGCATTTCCAGGCCCTGGCAAAAGCTTGGCAGGCGGACCAGCAGGACCCCAGAGCCTGACCAACAATATCTCTATAGCTCCCTGGACACCAGCCAAGCTGCCTCATTCCCCAGAGCTGACCTCATGCTTCTGAAGAGCCTCCGGATGCCTGAGGTCTGTGTGCAGCCTCGGGTTTCTGTTCTAATGCCAGCAGAAGAAACAGCATGGGCAGGGGGAGCACGGAGCCCAAGCAGCCCTGCCCACTGACACCCTGTCCCCTAGCCTTCCCCTCCACCAGGCAGGCCGAACTCCAAAAAAACTGAGTGACACCCCTAACCGCTGAGATGACACCCAAGACCAACTGTGTCCCTGCCTCCAACAATCTGAGGGTCCCTCCATGAAACACCCACACTCTGGCTACTTCTGCTTCATGCCAGGGTCCTGCTAAGCCAACAAAAGGCATCAAACTTCATGGAACGCGCTAAGAATGTCTCTGAAGTCAGTTCTACGGCTTGAAAGAAACGTGGAGAGCTCATAACCAGCCCGAGGTTTACCTAACCCAAAGCAAGACAGCCACCCACTCGGGCCTGTCCATAGCCACTAAAAGCACAGGCTCCCAGTGGACGGAGACCCCGAATGTGCGAGAAGAGAAAAGAGCACTTTGCCTCCACTTCCAGACTGTGCTTCAGCGTCAGACATTTACTTAAGGCTTGACAGCTGGCAAGGTGAATGGGCTAGATACAGCGTGTGTAGCCAGACCCAGGATACATGCTCGTTCCTTTTCCCTCCAGAGCACCCCTGTGTGATCGCTGAGACCCAGTCACCCAGGCTGCAGGTCCCACGTGAGGCATTTGTTATTCAAGTTCCCCCAAAAGCTTTTTTTTTTTTTTTTTCTCTTCATTCAACCACAGGGGCTCAGTGAGGATCGTGGAGAAAGAGACCGGGTCTTGGTTTGTGTAGCTCCCTTCTTCTGGCCTGACCTGGGTGGAGCAGTCACAGGAGCAAACAGTTTTAAGCTCTCCTTGCCGAAGCTTCCGGAATAGTGCTCCCATTCTTCAGAGCTTGCTAGTCTGCCCACCTTGAAAGCACGCAGGCTGCAGGGCTGAGAGAACAGAGTGGAATTTTCCATTTATAGAATAATCATCTTCCTACCACTTTGGGGCCTGCATGCTCGTGGTAGGAGCTCAAGTTCAGTGTCAGCAACCTTGCCAGGCTTCTGTGGGAGCCCCACAGCACTCAGGCTCTATTATTTATTTTTGGTGGGAGAGGAGGAGGAAATAAAGGATGACTTTTTAACTTGAGTGCCAACACAAACTCGGAAAGGAACTGCATTGGCGAAAGCAGAGAATATTACTGCCTGGTCTCAGGTCTTATATCAAACCACTGCGGGCTAGAAGATGAGGAAGTGCCTGACACACGTCTTCAAGCCCCAACCTGACAGGTGGTTGGAACAGGATCACTTTACTGCCTCAAATCCTTACCCGCGCCTGCCAGCGGGCCCTGGACTGCTGCTCCCTTCGGAGCACGTCGGGGCATCTCATGTCTCCTCTTCACAGCCTCCCCATGCTCAGTAATTGGGCTCCACGGATGCGCATCTCACTCTGAAATCTCTTCTGGGCCATAGCGTGGTGGAAGGGCCACGCAGCCATGAATGATGAGGCCCAAGCTGGGAGAGCTCCTCCTCCCACGGCTTTTTTGCTGATATTAGGGAGAAGTGGGGAGGGGAAAGGGGGTCGGTCATCCAAGGCTGGGAAGTGGCTGCGTGAGCTCTGGTCGCCATCCCGACCTCATCCCCAGCCAGGCAGAGGAAGACACAGACCTAGTCACCTGCTCAGACCCAGAACCCTGCGCTTGGGCGTGGGTGGGTCCCAGTGGCAGCCCCGCCTCCTCTCCCCGACTTTTCCTCATCTCCCGGCTGTGCGCTCCGCGCACGCCCCCCCCCGCCCGGCCGCCGCCAATCAGCACGCGGAGCGGCGCCCGCGGCGCTGGGACTCTGGTCTGCAGCCAGTGAGCGC
>NW_004955431.1:23538223-23552062 GCF_000276665.1 Chinchilla lanigera
GGCCGCGCCCCCGCGCCCATGGCGCTCGTGCCTAGCGCCCGCTACGTGAGCGCCCCGAGCCCGGCGCACCCGCAGCCCTTCAGCTCCTGGAACGACTACCTGGGGCTCGCCACGCTCATCACCAAGGCGGTGGACGGCGAGCCGCGCTTCGCCTGCACCCGCGGCGGGGACGGCGGCGGCTCCCCGCCCTCCTCTTCCTCTTCGTCCTGCTGCTCCCCCCATGCGGGGACCGGACTCGGGACGCTGGGGCCGGTGCTGGGGCCGCCTGACTACGATGAGGACGACGACGACGACGACAGCGACGAGCCGGGGTCCCGAGGCCGCTACCTGGGGGGCGCGCTGGAGCTGCGTGCGCTGGAGCTGCGCGCGGGCCCCGCGGAGGCCGGGATACTAGAGGAGCGCTTCGCCGAGCTGAACCCGTTCGCGGGCCGCGCCGCCGCGGTACTGCTGGGCTGTGCGCCAGTCGCCACAACGGCCGAGGCGACGCCGCGCGAGGATCGGGCCCCAGCGTGGGCTTCCGTGCCCCGGCTGCAGGCGGCCTCCGGAGCGGCCGCAGCCCGACTACTGAAGCCGGAGCTGCAGGTGTGCGTGTTCTGCCGGAACAACAAGGAGGCGGTGGCGCTCTACACCACCCACATCCTTAAGGGTCCCGACGGGCGAGTGCTGTGCCCCGTGCTGCGCCGCTACACGTGCCCCCTGTGCGGCGCCAGCGGCGACAACGCGCACACCATCAAGTACTGCCCGCTCTCCAAAGTGCCGCCGCCGCCCGCCGCGCGCCCGCCGCCGCGCGGTACCAGGGACAGCCTGCCTGGCAAGAAGCTGCGCTGAGCGCCTGGGCTGGGGTCTCCCGCACCTGATGCGCCAGGGTCGCCTGCAGCTGTTTTGGTCTCGCACTGTCTCCCCCTTGCTGTTGGGAAAGCGAGGACCTCAGGAGCTAGCTCAACTTGGGACCTTGTGGTGGTTTGTTTTTCAGAAGCAGCTGCCTTGTGTGGAATATTTTGCTGTTGAGCAGTTGAGGCCGACACTAAAAATCTTGATTTATCTTTAGTTTCTAGTTTGCGCACATGCACAACGGCAGAGGCTGGGTGTGTATTCCATTGACTTAAATATGGCAACGGAGAGGAGCTATTTACTGTATACGTCGATCTATTTTAGATGCACATCAGTATGAACTGTCTCACTTTAATCTTGGATGTTTCGTTTTACAATGGAGGCACTTTACTAGGTCTAGAATATTTTTTTAATAGCCTCTAAATTGAGCTGAAGTTGGGAGATTTTATGGAATGTTGGCAAAATGACCATGGTTTGATGCAGTTAGTATTTTAGTTGTCCTTAGTTACCAGGTTAAGCAAGCCCTTGGTGGCTGCAGCGTTTGAGCAGTGAAGGTTTTTAGTACTTTCCATTGTTTGGGTGCGTATTCCCTCCTTGTGGCTTGTTTCTGTCCTAGCTGGAGGTGTGAAGTACAAGGTATGTAGCAACTAGAGCACAGCTCCTTAATTTTTATGTACCAGATCTCTTACAACTAGCAATTAGCCTTTTCCACCTTTAAAAACTGTGCCAAGTCATAATCGTGTATACACTTGGAAATGGTGCTGTTTGAAAAATTGTGTATTTATACAGTAATAGTATATGAATTCATTTATCTCCCGTAACTCCTCCCTCCTTAGCATTTTCTCTACATACCCACCGTCCCGTTTTTAGTTAACAATCATTTGTGATACCAAGATCAAAAGGGAGAAAGGCAAGGAAGCAATGTTAGCTCACCACAACTTGCTCCATTTCAGGGTTCCTAAGTAATAAAGGAAAGCCCATTCCAGCTGTTGCTTCTCACATTAAAACAGACGGGAGGCTAATGTAATTAATAATTTGCATTCAAGAAGGTCCCACTGTGGCCTGTCTGGCTTCAAGCATATGAGGTACAGCAAGATAAACACTGAAGGGGTACTAACCTGTTGGGGGAAGGCGGCAAGGAGCATTAGTGAAGATACTGGTCTGCTTCTGAAACACCATCAAGTTACCAGTGAAATTAAAACCGATCCTTAGGCAAAGGTTTCTAACCCCTGCGTTACTTCTCAGCACTGTTTTTAATCCACCGTACTAAACACTATGGCATGTGGCTGCCGACCATCAGGACAGATGGAGACAAAAACGGAAGTGAACTAAGAATCCATCAAAAGTGTACCAACACCACTATCTGCAAGTACCTGCAAGAGATTTAGTCTATGTATACAGCTTCCAGCAGGAGGATTTAGCTGGGGTATTAGGAGTTAAGACTGCTTTAATATTAAACAGCTAACTTCCTCCACAGTAAATTGGCTTGATATGAAACACTCATTTGAAGGTGTAACAGAAGATGAGATAAGTAATACTGGGTAGCTATTCTAAAGCCTTTTTGGTCAGAGGTAAGATCAATCAGAATCAAGGCAAGTGATGGGACAGGTTATGTTCTTAGGAAGCAAATCCACACCTGCTAGTCTTACATCCTCAGACCAGAGAACTACAGATTTGACTGACCCTAAGCTTGCTTAGGTAGTCTAGTTAAAACCACATTACATTTTTGGGGTAGGGAGGCCCAACATACTGTCTAGTTTAAATCAGCCTTGAGATGAGTGTAATTTCCTGTTACTTCCACTGCTCTGTTCTACCTTTTCAAAGGGGTTACTATTAACAAATCTGTAAATTCTTCATGCCAAACAGACTAGATGGATGGCAGGATCAATTTCAGCTATTCTGACATTTTTTTAGATTCAAATTAAAGACTGTTTGTGAGATTCAGGGATAATACCATAGGCACCTGATAAAAACTTGCTATTCTGACATCACTGTTTTACTAGAAATGGGAACCCTGAGCATGGAGCTTACTTGCAGTCCTAAAGTCAGAACACTGAGAGAGATCCTGCATCAACCAATCGGACATTCTATCACCCCACCCTATGTCATATTTGCCTCAACTTTCCAACTAACACATTTTGAAATACTGAGCTAAAATGTTATTACTAGTTAATTTTTCTAGAGTTTTACAGAAAGTAGGCTTAACTCCATTCATTTAAAAGTAATTCCCAAAGGTTGGGCGTGGTGGCACACGTCTGTTATCCCGGCACTCGAGAGGCTGAGGCAGGAGGATCTTTGCAAGTTGGGAGACCAGCCTGGGCTACAAAGTGAGCTCAAGGCCAGCCTGAATTGCACAGCAAGACCCTGTCTCAAAAAGACAAAAAAAAAGGTAATTCCTGGAATTCTATGTGAGACATTTTGCAAAACTAGTATAAAGAAACCCAAAGTTCAAAACATAAAACATAAAAACATAACAAAATTACTGATGTGACAAGTTGTAAGAACATGCAGCTATTTTGCTAAGTAACAAACCAGTACGTGAAATCAAGACTGTTTACCAAGGGTGCCGAGACTGTCTCCACCTGTTTGTTTCTGTTCTTGTATTTCCAATGGCTGGCATGCCCTTCCCCCAAGTCCTTTTGGAAGTTGCAGTGGTAGTTGATTTGATTTAAACAATTTTTCAATTTACTGAACCAAAACTTCTTAGTTACTCCACAAATATACCTAGGCAAAGAAGTTTGCTAGTCCTCTCACTGTATGAGAAACATTTCCTCCAGTGTCCTATATTTCAATTATAAAAGCATGCACTGCTCAAAGTACAGTCAAAATGCCTTTGGTAAAAAGCACCATCAATTTTTTATCTTAACATGCTGCACAGATGCAACTTCTGGCAGGCCTAGAGGGATGTAGGGCCTTTTCCTGGTCCCATGATGCCTCCACCACCCGCCCCCATCTGTATTAACAGCAATGCTCTTATTTTAAAAAGGAGAAGCCTTGGGAACATGGGGACCACCTTTGCCTAGGCTGCTTGTTCAGTTTTCTTTTAATATTTGTTAATAGATAACTAGGGAAATGGGGTTGGGACACCTAGGTAATGGAAACAAGAGCTATCACAAAGCAACAGCATCAGACTGTTCTGCCCTCCCTGCGCTCTAGCTTCTAATACCCAGGACAAGGAAAACTTAGGAGAACAGAATGTCTAAGAAACGGAACAAGCAGAAAGGCTGGGTTTGCAGACTAGCCTTGAAGCCCACTATACATGTCTCTGTATCTAAAGAGGACTGATTACAAGAACTGTCTGGTGGAACTTACCTGTGATGTCACATGTACAGTTCTGTATGCTAAGAACAAATTCCAGGTTACTGGTCCAAATATAGTCTTTGAACTAGAATTTTTACTTAATGAAAGGAAAGGCCCTCTCCCCACAAAGACTTTTCATAACTTCTATATGTGTGAAATACCGCAACTTAAGAAGTATTTAAAAGTGATTTGATCCTTGGTAACATCAAACAAAACCTCTGACCTAAACGCTAAATCTACCAGGAACTCTCACCAAGGTGGTACCTCACACTTGTACATGAATCTAGAGGACAGCATTACAAGAAAACTAGGAATTTCATTAATAAAAAGGATGCTTTAGAGGAAACACCCTACCTGTATTTGCTTTCTGTTACTGTATTTAGGTTATTTTATTTGATGCTGACACAGATAAGTTTAATGGCACTGATAAAAATTCAACTGGATATGCAAACTTACTATGATAAACAAAATGCTCTGTAACCACAAATCAACACTAAAATTCTGTGAGTTTTTTATTTATCACTGAAGAAAGAAAACACAGCAGCAAGTTCTGTGTTGGCTTCAATACGATCAAATAGTTAATCTGTAACGTAACTACTACACTCTAAAATTGAAGTCAACACAGTCATTACTACAAATTACTTGTTGAAAGACTATCCTGAAGAGAAAGAAAATCAGGAAAAAGAATTTAAACAATTTCTCCAAACCACATTTATAAATATTGACATATTTAAAATGTTTGAAAGGCATAAATTCTCCATTGATGGAAAGCAGTTTCCTATTGGCAACAGAAAAAAACTCAGCAATAGTTTACCAAATGTTTTAAGTGTAAAAGCTGTATTGTTTCAGGGTTTGCACTTGAGCAGTACTGTCATAATAAAGACTGCACACTGCTTTATACTCACCTCTTAAGTAAAATCTACAGAAAATCCCACTGAATCCAATGTTTACTGCACTTATAGTGAACCTAAAAACTTTCTAAATTTAGTTAATAGTAAATACCTCAAAATACCTAAAGAAGTTTATGTTTCAATTGCTAATGGTGTGAAAACTGTTTCAGATCCACTGGTTTAAAGAGTCTTCAAATACATATTCTTTAATAGAGCCTTACACCTCATTCCAAACTAATATCTGATATTTCAAAAATCAAAAGAAAAAAAAAGATCTGTTTTATACCAAGATACAGGTATTAATACCTGATGGGTTCACATTTTAAATTTATTTGTTTTTCTTTTCGTTTTTGTAAACAAATGATTGATGAAATAATGCAACACCTTAAATTCCAGAAAATGGCATGGTTTCCCACCCTCCTGTGGATAGGGTGCATGATCAATCTATTATATAGGATTAATACAAGTTCATGCTTTTTGTGTTATGGTGAAACGTTAAAGAATCCAATTTAGATTGAAGTACAAGTATGGTAATCTTTGAATGCAATCAAACCTATGTAAGACACAAGAGTTTGCATCCACGATCTTGAGACCTAACGTCGTACCGTGGTCCACCCATCTTCATCAGTCTCATTCTTAGTGCGGCGGAGAGACTCCCGATCTTTATCAGCTCTCCAGGAGGCCTTCTCTTTTTCACCTTCCCTTTCTCGGTCTCGGTCTCTTTCTCTTTCTCGGTCTCTTTCCCTTTCTCGGTCTCGGTCTCTTTCTCGGTCTCTTGACAGAGCTGGGGGAGGAACACGACGAGGGGGATCCCGCTCTTCCGCTCGGTCATCTTTCCTGTCATCAGCACGTCTCCAAGAGCTTACTAAAAAGTTCAATTTAGTAAATTGAAAGAAGCATAAGTTTGCATTTGCTCAAACTAATCACAACCTAAGCTAACCTCTACCTCAAATAACTAAGAAATCTTTTACTGAGTAACAATACAGAACCACAACTAAACTCTTAAATAACTAAACTACTAACTAAACTAAATACTGAACTAAAACAAAACAAAAACACCTCTATACGTTTAAGTTATTTGTACAGTTCCTGAAACCATCTTTAACACATTTGTGATGGGGCTGTAATTCATGTCTCACTGCCAGGGGGCTCTGATTTGAATTTGATTGTCCTGCCAGCTTGAGATACCAGTGGTACATGCACAACTATGTGAAAAAAAGGGTGCTACAGTGGCTGCAATAAAAGTGAACGTGTTAGGACATTTTGTGCAATGTCCACAAATCAGATATACATATAATGTGTTAAAGATATTAATGAACATAAAATAATTTAATGAAAATTTTGATGGTTATCTAGTTTTTAATTGGTATGAATAGTATTAATATTTCTATCTGGACAGTAATTATCCAAATTCAAGCAACTAACTAGATTATACTTTTTATTAATTTTATTAGTAAAAAGACCAATAAAAGTGATTAGATCTATTTGTTCTACCAATGGTACAAGCTACCCAATGGGACAGTCACGCATGTACCACCAGTGGCTCAAGCTAGTGAGAACATGTTAAAATAATGCACAGGCTTACATGTAACTCAAAATTTGAAAATAAGCAGAAATCATTGGCCTATGGAAATATTCTAACAGTTATAAAATCTTTAAAACAAGATGACAAAAATCTAGCCAACGAAAAATTTTAAACTAAAAGGTATACTGTCACATGCTTATAATCCTAGCAGCACTCAGGAGGCCGAGGCTGAAGGATCATCCTGAGTTTGAGGCCAGCCTGGAATAGTGAATTCAAGGTTAGACTGAACTACACAGCCTCAAAAAACATAAAAATAAACTAAAAGGGTTTCTGCTCTTGTTGAATTTAAAGAGCAAGTCAGTCATAAACATGGCTCTTTTATTTTTTTTTTAAAGGGGTCATACTATATATATAGTTCAAGCTATCTTGAACTATCTAGTCTAGGATGGCCTTAAATTAAACTCAGTGATTCTCCTGCCTCAGCCTCCTGAGTGCTGGGATTATGGGCATGCACCACCATGCCCAGCTCAAGTACCACTAATAGTTGTAAAATATGGCTATACTGTGGTGGTGCATTCCTGTAATTCCAGCACTCAGGAAGCTGAGGCAGGAGGGTCATTGTAAGTTTGTAGCCTGAAGTAACTACAAAGTGAGTTCAAAACCAGCCTGAATTGTATAGAGACTCTGTCTCAAAAAGACAAAAGAAGAAAGGAAAGGAAGAGAGAGAGAGAGAGAGAAAGAAAAAAGAAGGAAGAAAAAAAGAGGAAGAGAAAGGAAGGAAGGAAGGAAAGAAGGAAGGAAGGAAAAAGAAAGAAAGAAAGGAAGGAAGGAAGGAAGGAAGGAAGGAAGGAAGGAAGGCAGGCAGGCAGGCAGGCAGGCAGGCAGGCAGGCAAGCTGTAATAGAATGGCCTTACGATGCAGCTGTACAGGCAAAATATTAAAAAGGTGTTAAGTGCAATAGACATTTTAAATATACTAGAACTATTTTTTAGCTGAAGTTTCAACTACTGTAATTTTAGAGAAATACTGACATTTTGTGCTTTTCTGCTAGGACCTTACTATTTTATCCGTTTTTTTTTTTTTTTTTGAGATAGGGTCTGTTTAGTTCAGGCTGTCCTTGAACTTTCAATGTAGACCAAGCTGTCCCTAAACTCTGAAGCAATTCTCCTGCCTCTGCCTCTAGAGTGCTGGGATTTATTTATAGGCATGTGCCACCACACCTAGCTAGAACATTACTTTTAGTGGGTTGCTGTTTGTTTTTGAGACAGGATCTTGCTATGTTTTTCCAAGCTGGCCTTGAACTCGCAGTGATTCTCCTGCCTCAGCCTCTCAAGTACTGGGATTACAGGTATGTGCCACCACACCCAGCAGATCTCACTTTTAAATAGCTAATAAACTATGCCTTCATTTTCACTAAATAATATTTATCAATTTAGTCTATTGCTATACTCTGAATTTAGAGAACAGTTCATTTCACAGCTTGATCAGGAGTTCTAACTTTAAAAAGTATCAACTATTATTTTTGGTATTCAAACAAATTCACAACAGGGCTGGGGATTTAGCTCAGTGGCAAAAGTGACTGCCTGGCAAGCACAAGGTCATGAGTTCGGTTCCCGGTACCAGAGAAAAACCAAAAAAAAAAAAAAACCAAAAAAACAAACAAATTCACAAATACGTAAAAGGAGTCATGTTCTCCAGTACACTGACAGCTGACAAAATATACCTTCATCACGCTCCGATCGGAGCGGTGGCCCTCTTCGGTCTCTGTCATCTCTTGGGTCTCGTCGTTCTCTCAGATCACGCCGATCATCTCTCTCCCGTCGACGGTCATCCCGATCCCTATCATCTCGGCGACCGGAATCTCTCCAGCTCGAAGATTCTTCAGCTGGTCCTCTTCTCCAGCCACCTTCATCCCTGTAGCAATTTAAAAAACTAAGTTCTTGCTGTTGGTAGACTCGATGGGTAATTTTAAATGAACACACCTCATCCAAGCTGGTATTCAGAGTTTACAACTATAGCAAGAACAAAGTTTAAACTCAGCACTTGACTTCAATTTGATACCTGAGTAGCAGAGCAAATGACACCTAGATTTCCATGTGGGAGCCACTACCCACACGGGTGGCTACCAAAATGTAACTGAAATAAAATAGAGACAGTTCCTCAACAGCATTAAAAACATTTCCAGTGCTCAAAAGCCAAATGTGGACAGTGCTGATCTAGATTTATGGATGCAAGTTCACTCTGGCAAGATTAACAAACTACTACTTTTTTGAAACAGGGTCTCATTATATAGTCCAGGCTGGCCTGAAACTCACTATATAACTCAGGCTAACCTTAAACTCATAGCAATCCTCCTGTCTCAGCCTCCCAAGGGCTGGAATTACATGCCTGTGCCTCCTGGCACAAGCTGGAATTTTTATCTCTAATAAAAGTAAAGGGGCTTTGATAATTTAAGAGCAATAAAAACTGATTGCTCATAAAAACCAATGGCTGTTAAACACTCCTAAATTGTTCAACTACCTTTACACAACCTGTAAGCTGCTGAACAGTTTAACCCATTTTCTCATTTAAAAGGAAATTTCCAATTAAATAATCTCTAAAATGTTTTTAGTGTGCAACCAATAGGGGAACAGGTTGAAGAGTATCATTTCTCAAAAACACCTGAGAATATACCAGACAGTATTAAGAGAATCCCAAGTCCCTTAAACTCTAGACAGTTTACTGAGAATACCCCACCTGGGTCTTCTGAAGCGATCCTCACGATCCGCTTCTCTCTCCCTGTCCCTTTCTCGTTCAGGGTCTTTGTCATTCTCCTCACGGTCTTGATTGTCTCTATCCCTTTCTTTATCCCTATCCCAGTCTCGTTCTTCTGGTGGTCTTGATTCTCGAGGTGGACCCCAGCTCTCTTCTCTGGCTTTTTCCTTCTCTCTCCATCCACCTTATTTTTTAAAAAGAAAAAAAAAAATTTTCCTTTCAAGAAATAAACTGGCAATCTAAGAGATCCTAATGTTGGCATTAATTCACCACCCTTTTTAAAAGACACTCCCACTTCATTTAAAACACTGTTGAAGCCATGTACACTAGTTTAAGGAATACCCATCACTGGCAGTTTCTCTGACACACATACGAAACACTCGATTTTCTACTTGTAAGCTGAGCTGTTGAGTATAAAATCTGTCCTCATGGTAAACAGACTACTCTTTTAAGGAGTAAAAACATACTGTGTTTTCCTGGAGAGTTATAAGTCTGAGATTTTTTTCCCCCCTGTGATACTGGGGATTAAATTCATGGCCCCATGTATATAAGGCAAGTACTCTACTACTAAGCTAAATCCCTAGTTATGGGGGGGTTTTTTTGGTTTTTAAAAAATTTTTATTTTACTTTGAGAGAGGGCCTTGCTAAGTTGCCTAAGCAGGACTCAAACTTGCAATCCACTGGCTTTAGACTCTTGGATACCTGGTATTACAGGTGTGTGTCACTGCACCAGCTACAGCACCTCAAAGAAAGGAAAAAAAAAAAAACACCACTTTCATGTTTCTGTCATCCACCACTCATTACCCTCCAGCTAGTTCTGAAACAAGGAGAAAATGCTTTGGTCCTGCCAGCATCTCACACAGGAACTCAAGATTTCAATGAAAGCATATTATGGTACAAAGCTAATAGTTACTTTTATGATTAACACTGGTATTACCACGTGTCAAAGCACTAACCTACCTAAGTCCTCTACCTAAATTGACTCATTTAATCCTATCCATAGCTGTGAGACTCTATACTTGCTAAACTCTGTAAGCTCAAAATATTCAGGGCACTTTTCCATGAATAAAGCACAAAAGCAGCAAAACAAAGCAACATATCAATACTGGCCAAAGTTGGCAGCCCTCTTAGTTTCATCTCTCTTCCTATAAACAAATGTCTGCTTAAAGATCTATTTACTTACTTCCATATTTTCCAAATTTTTTATTTTTGCTGGTGACTTTGCTGCTTAAAACTACTACCCAGCATAACACTGAAGTGCTACGTAGTGCCTTCAACTACAAGAGCACTATGACCTATCTTAAAAAGGAAAGACACGTGTTAGATAAACTTTGTTCAGGTTTGAGTTCTAGCGCTGTTGGTGATGTTAATGAAACAGTATTGCATTTTAAGTATGGTTATGTACTGACTAGCTAACAAAAATTCTGTAACCAAGGGAATACAACTTTGTATGTATTTTTCCTAGGATTCATTACTCATCACAACTTTAGAGAACAATTTAAGGAGACTCCATGGTTCTGTTAACCCTATTTTAAGTGAGACACGGAAAAGCTAAGTCACTTACTCCAGATCACAAAGCTAACAGTGGAAGGAAACGAGGTTAGAATAAGACAGCGGTACAAAGTAAGAAAGGAAACTCTAAACTTAGGACAGACTTTATAATGTAATACGAACTGGGAGTGAGAGAACGGGCAGATACCAATGAGGATAGCTCAAAGAAAGCCGGGTGTGGTGGTGCACACCTGTAAGCCCAGAGCTGAGGCAGGAGGATCGCTGAGAGCTCAGGGCCAGCCTGCACTCAATAGTGAGACCCTGTCTCAAAAGCACCAGCCCAAGGTTATGCAGAGTTCATGCAGAAGTGGGTAGATTAAGGAATATCAAAAAGGCAAAAAACTGAAAGACTGCATGTAAAGAATGAGAGTGGTACCCCTAAGAGAAAAGCAGGCGTGTGTTTTGGGGGGAGGCAGTGAACACAGATTTGCAAAGGCTGAGTGTGAAGTGTCAATGAGACTTGTAGGTGGAGCTGAATTGTGCATTTACCATGCACTTGTCACCCGCACGCAGCAAGCAAAAAAAAGTTACATAAATGTGTCAAACACATACACAATTTACCGAAGTTAATAAACTGTAAAAAATAAGCAGGCTCAAGACTAAAAACGTAAGAAAAGAGAACATATCTTGGTTTTTAGTTATTTTTAAGAGCTGGCTGGTCTAAGATAGGACTTCAGGGATGGGTGCAAAAAGAGCCTCCAAAGCAGCAGTCAAGTGACAGGAAGAAAACAGGCCTAATATCACTAATGACGGGGAAGGTTATTTTGGAGTGTGGTAGAGCAATCACTGTAGAAGGCATTGAAGGAAAAACCCACTTACATTGAAAATGGCCAGACAGCTCAATCTGTCACTATGCATTAAATTTCACTTTCTGCATGTAAACACATCAATCTGATTCCATAAAGCATCTAAGCTAAATAAAGAATTTTACCTGGCTTAACATAGGGTCTCCAGGGACCAGGTCTAGACATCCGATCATCATCCATGTTTCTCCAAGACCCCCTGTCATCATCTGCACCTCGCCTGGAAAGCCGGTCATCATCAGCATTCCTCCAAGGTCCTCGGTCATCATCCAAGCCTCGCCGGGGACCCCGGTCATCATCCAAGCCCCGCCTGGGACCCCGGTCATCATCAGCATTCCGCCAGGATGATCGTTCATCATCAGCACCGCCCCGCCTCAGCACCCGGTCCTCATCCATCCCACGTCTTGGTCCTCTGTCCTCATCAGCTGTTCGCCAGCTTCCTCTGTCATCATCCAATCCTCGTCTAGGTGGTCTGTCATCATCCGCATGACGCCAACTTCCCCTGTCATCATCACCAATTCGTCTAGGCGGCCTGTCGTCATCACCAATTCGTCTGGGAGGCCTGTCATCATCTGCATTACGCCAAGAAGGCCGGTCATCATCTGCTCCACGGCGAGAGAAGCGATCTTCATCAGGACCACGTCTGGGGCCCCTGTCATCATCCATGCCACGCCTGGGTACCCGATCATCATCTGCTCTATGAGAAGACTCTCTCTCATCATCATCCCCCAAGCGCCGTGGGCGATCTTCATCCCTTCTGTGAGGCCTCTCGTCATCCCGTCCTTCTCCACGTCTCCACTCCCTACAGAGCAACAAGCCACACATTTTTTTAAGAACAGTTTTTTTTTCAGAAAGCACTGATGTACTGGGAGGAACTATTTCGTTTCACTCCCTTAAAAAAATCACCAGTCTAATAAATTCATAAATTCTAGTCCTCAAAAGAATGTTTAAAGAACCAGATCTTATACCAATGCATAGACCAAAATGGCAACAGCCAAAAAAACAGGCTATGCGTACTTTCTCAAGAACATGCTGGCAACTGCTAAACCTTTTACAGCAATCTACCTAAACCCCATTTCTGCACAGAAACTAAAGCCTGGATTCTTGCCTGCCAAAAGTTCTTATTTTAAAGGATGGCTCAATCCACTTAACAAATCTAGAGGAAAAATGTTATGGAACTCTTCATTTTTACCACCTAAACTGTTAGATTAGGCAACAAAAAAGAGGGGGAAAGCATTCTTTCTTGAGATATTTAGGTCAGTCATCAAGGTAATAAAATACATTATGAATGTCCAGTAACAGTTAAAGACACGTATATAATTATTCACGGCTCTCCTTTCTTCATCAATTAGATTTTTAAAAACCACTGATACGTTATTAACAAGATCCACGACTGGGGCGTACTACATATTTTCACAACTCCACTTACTTCTCTGGCGGGCCTCTCCTCCACTCAGAGTCGGCTTCAGGCCCTTTTCTCCATGTGCCTTCTGAATCTCTATCTCCCCAACGAGAGTCCTGCATCAGCAAACAGAACGTGAGGAACCACAGTGACAATGGTTTATTATTACAAGCACTAGTATCACCAAATGTTTTCAAACTTAACTTCAAGTGTCTAAATATAAGCATATCTTTTAAAAATATTCTTTTTAAATCTTTAAACAGACTCACAGTACAGCAAAACTAGTATTCTCATATATTGTGGACAACTTTATAAACAGGTAAAACAACTAAGCACAACAAAGGCAAACTAAATGAAATGTCAAAAGGAATGGTTACATTAACAGTATTTTCTCAAAGCATCATGCTATCATTAAAAACTTTAGCAAGAGCCAGTGCAGTGGCATATGCCTATCACCTCAGCACCCGAGAGAGTAAGGCTGCATGTTCGCAGCATGAACTACATTAAGCAAAACCCTGTCTCAAAACCAAGAAAAAAAAATTGGAAATATCAAAGATACTCAGCATCCCTATAGTGAAGACACAAATCTGGCCTCACTTCTTACAGATGAAGGTAAACCTTTCTCAGAAATACCCTATAGCCGGGCATGGTGGCACAGGCCTGGTAATCCCAGCTCTCCAGAGGATGAGGCAGGAGAATCCCTGTGAGTTCGAGGCCAGCATAGGTTACAGTAAGTTCAAGGCCAGCCTGAACTGCATAGTAAGACCTTCTCTCAAAAAGACC
>NW_004955431.1:23552162-23578413 GCF_000276665.1 Chinchilla lanigera
TCTAGAAGTTTACATGGAATAAAACAATCTACAGAAGTAACAAGGCCACTATGAAGAACGTTTCCCTCCACGCACTATGTACAAAAAGAAACAAAGCAAAGATCTTCATATTTCTGAGTTGATTTTAAACTAGCCATACACAGAACCATGGTTCAACTGTGACAAAGAAACCCCTTCAAGACACACAAAAAACTCTGGAAAGAATTGAGATACACAAAACAAAAACATCTGAAAAGGAGGAAAACATGACACAGTGCAAACACATTTGGGTCTAAATGTTTGCTAACATGACTATAAAACATAAAGCAAGTGCCCAGAGTCCCATGTAAAATCATATAATGACCTTGAGACAAAAATTTCCAGCTTGTTGCAATAAGACATCTGTAAAGCCATGAAAGAGGCCACATTACAACAAAAACTCAACCAGGTCCTGATGTACAGGACAAGAGATGGGGGGAGATTATGACAGTGGAGACTAACAGAGACCACAAGTGACAGAAAAATGTGCAAGCTGAGCATGATGGCACACGCCTCTAATTCCAGCACTCAGGAGGCTGAGGCAGAAGGATCCTTTTGAGTTTGAGACCAGCCAGAGCTGTGAGCTCAGACCAACCTGAGCTCAAGGCCAACCTGAACTGCATAGCGACACCCTGTCTCAAAAAGACAACAGAAAAATGTGCAATAAGGCAATCATGTAGGAACAAAAAGAAAGGTAAAGTCCTGTGATAATGTGGGTAACAAATGATCAATTAGGACAGGAAATTCAAGAGCTAACAGAACACACCATTCTAATGCACATTTGAAATAAATTTTATCTCAATCATCTGGGAATGGTGTTACACTGCAGGGTGAGTCAGAAGCTTGTGCAGGCTGGGAATCTGCACTGCCAACATGCTCCTGGGTGATGCTCATGGGGCGGGGGTCAACTAAACAGAACCAGTGTCACCCTCTAAACAGTAGTCAAGCAATTATTTCTATACTCACCTTCCTAGAAAGTGGATCATCACCAAGTCTTCTCTCTTCCTCTCTACGACGCTCTCTTTCTTCAATTTCCAACTCCCTTTGGCGCTTTTTCCTTTCTACTTCTTCTAGTTTCTTGACCCGCTCCTGATATTCTCGAAGCTCTTCCTCACGTTTTGCTCGTTCAGCACGTTCTCTCTCTTCCCGCTCTGTAAAGGTATTAGGTTACTAAGTGTGCCTTGCACCAGGCACCTTTTCCCTAGTGCTACGCCCACTTTTCTGGCACTGAACAAGAACCATAGAGTAGAGGTAAATTTTAAAAATTTTACAGTATTTGGTAATCAGCTAAATGGTAGAAGATACTAAGAAAACAAGTATGCTGCTCAACAACAATTCTGTGATGAGTTAGGAGGCTACAACCCTTCCCTCCATCCTTGCACAGCTGGGACTGCAGATACAAGACCACTCGACAGCCTTTGTCTGTCAACCATTCTTCAATAAATGCTAACACCCACATAGAATACAGAATAAAAACAAATTTACATCCATTTTTAGAATAACATTATATGTGTGAAAACAAGTTCACAGATGCAGTATCTTCACATGTAACAAACTAGTTCAAAGAACCCAGTTAACTGTAGTACTAAGAGGCCAATTACCTGGATTCTTGTATTTGCTAAGATTACAATACTAACTACATAACTCTTTCCCATTTTGGTCTATATGCTTAGTTACCTTTTATCATTTGTTCTTCTGCCCTCCTTTGTTCCTCTTCCTCTTTTTCTCTATAGTAAGTTATTCTGCGTTCTTCTTTACGTTGCCTCTTGCGTTCCTCCAAACGATTATGCCTTTCTTCTGATAATCGCTCTTCAAACTGTTTAAGTTTTTCCTGCAATTAAACAGTCACCAAAAAAACCCAAAAATTATTCAATAGGAGCATGCTTCTGTAAGTTTTAAAAGACTCACAAATCTCTTGGAAACACAAAAAGGAATCTCCAACTAAAGAAATCAGCAATTTCCAAATGAATGAGTATGCCAAATTTTTAAAAATATAGATTGTCAGAGCTGAGTGAAATGGTATACAATGCTCAGAGACTAAGACAGGAGAATGTCAAGTTCATGCCCAGCGAGGGCACCTAGCAAGACCCTGTCTCAAAACAAAAAAAGGGGTAGAGATGTACCACAGCATTTCTTAAGAGTCAATCCCCAGTACTTGGGGACTGAGGGGAGACATTTAAGACTGTTGATATTAAACTGGGCGTGGTGGTGTACAACTGTAATCCCACACTTGGGAAGCTGAGGCAGGAGGATCCTTGCAAGTTCAAGACCAGCCTGGGCTACAAAGTGAGCTCAAGGCCAGCCTGAGCTGCATAGCAAGACACTCTCTCAAAAAGACCAAAAAAAAAAAGAAGAAGCTTGTTGATATTTATCTAAATTCGGTTGGTGTATCTTTATACAAAATAAATTAGAATTTTAACACCAAGATAGTTCTATCTAGAGTTTTCATTTTTTATTTAAACGGCAAACAAAAGCTTGTACCAAAGGAAACCAAGCCAGGCAACTGTCACCTTTAAAAAATTTTATTCAACTGGTTAACTATTTCTGCTTATAAAGTAGTCCCCCTAAAATTCTATTAAAATATTATCTGACTTATCAAGGGGTTGGGGATTTAGCTCAGTGGCACAGCGCCTACCTGGCAAGCACAAGGTCGTGAGTTCAATTCCCAGTACCAGGAAAAAAAATTTTAAAAAAAGACATATAACTCAACACAGAATGTACCATTATATTGAAAGAGGTAAAACTAAAAAGTTCACACAATTTCTCTAAAACCAGTAAGTTCACCTCATATACAGACTGCCGGGCAGCTTTGAGTCGCATCACAAATAAATCTCTGTCTTCAAGCATTCGTGACATTCGATTTTTATGTTCAAGAGCCTTTTCCCGTTCTAGTTGCATAGTGGTAATCTGCAGACACATAATACACAGTTAAATTTCAAAGCATTTCTTACTGATTATTGCCAAATTACTAGCAGATATGCTTTAAGAATCAGAAACCACTCTCTCCCACCTTGCATCTTGCCTCACAACAGAAGGTTCCCTAGGATGGCAAAAAAACTTCGGAACAAAAGACATATGAAAGTAGTTCTGGGGCATCTGTAACAGGTAGGTTTTATTTAGCCCCGTGATACCTGAAATTCTTTTGAAAAAAAGTACAGCAAAATGAAACAAGTATCACATGTAATAAGCACAATAATTTAGTTTTTAAAGGCATGCTCTCTGAAGAACAGCTGGAGGCTGAGGCCAAGGTTAAAAAAAAAAAAAAAAAAAAAAAAGAGTTGGGCACGGTGACACACATTTATAAATCCTAGCACTTAGGCTGAGGCAGGAGGACTGCTGCAAGTTCAAGGCTAGCCTAAACTACTGCAGAGACCCTGTCTCAAAACAAAAGCTCCAGATCATTACAGGTATGTTAGTTGACCTATAGCACTTTTCCATTTCTAGTTAGCTTTACATTATACATTGAGAATCACAAAAATTCTAACTTTTCTATTGAAAACTGAAAGGACAGACAACACTCTGCAGATGGCAACCATCAGATGAGATGGAAGCACAGGCCGAGTGCCACCCATGGTACCCACAGGTTTTTGCTATCTCTTGCTATGGTTACTTTTTCAACTAGGAATCTTTACTCTGTTTTACTACACATTTGGCCACTATAGGCATTTGCAAACCCTGTTTTTATATCAGAAGATGAATATTATATAGACGAACAAAATCACAGAATGAGCTATTTAGTCACAAACACCACATCATTTATAGGAAATACCAGAAAAATAAATCTAGACATAAAAAGTAGATTAGTGATTGCCTAAGGCTAAGGTGGTGGTAAGGAAATGCAGACTAACAGTTGCTGCTACTAGGTACAGAGTTTCTTTGGGCATGTTCTAAAATTAAGATTGTGCTGACTGTTGCACAATTCTCTAAGTCAAGCAGAAACTATGAATTACACACTCGTGCCATACAATTAACCCATTTAAAGTATAAAGATATTTTTAAAATAAGCTTTCTGGTTGTTTTGTATTTAACCTCTTACTATGAAAATTTTTATTTTTCCACCAATCTGTTAATAAACAGCCACTAAAACATAATTTTCAACAATCAATTTTGAAACCCTGGTTTCACTAATGGCAAAGGATTTAATTAAGTTTAAAGTGTAAAATACAGTTAAATAAAAAACTTACTCTTTCTTCTTCTTGTTGTTCCCACAGATCCATATCCTTAATCCTCTGTTCCTCATAAGCACTCTTTATCAAAGGAATCTCTTCTAAACGTTTAGCCCTTTCAAAATAGTCAATCTGAAGACATGAAAAACATATGGCATTTTATCTCCTTTAATTCACCTTTATAACATGGTAAAAGTTCATTGATGCTTTCATTTACCTTCTTTTCTTGATTCTTTAAGCGTTCTTGAAGTTCTTTCTTTTCTTTCTCCAGCTGTTCAACTTGTTTAGCCATGATGAAATCTGGATCCAGTTCTTCAAGGTCCTAAAAGGAAATACAAATACATCCTTCTTAGTAATTTACCTAACAGTCAACAGAGCTGATTACAGTCTAGAATCAAATCCGAAATTGCTGTTTGACAAGTGTTTCTTTTGGGGGTGTGTTTTTTTAGTGCCAATTTAGGAAATATAAAGCTACTGTACAATAGCCGGGTTTTTTCCCTGTTTTTTGTTTTTTTTTTTTGCTGTGTAACATGACTGGCCTCAAACTCAAAGCAATCCCTTTGACTCAGCTGCCCAAGTGCTAGGATTGCATGTGTGCACCAGCACAGCCAGCGTAACAGCCTTCTATTTCTCACTTGTGTAGTCTACATCTACTCAAACTTTATCACCATGAGATTAGTGGTTGAAAGATCTGGAACCATTAGAACTAAATGCTTATACACTGAGTCAATAAAGCCAGCCATAACAAAATGAATTAACCAAATAACCGAAAATAAGACTTTTATGTTCTAAAAAGACCTGGATAAAACTCAGCTCTCAATGGGTGATATGCTACATACCTCAATGTCAATATCTTTGAATGCTTTTGCACCCAGCTCTGTTTTCTTGATCTGCTCCAAACGCTCACGAACAGTTTTCTTTTTGATTTGTTCATGTTCCTGTAAGATCCTCTCCTTCTCTCTCTCCTTTGCCTCCTGGCGCAGCCTCTCTTCTTCAGCCTTCCGTACTTTCTGGAGTTCAGCTTCCCTCTGCTCCAATTCTTCTTTCTCACGCTGAATATTCAGGCTTTCAAGTCGCTCTTTCCTTTCCTCTATTGTCTGACGGCGAGCCAGGATACGCTGATGCTCTTTACGTGAATTTTTAAGATATGCAGTAACTGCCAACTGATGCTGTTCTTCTTTCTCTTGCTTCAAAAATAAATGCATTTTAAAACATAACTGAAAGCAATATGCCCTGATTAAAAATATTACAAAATAATTTTGATCCACTATCCTTCAATGTATCTGCATTCTGTAACAAAAAAAATTATCCAAGATATTCCTTTCTAGTAGCAAATGTTGTAACACCACTTCTACTCAGTCTTAAATAACAACGACATAGTTAAAGAACCACCTTTCTTTCTGAGCTAGTATCTCTGCACCAAATCAGTCCTGTTTTTTATTATTGTTGTTTGGTACTGGGAATCGAACTCAGGGCCTTTTGCATGCCAGACAGGCACTGTGCCCCTGAGCTACAACCCTGCCCCAGTCGTAAACGTTTAAGACAAGAATATTAACAGAACTCAGAAACAGTACTCTAAGGAAGAAAAGGCCCAATCATGGTACTTCACTATTCTGAGGGCCAAGGTGTATGCAGTGCGTTATTTTATACACTACCCATTATTACTACATTGCCTGCGCCGTGTACTATTTTATGCCACAGAAAGCTCAATCATTTGATTATCTGCTAAAGATAGTTCATAAAATAACAAAACTACCTAGTACAAGTAAGTCCCTTCGCTCAGATCAAACTGTTCAAAGACATGATAAAGAAGTCCCTCAAAACATCTGGGAAGCACTCCCCTCAAAGGTGCATACCAATATGTGAGCTGGCTTGATAACTTCAAGTGCTTTTGCAAGCACTGAAGACATGGCTGTCAGCTGATTTCTTATCTGTTCTGAAGGCATGCTCTGCAGGTGAGGACCAATTGGGGCATCTTCTCGAGTAGCGTAATTCAAATCAGATCCAAAACTCAAGGTCCGAGAAGTGTGGTCAATACGAACCTTTGAAAACACAGTAAGTAGCAGTTAAAATAGTTATGTTAATGCTAAGTCATTCTACAAATGGCATTTTGTTTAGTCTTTTCATTTTTTTGGAGACAGGGTCTTTGCTCTGTAATTCAGCTGGCCTCAAACTCATTATGTAGCCCAGGCTGGCCTCGAACTCACAGGATCCTCAGCCTCAGCCTCAGCCTCAGCCTCAGCCTCAGTCTCCCAAGTGCTGGGATTACAGGCCTGCACCACCACGCCTGGCTCTACAAATGGCTTGATCAAAAAGAAATTTCAACTGAATTTCAAAAAGAAATCAAGAGAATGTTAAATACCTAAGCTATGAGATTTACTCAGTAAAACTTTAAAAATGTGCCACTGTATCAAAAGCAGCAAGTCTTTCTGGTTCTCAAAAGCTTTCTGCCCACCTCAATATCCCCTCCCTTTATAGTACATACCTGCAGGTCACAGTGCCTGGCTGCATCTACTATGGCCCGTTCCAGTTGGAAAGCATCAACAAAAGGAACCAGAGAAGTCAAACGAGAAAACTCAATGCTCTGATAAATCTGTGCCACCTGCATAAAAAACACAGGGTTAATAATAATAGCTGCCATCCATTCAGCACTTTTATGTAAATCCCATGACAGCCCTGGGAAATTTTACCCACTGTTCAGAGGGAAAAAAAAGTAAAGCTCAGACAATTTATCTTAACAGGACACTGCTGACACTGAAATCCAGTCACAGACTATCAACTCCAAATTTTATGCTATGACCCATCACATTATTCTAAACCTTTTAAGTCACAGTTCTACCGAATAAAATTAAACGGCCACGTATTTGTAGATAAAGATATGCTACTAATCTAAGCTTGAAATACTTCATGAGATTTTTGTGTGAAGGAGACTGGCAGCATTACTATTTATAGTTATTCTGCTAATTAACCTTCAACTATTTGTATAGCACATAAGAAATAACACTGCTCACATATACAGAAGAAAGCAGGTCAATGAAATGTGCATATGCTTAAATGAACATGATAAACCTCCCTCCCAAGTAAACAACAGGAGCACTGAAGCCATTGTAAAACGTAACATTCAAATCTACTCAAAGATGGAATAAAATATTAGAAGATACTAATACCTAGTGTTAGTAAGAGACAAAAAAATCTGTCTCATTCATTACTGGTGGGAGTCTATTAATTAAGTTGTCTGAGGAAGCAACTAAAGATTTAATTGTATAGAACTATTAAGTGACTCCACTTCTTATGCTACAGAAAGTCCCACTGTATTGAATGACACATTTATGCAACATATTCAATGTTGTAGTAGTACGAACAGGTAAAAAACTAGAAATCCAGGTTTTCATTAATATAATCTACATAAATAAACTATACCAGTGGTGGCAAACCTATGGCACTTGTGCCGCAGCAGGCTGTATCACTGAAAGTTCTAAAAGATTTGTCATCACTGTACTACACTTTCTAACTATGAAAAACCACTGTCAGTATTGAAACGAGTAATAGCCCCACATTATTAACAAGGAATACACACAAAGATAGTACTTGCAAAAAAGAAAAAAGCAGTTATATATAATTCTGTTTTCAAAATGACATGGAATGACACTTACTTGGGCAGGCTTTCATTTGACAGTTCTAAATTTGTTCATACAACCAATGATCTGAGGATGTAACCTGCCTGTTGTGCTGGAGGCCCTCCTAGGTTTGACCCCCAGCAGTGCCATACCCCCCTCCCCAAAAAATCCATGAAGCGTTATGGTCCAATCCCTTCATAAACATTCATTTGTATCTTTACCTGCTGCAGGAGGCGAAGTATGGTGTTGTTCTGCAGTTGTGGCACATACTGCTGTAACTCTGGTTCCTTTTCAGGTTGTTCCCTGACCCAATTTAGAACCTATGAAATCCATTAAATTGAGAAAGAATACTATCCAACAGATAATAAAACATCTGAAATTCTTTCAATTTTTTTACTATACAAAAACATTACAGGCAAAGTAATTCAAACTTTATCATAAAGCTATAAATTTCTGTCTGAAGGTGACTGACAGCAATGGCTATATCAGTCATGCTGCTAATTTACCTTCAAAGGTTATCTAGCACATCAGAAATATCTTTTCTCTTGATATGAAGAAAAAGACAATGAAATGTGCACTATTTCAGTCATTGGGAAATACTTCTGTTGACAGATACAATTCAAAATTTTAACACCAGCTACTTAGTGACACTGACAAAACTTACACAGCGGCTTACCTTTGTGACTCTCTCACAGAGTTTTAATGGGTTAAATTCTACCTCCAACCAGTTATAAAGGTCTTTCACTTCTGGAACAACATATTGTAGCACATTAAATCTGACCTACAATAAGCAAAAAAAAAAAAAAAAATTACTGAAGGAAAATGTCCAACTGTGATTAAGTACAGACTGAAAACAAACTGAGTATAAAGTACAGGACTAGAAATCTAGAAAATGACTCTAAGACTGCCTATCCTCAGTCCCCTTTAAATTTACCAAAATGCACTCCAAACTATTGAATTTTTTGTCCCATATTATGCATCTGCCTACAGTGAGAAGCCCCTAAGAACTTAAAAAGGAAGTAAAACCAATATAGTAAAGTATTTGTGAAGATTAAGTACTATGGCAAACCCAGACTGTCTTATTACCAATAATAAGTAAAATGTCAGAGCTTACAAAGCATTTCCTTTTACGTAAATCACACAAACATCACAGCAGCACTATTTGTATTAGGCCCAAAGAGAGAAAACTCAAATGTCCACCAAGAGGATAGTGTTTTGTTCACTTAATAGCTGCCCTCCCTCTTCTCAGGTAGATACAGGGGGAAAAAACTCCCACGTGTACTAAACATAAATAAATTAGTGCTCAAATTTTTTTTTAACCTTTCAACAATGAAGTGTAACTATCTCCATAGTATTTACTTTTTATCAGATATTATAAGTAACCCAAGGATTATTTAACATTCACAGAAACTTATGTGTAGATTATATGCAAATCTCATGCCATTTTAGCTAAGGGATTTGCCCACCTCTGGATTTGGGTAGCCACAAGTGACCTGATATCAATCTGCCACTAAGGGATGACTAAAGGTAACATGTACCAGTATGAGCTGTCTTGATGACTTCAAGTGCTTTCATAAGCACTGAAGATATGGCCATCAGCTGATTTGTTATCTGTTCTGCTGCAGATGAGGATAAACAGGGGCATCTTCTGAGGTAGCAGTATGTAGCAGTTACAAAGCAGTTTCACTGCATGATCCTGATTAATAACCACAGCTTTAATAACATAAAATGAAAGTTTGAAAGAGAAAAAAGCTGGAAATACCACAAGTTTACAGAATCAGGTCTAAATCTACCTTACCTTGTCTGTTGGCTTCATCTTCATCTCTCACATATACGTCTGCTTGATTAGTTTCCTACAACTCCCTGAAATACAGTTAAGTCCCTGGCTTATGAACATTTGAGTTGTGAGCTTTCACAGGTATGCTGTATAAGATTCATTATGTTGGATACGAATGAATCCGACTTATGAACAATTCTCCCTGAACAGAACTTGTTCTTAAATCAGGGACTTACTGTAATCCACAGTCCTTCTTGCCCAGTTACTTCTCCTCAATTTGAGTGTCCAACAGTACCAGCCCCCATCCTGCCGTGTCAAAGCTCTCATCAATTTAACCTCAGATCCCACTGGGAGAGAAACAGCCTCAATTAAACAAAGTGCTCATTTACTCATTTATACCATGGTCATCTCTGTTCTTGCATCAGAATCTCCTGGCAGTCAATCAGAATTCCCAGTATTTTGTGAGTTATTAAACTTTTCCAAAGTTTTCTGTCCAAAGCTATAAATGCTCAAACTTCTACTAACCATATCATTAATGAGGCCAATTCGCGTTGGTGGGGCTTGAAGACCTAGCAGCGTTGCAAGGCGACGTTGTTTTTCAACTATAATGCCATCCATATCCAGTAGTCGAGCAATATCTGTACGTTCAGGGGTAATAGGGATGGACAGAGTAGCCAAAAGGACTCTAGTAGACATTCTGCAGTGAACAAAATTAAATTCATTAGGTTTATAAATGTTACTTGGTAAGCCGGAAAAAGCAGAAAAGCACTGACAGTTCTCTTCAATCACCTATATGCCAGTGACAGAAAATATGTCACACCACTAACTAATCTGTATTATTCTATCACTACATAAGATTAGTTAAAAGAAAAATAGACCTTACTTAAATACTCATAGAATCAAAATTCCACCTACTCACTGTTGTCTATTTCTAAACAAGACTGTGATTAAATGGTAAAAAAAGCAGTTACTAAAGCAGTTTTAACAACTAAGCAAATAATTCGTAATGGAAAAAAAAAACTGCAAGGACTTAAGTAAACACAGTTATGTTAACCAGAGGAGCAGAGAGCCAAAAGCTAAATTTTTACTTCTCTCAAACACAAGAACGCCAGGTTAACATTCTTACCAGCTTGAACTACGGGTGGTACAAGCACAATGACTGTCACCAGACAGCTTGCACCACCAGCAGTACAAACAGATTTCAACACTTCTGTCAGTCTTTTCACGAACAAAATTAACAAAGTCTAAGCTGGGGATGGTGGTGCACACCTGTAATCCTAGCACTCGGGAGGCTGTGGCAGGAAGATTGTTGTGAGTTCAAGGCCAACCTCGGCTATAAAGTGAGCTCAAGGGCAGCCTGAACTGTGCAGTGAGACCCTCTCATCAAAAAGACCAAAAACTACACTAAACTAAAAATAATAAAGTCTACAAATGGACCACATCTAGTTAGTTTGAATCTGGACAATTACCGCCCAAATGTAAAAGTTAATACTACTCATACCAATTTAAAGAATTATCATAAATCAACAAATTTCTTTCATTAAAAGAAACATATATTTCCGAGTCATTTATCAACAATTCTGTAGATTTTAACATGGAACTCTTATGCATATACAACTGCCGTACCACAATGTAGCTGTACTATAGTATTTTTATACTACTTTAACATTTTCCTTAAGGGACTGTAATGTGACATCTGCCTGCTACATCAACTCTTCTTTTGCATTGCTGTAATTAAAGGCCCCCTGAGAAGCAGTATGAGCCGCCTATTGGGACAGTCATGCACGTTATCACCATGGTTCAAGCCAGCAGGAACAATTAATATATCAGAGCTGCCTGGCAGCCAAAACATAATTATAGCCCTGGCTGGGCAGGGTGGTACACATCTATAATCCCAGCACTCAGGAGGCTGAGGCAGAAGGACTACTGCGAGTCCAAGGCCAGCCTGAACTGCATAGTGAAACTCTTTCTCAAAAGAAGAATTACAGCCCTGTTGTGAATATGTTAAATTCAAGCACTACGGAACACTACACACTGTGGGCTCTAGAGCCCAAGAGTCAGGCGCTGGAATTTTAGCTTCACTATTTCAATGACATTAGGCAAGATACTCAATTTTCAGAAAATAAAGGACTTTATGAAAGTTAAACCAAAAAATATAACAGGGGCAAGCAACCTGATACTCAAAGAGTACTCACTATGGGAACAGTACACAAGGTGCGATACAAAATATGGTTAATATTTAAATTTCAGAAATATTACAGTCAAAGAAGTATTACCATGAATCCTCCTCAAAACACACAATCCCTTGCTTTGAGCGTAAGTTTCCCATCATTCTTGTTACTTTCTGAAGTAGTTCAGGGAGTCCTCTTTAGTTATGCTGCCATAACTGCCTCTGTCCTGAACTGATCCGACATGTAACACATTTACCCCTCATGGTCATTTTAACTCTGGTCAGAGGAAGAGCCAGAAGTTGTAGAGGTGCCACATGCAGTGAATAAGATACATGAAGACACAATGTAATTTTTTTTTTAATCTTTCTGTTCTGTCTTTCCATTACATGGCACTCACCATGTTTTTGATAACACCTCCTAAACACATGAAAGAAGCCTTTCAAAACTGGAAAAAGTGGCAAAAAGAAAAAGTCAGGCTTGGTAGCTCATGCCTATAATCCTAGCACTCAGGAGGTTGAGGCAAGAAGATTTTGAGTTTGAGGCCAGCCTAGGATACACGAGTTCAAGGCAGGCCTGCAATACAAAATAAAGCCTTGTCTCAAAACGCCCTCCAAAAAGTGCCAAAAACAATGGGTTAAGCGAGTCTGAAGCAAGGGAGAGTACTCTGAGGGGATTCATGCCAAGGTGTCTTTTACAGTAATATATTTTCTAAACTTCATTTTTTGTTTGTTTTTGTTTTTGAGATAAGGTCTCACTATGCAGTTCAGGCTGGCCTTAAACTATATGTAACCCAGGCTGGCTTCAAACTCACTGTGGCTTTAAACTCCTTCCTCAGCCTCGAGGGCTGGGATTACAGGATGCAACACCATGCTGACCATTTTCTAAACTTTAAATACTTACCATGCATTTGACCACATCTCATCAAAGACCTTAGAGAAAAACAAGTCTGGACTAATGTGGACTATGTAGGAACAGTGAGTATCACAATGGACCCTGCCCTCAAAAGTTTCAAAGAAACAATACTGGCAGAATTCATTCAGTTAGTTCCATGCACAGCTATAAAACTGTAAGATACAAATTCTCTATGACGAATGTGATCATGATGTATTTAAATTCTGACAGGAGGATAAAAAAACCCTGTAAGATAAACATGATGTACATAATTCTACCAAAAGCCTAATAACATGGTCTAGGGGCTGGAAAGATAGCTCAGCAGCACAGTGTCTGCCTGGAAAGCATGAGGTCCTGAGTTTGATTCCCGCCCGAGTTCAATTCCTGGTACAAAAAAAAATAACGTAGTCTAATAACACAAAAAAGCAGTATGTGAATTGCCCTAAATCCAACTGAAATGTATTTTTAAAACACAACTGAGGGACTGAGAATATAGTTCACTAACAGAGCACTTGGTTAAAATGTAAAGACTTAGGCTCAATCCCAGGTCCACAAAAAAAAAAAAAAAAACCACAAGCAAAAGAAAACAAGATGTACACTTTTAAAAAAGTGGTCTGTAATCCTACCACTCAGGAGACTGAGGCAGGAACATCATTGTGAGTTTCAGACCAGCCTGGGCTACAAAGTGAGCTCAAGGCCAGCCTAAACTGCACAGTGAGACCCTGTCTCCAAAAGACAAAAAAAAAGTGGTCTGTTAGGTCATAGGGCCCTTTTAAAAATACTCATAAATATCTACATATGTTGAGATGTGTGTATATACATACATGTACAAACTATATATATACATATATTAGTATTTTGGAATTGCCATGGTGTTAATAGAATTAACTATTAATTTTGATACTTTCCCACCAGGGTAGTGACAGAAGTTCTCCTCTCAAAATGGCAGACTATGGCAGAGAGCAACAGCTCCCAGTCAGTCATGCAATCAGTGAACAAATGATACCCTACTGCAGCAATGGCAAACCTTTTAGAGCTTTCCATGATACAAACTGCTGACAAAATGCTGACTGCAGCATGCATGCCATAGGTTTGCCACCACAACCTTCACTGTACTATGTTAGGCTGTGATGTTCAGTAGGTCAGACATATCACATGCATTTTTTTCTTACAACTTAAAATAGGGATACTGGGATATAATTCCACTGTAAGTCAAGGACCATCTGCATTCTACACCTAATATTTTATAATCCAGAAAAAATGACTTGACAAAATTTTGTCCAATTTATTTTAATAGACTGTACCTGTGCATATACAGAAGGATCATACATTAACATTGGTCTTTCCTAATATCCAATTTTCTCAATTGGGTTTTTGGTAGTTGATTATCTGACAAAAAATGGCTCCTGAAGACCAAAAATACTGTTCAAGAAAAGCCATGCCAGGAGACATTTTTGGAAATCACAACACGGGGGGACTGTTATTGGTGGCTATTTGGTATAGGAACATCCTAGAATGCCCAAGGAAGTCCCCCACAACAAGTAATTACTCAATCCCAGCCAGACACAGTGGTGCATGCCTAAAATCCCAGTGCTCTGAGAGGCTGAGCCAGGAGGATTCCAAGTTCAATCCCAGCCTGGGCAATTTAGTGATCTACTAAGACTATCTCAAAATACAAACTTTAGGGTTGGTGATGTGCAGTTCATTGTAAAGGTCCTACGTTCAGCCAAGTAGAAATTGAGACAGCTTGACTGCAACCATACTGCCATGTCACTTGGTGTTAGATATTTGTTTCACATTTTCAACATTATCCAACTATACCATTCCTACCTTTGCATCTCATCTTGAGTGAGATTCTTTCTCATTTCTCTAGACAGATGGTAAAGACGGTGTAGTGTAGATGCATGAAAAAGAGCATTTCCAGATTTCCAAAATACAGTTGAGACTTTGTTATAGTAATTTGCCATCAACTGAGGCTTAGGTGGTTTTTTCGACAGGGAAAATAAGCCATGAATATCTTCCACAGCTTTGAATGCTTCCTAAAACAGGTAATATAAGTAAGTCATTGCATTCTAAAACAAAACAAACTCAAATCTCTCTATGACGCCTAAGACACTTTCACAATGCTTTTTATTTACCTAGATTTTTGAGAAAATTGCCCTAATTACAAAAACACTTAATTCTTTAAAGAAGAGCAGACTAAAAAGAAAGTATCTGCATAGTATTAGCATACTATTTCAGGCAACATCAATATAAAGAAAAACCTGGAAGGATGTACAATAGAATACAGAGGTGATCTGAGCAATGAAACAATGGATGAGCATTTCTTCTTTTAGCTTATCCATTTTTCTTATACAGCACTTTTTTTTTTAACATCTTTTACAGTTAGTACTTTCAAATGGATATCCCTATAAAAACAGGAAATTATGGGGCAAAAGTGGGAAATCAGTTCACTTTTTCACCTGGCTGAAAATTTCAGGTTTCTTCTCTGTAACTTCAATTACACACTTTTGGTCAATATATAAAAAACTCTCAAGTTAGAAAGGTTACAAAATCATGTAAAAACCTTGGCATGGGGCACATGCCAGTAATCCCAGCACTCCCAAACCTGTAGGCTGGGCACAGTGGCACACACCTGTAAACCCAGAACTCTGGGGATTTAGAACAGAAGGATCGCCAAGTTCAAGCCCACCATGAGCAGCTTAGTGAGACCCCATCTTGAAATTTAAAGGAAAAAAAGAAAAAAGAAAACAAGGGCTGAGGATTTTTTCAGTGCAAAGCCCCAGAGCATGCAACTTATTTGGAGAAAGCCCCTAGATGTGATACCAAGTACCACTTTAAAAAAAGGATTGGGGGGGCCAGGAATACAGTTCAGGGACACAAGTGCCTACCTGGCAAGTGCAAAGTCCTAAGTTCAATTCCTGGTAACAACAAAAGCAGTAAAATAAAATTTTTTTAAAAAGGAGGGCTGGGGATTTAGCTCAGCGGCAAAAGCGCCTGCCTGGCAAGCGCAAGGTCGTGAGTTCGGTTCCCGGTACCGGAGAAAAACCACAAAAAAAAAAAAAAAAAAAATTTTTTAAAAAAGGACTAGGGACAAAAAGTGGGGAGCATGCACTAAGTATCCACGAGACTCCAGGTTCCACTCTGAGAACAAATAAAAAAAATTCCTTTGCAAATTCCTGTTTCATCAGACTTAAAACAGTTCAAATCAGCACCACTCATGAAACTTAAAGAGTGCTACTGACAATGTACTGTTATATGCAAAGAAACTGAATCTGAAATATCACAGTTGACCCAAATTTCACCAGCTAAGTAGAACCAAAATCTGCTGAGACTTCCTATTCCATCAAATAATCTTTAAATTACTTAAATCTTGTCTGCTGAAATTAACCAAGCATACCAAGATGAGGATATTCAGGGCTGGGGATATAGCTCAGTGGCACAAGTGCCTGCCTGGTAAGCACAGGGTCCTGAGTTCAACTGCTGGTACCAAAAAGAAAAAAAAAAAAAAGAAAAAGAAAGGGGGGACAGGGATATAGCTCAGTGGCACAGCGCCTGCCTGGCAAGCACAAGGTCCCGAGTTCAATTACTGGTACCCAAAAAAAAAAAAACTAAGATGAGGATATTCATCAAGGGAAAGAACAGGTTTTTGTTGTTGTTTTTTTGAGGACACGGTCTCCCTGTGTAGTGCAGGCTAGCCTAGAATTCATGGCGATCATCCTTCCTCAGCCTCAGGTGATAGGATTACAGGCATGCGCCACCATGCCTGGCTTAAGAACAGGTTTAATACAAGAAAAGCTAACCATTCACAACTTACCTGCCACAGTTCCATGCTGATGGCGCTATCCAACTGAACAAGCCTTGTCTCCAAATGCATGGACTGGCTCTCTGGGTTATTGAGATTGATTGCTGTGCTTTGGTTATGATGGCGCTGAATCTGGGATAAGTGCATTCTCAAATTGTCACACAGTTTACGGAACTCAGCCTTCCGGGTGTACTGGAGGCAGAATTTGAAAGCTGTAGACATAATTGTCAAATATATTAAGTGCTTTCCACTGTCAATCTAAATATTTTACACTTTCATACATTAGCATCAGTTATTTTAACAATATTCACCAAATTCATCATTAGTCTTTAACAAGTTCTAGAGTGTCATAACCTTCACCCAATCCATGTGCTCTAATATTCTGAACCCTAACAAAACTACAGATACAGTCCTTAGTCCTGGATTAAGACCAAAATATGGTTCTGAAAGTTTACAAATGGAAAATAATTAGAATCTAGATTTTGGGAAGATCCACCCTTCAATGACCTATCACTTCAAATTCTTTTCTTTTTTTCCTCCCCTCGTACTAGGAATCAAACTCATGACCTCACATTTGCCAGGCAGGCGCTGTGCTGCTGAGCTATATCCCTGGCCCACTTCAAATGCTAAAAGACTAAAAATTCTAGGCAGAAATACAACAGTTAACTTACATAGAATGCAACATGCTTTCATATTAATTAACCTACATACTACAAACTAGAAATACACAAAAATTTCAACTATATCTATACTCATGTGAACTACTTGCTCAGTCACTGGAATACACAATACTCTTCTGCTGTCATCTATGTGACATTAGAATAGGTTTCACAATTCCTTTGCTCTTGCTTTTTTCGTTTCTTTTTGTTTTTGTTTTTTTGGTACCAGGAATCGAACTCATGACCTCAGGCTTGCCAGGCAAGCACTTATGCCACTCAGCTGTATCCCCAGCCCTGTTTCTTTTTTTTTGACAAAGGGTCTCGACTGTGTGGCCCAGGCTGGCCTCAAACTCACAAAGATCCTCCTGCCTTAGCCTCTCAACTGCTGGAATTACAGGCATGTGCCAACATGCCCAGCAATTCCTTTGCTCTTAAAAAATACAATATTAGGGGCTGGGGATTTAGTTCAGCGGCACAGCACCTGCCTGGCAAGCGCAAGGTCGTGAGTTCGATTCCCGGTACCGGAAAACAACAACAACAAAAACATATTGCTGGGCACAGTACCCCAGCACTTGGGAGGCTGAGACAGGAGGATCTTTCCGAGTTTGAGACCAGCCTGGGCTACAAGGTGAGTCCAAGGCCAGTCTGAACTGCACAGTGAGACCCTGTCTCAAAAAGACGCCCCCCCCAAAAAAAATGTGGGAGGGGAATGGGGAAAAGAAAAAAATTAAGGAAAAAAATGGAAACAAAACTTTTATATAAATAAGGAGAGGAAGAGGAGTTGTAGGGGAATGGGGAAAAAAAGAATCAAGTTATATTACACAGGTACAAATTCCCTATGATGAACATGATCCTTATGTATACCTAAAATGTACCAATAAACTTAATAAAAATATAATATTGCTATTTCAACAGGCCTAACCTGATGCAACTTAATTTCAAGTTAATCAATTGTTATCAAAAAGCCTAAGTTTACTTATGGAAAGTGAAAATTCACATTAGTCATTTAAACGAAATAGGACACAAGTTCCAATATTCTTACTAACAATCTTAGCTGTAAAGTCAACCATTTGAATCACAAAATGCCAACCACCCCTACAGGACTAAATTCACAAGGTATGGTAAGGATAAAACCAAAAAAAGCCTAGAGCTTCTCAGGTGATTTACCCAGTTACACAGTTAAAAGACAGTCTGGGCAACTTAGCCTAGAGCAGGTTATTTACCCAGTTACAAAGTTAAAAGACAGCCAGGGTAACTTAGCAACTTAGTGAGATATTGTCTCAAAAAACCGAGTAAGTAAAAATAACAAAGGGCAGGGGTGTAGGTCAGCTCAAAGGCCTTGGGTACAAGCCCCAGTAAGGGGAGGGGGGCCGCATTTAGCACAGAAAGAATAACAAGTGACGGTAGGGAGAGGTGAGATACTTTCAGATACTCCTCCACAGATTAATTGTGTTTAGGAAAACAACTGGATATTAAGCTCACCCTCAGCCATTAAGAAAATCTACTTCTATATTCAGTAATACTGTTTTGTTTTGTTTTGTTTTGTTGGTCTTTTTGAGACAGGGTCTCCCTTGAAGTTCAGGCTGGCCTTGAGCTCACTCTGTAGCTCAGGCTGGTCTCGATTCCCCTGCCTCAGCCTCCCGAGTGCTGGGATTACAGGCATGCGCCACTATGCCCGATTATTCAGTAATACTGTTTAAAAAAGAAAATAGACCAAGACATGATGGCAACATGCCTATAATCCCAGCACTCAGTGAGGATGATGTAGATCTTTCTTTCCAAGTTCTAGCCCAGCCTAGGCAATTTAACAGCTTAGTGAGATCCTGTCTCAAAATTTTAAAAAGTTAAAGATGTAACTCAGTACAGGAACTCCAGTTGCACAATCTGGTTAGTGCACGATACTTACATAATTCAGTACAAAAGCCCTACATTCAATCCCCAGTACTGCAGGGGAAAAAAAAATTTTTTTTAAAGTTTTTGAGACATGGTCTCTTAGTCCAGGCTGGTCTTGAATGCTCTATACAGCCTGGCCCAGCCTCAAACTCAGGGCAATCCTCCTGCCTCAGCCTCCAGAGTGCTGGAAGTACAGATGTGAGCTACCATGCCCAGCACTTCCATGAAATTTTTTAAATCCAGAGTGGAGTCAAAAGTAAAACTCAAATTTATCAGAAAACAATGGAAAAGCTCACTTTTTCCCTTTAGTGACCTGCAAAACTCCAAACTGACTTTAAAATATGTCTTTCAGGAATCAACAAAATATATGCCACATGGAACTACCCTAAACTGATACAACAAATTTCTTACTCAGTTATTTAAATAGTCAAAAGAATGTTGAAAATCTATCAATAAGGGTAAAGTTAGTTGTTTTCTGTAAGCATTACGGAAAAGGGTAGGGAACCTTCTGCAAAATCTGAAGTCCACTTTTCAAATCAGTTTATGTTAGAGATTTCATGTTATCATTTTTACCTTGCTGGGCAATATCATGGTAGAGACGCTCTACTCGAGAATTGTTTCGAAGAAGGTCCAAACACTGTCTGTATGACTCCCACAGGAACTTAACCCAGGGAGTTAAAAGTAACCTATCAGTACGATCCTGTGTGTCTTCCCCACTTACAGCACTTAGAAGAACACTATAATGACAAAGGGAAAAAAAGCATTAGAAGTCATTTTTAACATGATTTCCTACTTTGCCACATGGTTTAAAAACACTGATCATCATGAGATAGTATCAAATCTTCCAATTTGTACAAACGTAAAGTATCACTTACTATCCCACCTGAATTACTAATTTTTATTACGTAACTGTTTGGAGTACTACAATTTAAAACTTCAAAGTATTCTTCCTGAAAAACATTATTTCAAATGGGGACAGGAAAAACACTGAGTTAACCAACAAAGTACTTCTTAAATGTTGAATGCACATACCTCTCAGGAGTTTGAATATTATCCAGATCTTCTATATCTAATACCATCTGTTGGGATTCTTCTTTAGCAGCTTCAGTTTTTTCTTCTGCCAGTTTCAAATATGCCCTAACAACATCCTCTAAAGATTTAATATTTACCTAAGCAAAAAGAAAGAGGAATGATTTCTTCCAATGACCCGTAGATGTTCAAAAAGAAAATTATCATACAAAATGCAGTAACTGTGAAAGGTATACTCTTGCAGAAGCTACTAGTCATTTTCAAAATATAAAACCAAGCTGTTTGTACCTGCTGACAAATGTTCTTATACTGATATAATCCTTCCTTAGCCAGGTGGCTCTTACGAAGATCCACACAAAGTTCCAAGTATTTCAACATAATTGGCTCGTGTATCTTCTGCCATGTTCTATGTTTCTTACTTTTCATAACATCGTAAAGGACGTCCAGGGCAGGCTGCTTTTTGCCAACCTCAAGAAACTCTGAAAAAATAATTCAGGAGAATTAAAACCAGTTATATATACTACACAAAAGCGTAAAAACTTGCCTTTTTTCACTGGTTGTTTTAATTTCTTAACTAATCAACTTTTAGGTTACATTTATTTTTCATTTCTAAAAACTACACCATAATTATCCAGAGGTAGCTGGGCATGGTGGTTCTCACCTGTAATCCCAGCACTCAGGAGTCTGAGGCTGGAGGATTGCCATGAGTTCAAGGCCCCTTTAGGCTACATGGTGAGTTCAAGGCCAGCCTGAACTACACAGCAAGATCCTGTCTCAAAAAAAAAAAAATTACAGAGACTGGGGATTTAGCTTAGCAGCACAGTGCCTGCCTGGCAAGCGAGTTCAATTCCCGGTACAAGGGGGGGGAAATTTACAAATAAAAAAATTACAATAGCCCAGCGTGGTGGTGCACACCTATAATCCCAGCACTTGGGAGGCTAAGGCAGGAGGATCTTTGCGAGTTGGAGACCAGCCTGGGCTACAAAGTGAG
Organism: Chinchilla lanigera; assembly: GCF_000276665.1. NCBI lineage: Eukaryota > Metazoa > Chordata > Mammalia > Rodentia > Chinchillidae > Chinchilla > Chinchilla lanigera. The sequence goes on from NW_004955431.1 coordinate 23,573,180, forward strand.
CTCAAGGCCAGCCTAAACTGCATAGTGAGACCCTCTCAAAAAAGATAAAAAAAAAAAAAAAATCCTGTTTTGGATAAAGCACGCACAATGTGGCATTTTGTTATAGCAGTACAAATGGACTAAGACAAAATATCTGACCAGTGCATCTCAAATTCGTCAAGTCATGAAAAAATAAGCAAAGTCTAAGAAACTGTCACAACCAAGAGGAGACTTAGGTAACATGACCGCTACATGCTGTGTGATACTGTGGGTGGGATTCCTAGGACAGAAAGGGACATTAAGGAAGTTAAAAAAATCTGAATACAGTGTGGACTTAATGTGTCAAATCTTAGTGCATTACTTGGAACAAATATACAATACTGATACAAATGGCTCATTAACAGCAGCAAGTGGGTATGGTATAAATGGGAACACTATACTATCTCTGCAGTAAATCTGTGAATATCTAACTATTCTAAAATTAAATGCTTATTTTTAAAAATGAAAAAATATAGGACAAAGTAACTTGAAAATTTTGAGTGTATACAAAGCAAAACTTCGGGCATCCCTTTATGTGGCAACATTACAAAATCAAGTTCCAATCTTAAATCTTACACTTGCTCCTGAAATTCAGTCCAAAGATATGACTGTTAAAATTTTTCCCATACTTTATTTTCTTTCTTTTGCACAAACAATAGACTGGCAGAATTTCTTAACTAGCTAGTGAATTCAAATTAGAATTCCACATCTCAAACAAGGAAAAAAATTTCAACTGCACATCTGAAAAGTAATTTGAAACTGAACGACTACACTACAAAATGCCTTCACAAACAGGACATTTCCCTTCCTAAAAATCATTGTTTAGTATCCCAAGAAAAAAATCTTGGACAGAGTTAACACGGTGTTGCATACCTGTGATCCCAGTACTCAAGACACAGAGGCAGGAGGATTGCCCCAAAATTTCGAGGCCAGCCTGGGCTACATAGTTGAGTTTAAGGCCAGCCTGTCCTACAAAGTGAAACCTTGTCTCAAAAAGAGAGAGAGAGAGAGACAGAGAGACACAGAGACAGAGACAGACAGAGACACAGAGAGAAAGAAAGAGACAGACAGAAAATCTGGCAGGGAGGAGGAGCTTACTTTTAAAGCAAGCATGCTGGGTTCAGTCCCCACCATAAAGGAAGGAAAGACTAACAAAATCAGCATTATCTACCCAGTAACTCTTGTATTAAGCAAACAGGACAAAAAAATTTAAAAGTCTGTATCTGGAAGTTTTACTAGACTCAGTAATATCATTTCTTCTTTTAACTATTGAATCATTCCTTCTTCCAGTGAAACTACAAATAATACTCTCAATTTTCCAATGCACTAAAGTTTGCAACTGGACAAATCACACAACATACCAAGAAATAACCTAATATCCTGTCACACCCCTTATATCAAATCATATTCTTCACATGCTATTAAACACAAAACCTTCACTGTTATAGGTGAAACTCCATCTTTAATTCACATTACCAAAAAAAACTTTATTAAATGAAACAATTACATACTTTATTGAAACAAAAAGCCTTTCCTTTTTAAAGGAAGAACTATCTGCTCTCTCCTAGAGTGCACCTAAGGTTATTTTCTAAAACCCATTCATGCTTTAGGTATTTTTCAAAGCTCTTTAACCAAGACTATCAGCCAAAATTTGGGAAATAAATGCCTTTACTCAAACTAATCTTTTAACAAAGCTACAGCAGGAACACTACAATGACCTTCACAATAATAATATTATTATTATCACTATAATAATATCCAACTCCCAACCTTCCATCATGCTTTTAAATCTTTACTATAACAGGGATAAGTGATATGCTTGCAATATAAATTAGGCACACATAATTAAAAGTGGGAAGTTAACCCATCATGAATGGAACAAATTTCTCCTGATAATCTGACTGTGAGTCTGTCCTTATCCTATATATTCTAAATTATCTAATAGGGTAAGGGAAGCATTAGAGGCTGGAAAGAACTATCATACACTTTTTTTAAAAAGGCCTTATTTAAGCCCTGCGTGGTGGTGCACGCCTGTAATGCCAGCACTCAGGAGGTTGAGGCAGGAGGATGGTTGCGAATTAAAGACCAGCCTGGGCTACAAAGTGAGCTCAAGGCCAACCTGAACTGCATAATGAGACCCTGTCTCAAAAAGACAAGAAAAAAAAAGTAAAATTAAAAACCAAAATTCATGTATAGTTCTATTTATTTTCTTTCGAAGATACCTGAGTACAACAACTATTGATAATCTTCTACCTCTTTCGTCTGTAACTATTATTTGTCTATTTGTTTTCCTGAGAAACTATCTTGTAGATAACAATATGTAAAACAATAACCATTGATAATTTCCTACCACTTTGTCTATAATTTGGTAAGTCCCCCCCATTATTGTTATCCTTCTCTTACTCTTTAAAATAAACAAAAAAAAAAATTATAGCCGGGTGTGGTGGCGCACGCCTGTAATCCCAGCACTCAGGAGGCTTAGGCAGGAGGATCATTGCAAGTTCGAGATCAGCCTGGGCTACAAAGTGAGCTCAAGGATAGCCTGAACTGCATATGGAGACCCTGTCTCAAAAAAACAGAAAAAAAATTGACTTTTAAGGTTGAACATTTAGAATGTTTTAGACAAATGACTACAAGTATGTATCAATAAAGAAGTTTAAATCAGCCCTTCATTTTATTAATTTGGGCAAATGACCAACTAGATAAACTATAATGTTATTTAATTTGTGGTTTTAATAAAGTTTATTTCTTGCTCAGTGGCACAGCGCCGGCCTTGCAAGCGTGAGGTCATGAGTTCGATTCCCGGTACCACCAAAAAAATAAAAAATAAAATAAAGTTCATTTCTTAAGGCACTGGTTGTAGAGTATAAACTTTTTAGGATATTATAGGGTCTGGAGCCAGTAGTTTAATACTACTAGTCTAACCCAGAAAAGGGGCTTTTCTCTGCAGTTACAAGATGTAAATTTCTTGCTTGTAACTGCTTGACTAAATTCTCATCATCCTTAAGGATTACTATAATTTTTCCAAAGATATTGATATACAGGCTTAAAATGTCCTGAGGAACTATTCCACTTAAATTTACTTATTTTTATTAAGATAGTGCGGTAGATTAGATCTTAATACTTAGGGTTACAAATATGATGGATAAAAACACTTAGATAAAGAGAAATTTAAATTTAGTAAAATGCTTTTACCGGCCAGCTTAGTATTTCGTAAGCATGGTATGTTTCCATCCACAATCTGCTTGCTTATGACACTTTAAAAAGGATCCCTCATTCAAAAGATCAAAGGTGGGGCTGGGGATTTAGCTCAGCGGCAAAAGCGCCTGCCTGGCAAGCGCAAGGTCGTGAGTTCGGTTCCCGGTACCGGAGAAAAACCAAAAAAAAAAGATCAAAGGTACAGATGTTACCTTGGAAAGTACATCTCTTACCACAGAACTTACACAGCTGCCACCCTACAACTTAACAGGGATGCAGAAAGGAGTCAATACAGACCTCTGGAAACACTACACAAATATCACAAATATAATCCAGTTTACCCCGTTTCCCCAACCTGCCCTTCACAAATAAAGTCTATTTCAACTCAGAAATGGGGGGGAGGGGAATAAAAAATTATTTAAATATTAAGTGCCTATGAAGATTCCAAACATAGGAGTGATGAAGCAAACAAGTCATGAACATACGAAATGTAAAACAGTATTTAGGCCATGGAGACTGCAGTGATTTGGCCTATTAGCATGTAAAAAAAAATGTGCTGGTGAAGCACACAAATACCTGCAAAACGGGGCAGTAATTTTACACAAATCATTTGGTACACCATAATTCTAAATTTCAGAACCTTTTTTCAAAAAAGTCCTAACTTTGCTAGTTTAGTCTATAATGATAAATTTCCACTTCTATTTTCTTTTCTACAAATTAAAGTCTTTAAACTTGCTTATTCTAACCATCAGATTACTGGTTAGAATAGTGATCAGTTCTATCTTGTGATTTTAAAAGGATTTTAATACAATTACTCTACTCCATAAAATATGCAATTACTTTATTTCAGACGACTCCCACCCCACTAAAAAACAGTATTTGTAGTTTATTTAAACGTGCTATCAACACATTTTTGGCACTGACAGCTTACCAATAGTAGTGACTGCATGTACTGACACAAACTGACCTTTTCACAAAATGGAATTTCAAGGCTAAAAAAGTTCTCCAAACACAAAACTGTAACACATGATATCATATTTAACTACTACGCAGCTCAAACCGAAAACTTCTGTCAGAAGATGCAAGTAAAAACTACAGGAGTTTATAAAACTTGAAAACTGCTGGGTTAATCGTTTTTTTAAAACCTAAGTAGGAAAGTTTTTAAAGACCAAAGATATACATAAAACACCTGTATCCCCATAATGTCAATGTAATAAATGCCTCTTGAACAGATCAGAGCACACAAGTTTTTCCTGCTAGCGCCCAGGGCTTAAGCACGTGGAAATAGAAACAGCAGGCAGCAGCGCTGTGGTGAGAGAAACAAACAAAAATAAGATTGATCTGGACGTCAAAAGACCTTGCTAGCTGGGCAAGGCGGTGCACGCCTGTAACCCCCACACTCAGGAAGCTGAGGCAGGAGGACTGCTGACAGTTCGAGAGTAGCCCGGGCTACAAAGTGAGTTCAAGGCCAGCCTGAACTCAACTGCATAGGGAAACCCTGTCTCAAAAAGACCTTGCTTTTGAGTCAAGCTCACCAACTCACTCTCATAGTGACCTTGGGGAAACAACGCTAGTTCTCAGCGCAGAGAAGATCTACAGTCCCTGCGTAACACTGAACTCCATTCCAACTTCGCGTGATCACGAACAGGCTTTCAAACTGTCCCCACCAGTACCAGGGGAGAAAAGGAAACCAGCACGAAGAAACAGGTTAAGTGGGTCAGACACCCAGAAGTGCACACGAAGTGGCTGAGAGGAGCTCAGTGGACCCTGACCCTGCAGAGCACCACGCGGGCCCAAAGGGGGCAGAGGTGCCCGCCGGGGAGGGAGGTGGGCCCGCCGGGCACCCGGCCCCGGAGGGAGGTGGAGCCGAGGTTCTCGCGTGCATTGTCCCCGGCAGGGAGCCATGTTTCCTCCTCCCCGGCACTCCCAGTGGCGGCGGGGGCGCGGGGCCTGAGGCCGAAACCCCGAGGCCGGAGAGTCCGCGGGAGCCGGGCGACGGGAGGGCGCCCCCGCCGGGG
>NW_004955431.1:23578632-23581566 GCF_000276665.1 Chinchilla lanigera
CGGCGGGCAGCAGGCCAGGGCCCTCGACCTCGGAGACCTCGGGCGCCCCGGCCCGGCGCGCGCGATCCCGACTCACCGTTGGCGCGTTTGAGGGCATTTTCCGGCCTCTGGAAGTAGGCCGGCATCTTGGCAGCAGGCTCGGTTCACCCGGCGTCAGCTAACTCCCCAATGGCCCGAGCCGGGAGAATGGGCGAAGGGGAACCAGCGCGAGATTCCACGCGCCCGGCCAGCAGTCACCCGCGCCCAGCCGGCCAGAGACGGAAAGGAAAGAGCCACGTGACCCCCGCGCGGCGGCGCCGCCGCCGCCCAAGCCCCGGATGTAAGGGCGGGCCTCCGCGCGAGGTCCGCCCTCCGGGCACGCAGGCGCGCTGGCGTCACGGTCGCCGGCTGACGTGGCGCGGCGACGTCTGGGCGCGCTGGGGGCGGAGCCGGGTTTGGTGGAACCGCGAGGTTCGCGAGAGAAGTTAGGGGTACGGTTCTTAACCTTTCACTCCTCCTGCGATAAACCGAGTGGGAAACTTGAAGAAGTTTCAACAAGAAGTTTAGAATGGGAGCTTCTGCCAGTAAGGAAGGCTAGTCTCTGCGCAGATGCACCTTCAGCAGGGTTTGTGCGAAGATATGCCAGTTTGCAGTAAGATCCCATCCGAGGAGGAAATGGCCTGCCTTGGCTTAGTGAAATGGTGAATTTATTTAAGGGAGACATTTAGCAAGTAGAACTAGGCCCGTATTATTCACAACTTGGAAAGAGTGGTGTGACCCGCCCTGAAAACGGAGGCTCTCAGAAGACGAGCGAGACCAAAGCAAGCTGGCCTAGGCGAAAGCCCTGCAGCAGAAAGCATACCCTTTACATACAGCACATGTCACAAATACAAGAGCAATGGGAAAAATTTACAATAGACCCTGTCTTTTATTGTTCATTTAACAATTTTTGAACCAGGTGTGGTGGTGCACGCCTGCCTGTAATCCCAGCACTCGGGAGGCTGAGGCAGGTGGATTGTTGAGAGTTCGAGGCCAGCCTGGGCTACAAAGTGAGCTCAAGGTCAGCCTGAACTGCATGGCGAGACCCTGTCTCAAAAAGACAAAAAAAAAAAAAAAAAAATTAATGCTCACAGACTGATAATTATGCCTAAAACTTGAAAACCATTTAAACTGAATGAATTTTCCAACTCGTGTTACAAAATTAAAATGAATTCAGAAAGAATTCAGGAAATAGCAGTGGAATAGATTCTAGCAAGTTTATTACACCTTCTGCAATAATAGATGGGGTATATGAGTTAATGAGGGGATACTATATCGATAAATGGGGAAACCAAAGTAGATGCACATCAAAAGTATCACCCCTCTCCCTCTGGCCAGTCATCTCCATCGAGGAACCCTGGGGCTGGGGATTTAGCTCAGCAGCAAAAGCGCCTGCCTGGCAAGCGCAAGGTCGTGAGTTCGGTTCCCGGTACCGGAGAAAAAAAACAAAACAAAAAAAAAAAAGTAAGGAGGAGCCCTGAGTAATCATGACTATAGAGGAACAAGAAAACAGCCTGTTGCTAGACACAGGTGCAAGTCTCTCGGTCCTTCTTTTCAATCCTGGCCTTCCTTCCAGCCGTCATACCTCAGTGAAAGGAGTCACTGGTGAGGAGGTAATATGCTATTTTTGACAACCCTTAGGCTGTAACTAATTAGATCCTTCTTGCATGTCTCTGTCTTCCTGAAAAACCACTTTGAAGATACCACCATGTATTACAGCAGCCATTGATATTTTCCTACTAATCTATCCGTAACTGTGTAAAGTTTGTAATGTTCCTATCCTGTTTCATAAATGGATGTATGTTTATTATTATGTGTTTCCTACAACAACCATTGAGAAGAGTTAATGATTTTTCAATAGGTAAAAAAAAAAAAAAGCATCACCCCTAATTCTTTCTCCACAGTGAGATTTTTCCATGTAACTAAGTGTATCACTGTAAAGAAAAATTGGAAAATAGAGACATATACCAAATATAAAACACATTCTTTAAAAAGTCTCTTTATGCAGAGTGTGGTGGCGCATGCCTGTAATCCCAGCACTCGGGAGGCTGAGGCAGAAGGCGAGTTCGAGACCAGCCTGGGCTACAAAGTGAGATTTAAGGCCAGCCTGAACTGCGTAGTGAGACCCTGTCTCAAAAAGACCAAAAAAAAGTCGCTCTTAAAATTAGACGGTTCTCTACCATGCTTAAATTATTCAATATGCATTTGCTTGCTCCCTCCAAAATAAGAGCTAGACATGGTTGATGTAAAAGCAATAAGAAGTACTAAGCAATGTGAACTGTTTTTATGAGCAAGATCAAGGGACCTGTTTGTGCGTGTTATAATTATGTCAAAATTAAAGAACCAAGTATAAGGGCAAATAGTTCTTTCATGTGCTGTAGATAAAATTTTTAAAAAAACCTAGTAGACCATAGAAAATGTAGATAGAATGAAGTAAAAAGAAAATCGGCCTAAATCTGAAAATATTTTCAAATATCCTTGACTTTCTATTATCATAGCTCAAAGATAATTATTCATTATTTGGTAGGCCTACAATCTAACAAACACTAGAAAATGGAGAGGTAAAATTAAATCAAATATCCCTATGCACTGATCCTTTTCCCTTTCAAATGGCTTAAAGTAATGAACACAGCCATTGATGGTTAGAATGCATTAAATAAAAATACTGTCTTTAGATCTAAATAGCAAAAGCAATTCCGGGCAACAAAGGCAAAGCAGGGGTATCACAGTCCCTGACTTGAAATTCTACTACCAAGCTACTCTGATAAAAACAGCACAGAACTGGCAAAAAAAAACAGACCAGGGGATCAACGGAACATATTAGAAGATGCAGAAACAACTGCAGACATACTCAGCCACCTTATCTTCTTTTGGGGGGGGGGGGTTTCCCCCGGTACCGGGAATTGAACTCACAAC
>NW_004955431.1:23582318-23586294 GCF_000276665.1 Chinchilla lanigera
GAATGAATGGCAATTGTTAAGAAATCAACCAACAACAAATGCTGGAGGGGCTGTGGGGAAAAAGGAACCCTTCTCCACTGTTGGTGGGAGTGTAGACTAGTGCAACCACTGTGAGAATCAGTGTGGAGATTCCTCAAAAAAACAAAACTAGAAGTTCCATTTGACCCAGCTATTCCCCTTCTTGGTATCTTCCTGAAAGAATTAAAAGCATCATACCATACACAACAATATATGCACACCCATGTTTATAGCAGCACAGTTTGTAATAGCTAATTCTTGGAATTAGCCCAAATGCCCATCACTAATGAATAAATAAAGAAGATGTGGGATTTTTTTATACAATGGAGTGCTATTCTGCCACAAAGAAGGATAAACTTGAGACATTTCTAACTAAATGAATGCACCATGACACCATACGCTTAAGGGAAATAAATCAAACACACATGTAAATACTGCATAGTTTCTCTGGTGTGAAAAACTGAAAGTGTAAATAAGGACCAAAATGTATAATAGATATTGGGAAATAGGAAAGAAAATGTTTAGATGAGGACAAGAATAAGTAGAGGGGGGATAGACAAAAAAAAGAGTAGAAGGTAAAAAAATGGAAACAAAACTTTTGTAAGGAAGGGGAGAGGGGAGAGGAATGGGAAAAAAACAAGAAGCAAGGTACATCATGTACAGTACAAATTCACATGATGCATGTTATCACTACATATATGTAAAATGTACCAATAAAATTTTAAAAGTACTACAAGGCATAGTGGCACATGCCTGTAATCCCAGCACTCGGGAGGCTGAGGCAGGAGGATCATTGTGAGTTCAAGACCAGCCTGGGCTACAAAATGAGCTCAAGGTCAGCCTGAACTGCAGAGCAAGACCTTGTCTCAATAACACAAACACAAAAAAAATTTAAAGTACTGTCTTTAGAGTCTGAGGCCAGGCACACTGGCTCATACCTGTAGTCCAAGCTATTTAGGAGGCTGAAATGGAGAAGCCCATGAACACAGGAGTTCCAAACCAGTCCAGACAAAGTACAGGACTCCCATGTCTACATAAATAAGAGTCTAATATTGTTTTTGTGAATGAATAAAGCACAATGCCAATTTCTAGGATAAATTTATCTATTAGGTTCAATCAGCAGATGTTTGGTGCCACTTAATAGCCAATAATATTGAATGTTGGAGATAAAAGAGTATAAGATGCCTGCTTTCAAGGAGTTAATGATTCCCTGTTGAAAATAGATGAGTACACAATGAGGGTTAACATGGGACCTAACTGAACTAGGAGAGAAGCATAATTACTTGCCAAGGTATTTATTTACTAGGAAATAGGCAACCTGGAGATTATACTGTATTTCCCAAGAAATAAGACCAAGTCTTAGCTGGCTGTCGTGGCACATCCCTGTAATCCCAGCACTTGGGAGGCTGAGGCAGGAGGATTGTTGTGAGTTCAAGGCCAGCCTGGGCTACAAAGTGAGCTTGAGGCCAGCCTGAACTGCATAGCAAGACCCTGTCTCAAAAAAAAAAAAAAAAAAAAAATGCTGTCTTATTTTTTACTCCAAAAGATGCAATAGAGCTTATTTTCAGGGGATGTCGTATTTTTTTCATGTATAGCAATCCATATTTATTCCATGTACAAAAACCTACATTTATTCATTTATAACAGTCTACATTTATTCAAATACAGTCATGTTATTTTCTTCAGGAACATCATTATAATTCTCCAAACCATGAATTCCAACCTGAATTTCTTGTGACTCTATTTGTGAAGAATCATTGCCCCCAGTCTTTCTCTTTTTTTTTTTTTTTTTCGGTACCAGGAATCGAACTCAGGACCTAGCTCTTGCCAGGCAGGCGCTTGTGCCGCTGAGCTAAATCCCCAACCAGGCCCTGATCTTTCATGTCTAGCGATAGAGCGCTCTTTAAATGAGCATGTCTTGTCCATGTAGCCTGTTCATAATGTATTAAGGACAAGTCCTACGCAGCTCTCGAAGTTTCTAGGGTGAGGATGGCTAGAGGATAGAGAAAAAAGGACAAGGGTCAGAATACAGAAAACTGGGGCTGGGGACTTAACTCAGTGGCACAGCGCCTGCCTGGCAAGTGCGAGGTCGTGAGTTCGATTCCCAGTACCGGAAACTCCCCACCCCCCCAAAAAAAAGAATACAGAAAACTAAAAAAAAAAAAAAAAAGGGAATACAGAAAACTGAGGCCAGAAGAGCCCTCTCTCCTGATGGGAGAAGCAAGAGAAGAAGGCAGGGAAGAAGGAGGGAGGGCCCCAAGGGCTGCAGCTCTTATTAATACACTGGGGGAGGAGGCGGTCATGCAAAATCCCTCAACTAATAGTTATCCATGTGGCTTGCCTCAGGTACCCAGTGCTCTTGAGACTACAGCAGCTTATTCATGTAACTTTCCTCAAGTGCTCTGTATTCGTGAGGCTGGCATGTTCCAGTCCCGCACATTGACAACACAGCTGTCAGTGATTTTATCTCATGAATTCTTCCAGCAAGTCACGACCTCTTGCGGGCTGGACTTCACGGTTTCCACTCAATCAAGTACTCAATGAAAACTTACAAAACAGGACTGGCAACAAAAATGATGACAATTAGGAAGGATGGGCCACACCGGAGCAGTGAAAAATGGCAGGCACCAAAATTCAGAAAACATTTCTTTATTTCACAAGTTTAGTAAGTATATCCATTACAACATATCAAATTATGAAGATTCATATTAGACACACCATGTCTGTTAATTATCAAATGCACCTGTTATTCATGCATTGTATCTGTCCTCCGGTTGGTCATTTGGCAATAATTTGTCCATTTACATAGGCATTTACCTCCTGTCCAAAGGTGACTATTTGAGTATGTACAAATACTTAATTATAATTTCTATTATCACTTAAGTATTAATGTCAGTGATATCATTTGTTTATATTTAATCATTTGTTATATTATTATTTTATAATTCAGTTATATCCATCGTGTGTTGCAACAGACTGTGTCCACTTGGCTGATGATCTTAACTGGGGCTTATTTTGGGGATAAGATTTATATTAAAAGCATCCTGAAAAATCATTCTAGAGCTTATTTTCCAGTTATGTCCTATTTTGGGGGAAATACAGTAGAAACCACTCTCTGCACATTAAGAGGAAATAATGAGGTTAAGGAAGACTTTTTTCTATATTAGAAAATAAGTCTTCTAATATAATATAATGTTTTGAGCTTTTTTCCCTGACTTTCATGGAATAAAGATTCAAAGAGTTGTGGGGTATGAGGCAGACAATGGAGACCCTGCATTATCCGTATTTGCAACATGATATTGAACAGCCTTAAACCAGGTATTATGTTCAATAAATCACAAAAGACTTTTTTTAATTTTCAATTTTCTTTCGTTGGTACTGGGAGTCAAACTCACAACCTTTCGCTTGCTAGGCAGGTGCCCTGCGGCTGAGCTATATCCCTGGCCCTTATTTTTTATTTTAAAGAAAGTAGTAAAAAAAAAGAACAATAGCAAAATACCAACATCACAGACATAAAACAAAGCAAGAACATTCAAAATGATACAAAGTTTCAAAACAAAGTGATAGGAATTAACAGTGTTTTTTTTTTTTCTTTTTGTCTTTTTGAGACAGGGTCTCATGCAGTTCAGGCTGGCCTTGAGCTCACTTTGTAGCCCAGGCTGGTCTCGAATTCACAACGATTCTCCTGCCTTGGCCTCCTGAGTGCTGGGATTACAAGCGTGAGCCACCACGCACGGCCAGCAGTGGTTGTTATATTATGTATTGTGATCTTCAACTAAATTGCTCAGATTACCAGATGGAAGAATGGAAGATTGTTCAAACCATTAAAGAGAATTTTAAAAATTTTTTCTTTAAAAACGAGAGATGATACAGAGTTTCACTAGACAAGATGATAGGAAGTCACCAATAGTTTTTTTAAAAATATGGAACACTTCACGAATTTGGGTGTCACCCTTGC
>NW_004955431.1:23586962-23588268 GCF_000276665.1 Chinchilla lanigera
GCACCCTGGCTCCCTGTTTAATCACATAGTTAACCTTTTAAACTTTTTAAACTGACACAATGAACAGCAAACATCCCAGAAAGGTAAGGGCATGTCCTTTATAACCCAAGATGCAGAACCGCTGAGTCACTGAGCCAAGCCTCTGGACTCCTCAAGTTGATACAATATATCAACCATTACACCAGGTGTAGTGGTACACACCTGTAAAACCCAGTACTCGGGAGGCTGAAGCATCAGAATCGCTCCAAATTCAAGGCCTACTTGGGCTACATAGTAAGTTCAAGGCCGGCTTGGACAATATAGTAAGACCCTGTCTCAAAACAAAAACAAACACCAATTTCAGAGAGGTAAGACGTGACTCACAGTAGTAATTCATGCAGCAAAGCTCTATTAGGTGCGCATCACGTGCCAGGCACCTGATAAGTACAGGGATTATGGTAGTGAACAAGACAGTTTAGCTTCCCAGCTTCTTGGACACGGTAGATTCGGGGAAAAGCCAGATGTCAGAATCCATTTAAATGTCACTTTGTTTGCAACCCTTCCTAGCCCGCCAGGTTATGTTAGTTGCATTAACACCCTGGTTATTTGTTCTTTTTTTTTTTTTTTTGGTTTCTGGTTTTTTTGATTGTTTTTTGTGACAGCATCTTTCTCTGTAGCCCAGGCTGGCCTCGAACTCATGGTGATCCTCCTGCCTCAGCCTCCCGAGTCCTGGGATTACAGGCATACACCATGCCTGGCTTGTTTGTTTTTAGTCAGGGTCTCATTAAATTGCCCAGGCTGGCCTTGAACTCACAACCCTCCCCGCTCAGCCTCCCAGGGAGCTGGTATTACAGATGCATCTCTACACCCCAGATGACATCCTGTTTTAGTCCTAATCATCCTTGGGTGTAACTGCTCACACACTGAGCTTGCGGCCATGAAAACCAAAACTGTGGTGTCAGCTGTGTCCCTAGTGCCTAGTAGAGAAATAGGTAGAGAAAAATGAGTCCCCATCTACAAGTCTATATAAAACACCTTCCCACTATACCTGGGGAGGTAAGAAGCCGGGTTAGAAGTCCCACGTGTGTCTTTAGTCCATTAAGCATCTACTCATTTACTCTGAGCTCCTAACACACCTAAACACAAGTACATAAACGTTACTGAAAAACGGCAGTGTCTTTCACCCAAAGCTCCTCATTGCACTTGTTCTGAGCCTTCAGCTGCACCAAAATCCATTTCTGATTTTCTGAGGTCACTGTTCAAAAATATCATACTTTCCTATACCGGTTATTCCCTTCTCCCTTTATTTTATGTTATTTTATTTATT
>NW_004955431.1:23589348-23601541 GCF_000276665.1 Chinchilla lanigera
TGTGTGTGTGTGTGTGTGCTTTTTTGAGACAGGGTCTCTCTATGCAGCTCAGGCTGGCCTTGAGCTCACTTTGTAGCCCAGGCTGGTCTTGAACTTGCAAAGATCCTCCTGCCTCAGCCTCCCAAGTGCTGGGATTACAGGCATGTGCCACCACGCCCAGATTCCTTCAGGTTCTTGGAATGTAAAGCAGGAAAATTGGAATGCAAATTGAGTGGAGTACATTTTTTGCAGAACCTGTCCCAGAAGTATTCACTACCTCTTGGGAGAAATGCATCTTACACTCAGCTGTCTTCGACCATGAACATTCTTCGGGCTCCAGGAGAAGCTGAGGGGAGGAGAGGAGCATGTTCGTGGGACTCGGCACACACCCCACACGTGCCATCCTTGGGTGCCACCAAGCCCAGCTCCTATGTGGGGATCTGAGAGGTTATGCCCAAAACCAGACCAAGCAGGCCTAAGAAGCAGAGGGAGTAGACACTGTGCATAGTGGTTTTGGGTGTGGTTGGAAAACAAGCTTCTCTGTTAAAGGTGCTGAGCATGATTAGAAGGAAACTAGAGCCACAGGGTGTGAGCTTTCAGAGAGGTGGAGATTAGATACTCTGCATTGTGTCACTGTCTCCAGGAGCAAGGTAAATGGCATCTGCTCGTGGGCCCTTTGCCCACATCCAGTCTAAATCTGACAACCACCTGGGTTTTTTGTTGTTGGTGGTGGTTGGTTCTGGGGTTGAACTCAGGGCCTTTGCACTGAGCTACAGCCCCAGGCTTTTTATTTATTTTTTAATTTTGAGATAGGGTCTCACTAAGTTGCTAAATCACCCAAGCTAGGCTGGAACTTGCTATCCTCCTGACTCAGCCTCTCAGAGGGCTGGAATTACTGGGCCACCACATCCTGTGACCATCCAGTTTGAGCTTTCTCTGGAGCTTCACTGCTAATGGACAGAAAAGAAGACATGAGGTGGAAATGTGAATAAAGAATGGACTTCAGTTAATGTATCAATACTGGCTCCTTGGTTGTGACAAATGTATCGTACTGATTAATGTAGGTGATAATAATAGAGACAAGTGGGTATGGGGTATACTACTTTAAGTAGCTTTTCTGTAGATTTGAACTATTCTAAAGTAAAAGCTATTTTAAAACATAAGGGGAAAAAAAAAATGAGGGAGAGCCAGGCATGGTGGTGCATGTCTGTAATCTTAGTTCTTAAGAAGCTGAAGCAGGAGGATCATCACATATTTGAGGCCAGCCTCAGCTACGTAGTGAGTACAAGGCCAGCCTGAACTACTTTTTTTTTTTTTTTTTTTTTTTTTTTTTTGGTCTTTTTGAGACAGGGTCTTCCTGTATAGTTCAGGCTAGACTTTAGCTCACTTTGTAGCCCAGGCTGACCTCGAACTTGCAAGGATCCTCCTGCCTCAGCCTCCCAAGTGCTGGGATTATAGGCGTGTTCCACCACACCCGGCAGGAAAGGGATTTTAAGGCATATCACTATAATAAATTTTAGTCTCTTTTAGTATTTTTGAAAAATGCAAATAAGGATCAGAATTTATTTATTTATTTATTTATTTATTTATTTATTTATTTAGCCTTTTTGAGACAGGGTCTTACTATGCAGTTCAGGCTAGTCTTGGATTCACTTTGTAGCCCAGACTGGCCTCAGACTTGAAATGATCCTCCTGCCTCAGCCTCCCAAGTGCTGGGATTACAGGTGTGCACCACCACACCCAGCTCTATTTAAATTATATTTTTCTTGCTGAGCTTTTTTTAGTGTTTTTTGTTTGTTCATTGTGGGGGAGTTGTTCGTTGTTTTTGAGTCAGGGTGTCACCATGAATTTCAGGGTGGTCTTGAACTTACTATGCAGTCCAGGTTGGCCTTAAACTCAGGGTGATCCTCCTGCCTCAGTCTCCTGGGTACTGGGATTATAGGTATGTGCCACCACACCCTGCTGAACTTTTTCTTTAAATACAACTAAACTTTGAACTTGGCTGCTTGGGGCCTAGGATCTACCCAGGTTCCAATATCAGCATCTCACTAAAACTAGGACATCAGGTACAACTTCCTCCTGGGGATGCTCTAGTAGCCTTATATACGCTGGAAGCCAGTTAATTGTCAGAAGTGCAAGAGCAGGAAACTAAACCTTTTTTGAGTCCCCAGGAGAGCCTGAATCCCCTATATGAACAGAGCTGCCACCCTAGGGGCTCCCTTGCTGACATCCCTATCCCAGGTTACATCCTACACAGACACATGGTGGTGCATGCTACGATCCCAGCTACTCAGGGGCCTGAAGCCAGAGGATGGCAACTTTGAGGCCACTTAACCAGAACTTCTTTCCAAATAAAAAGTAAAAGGGCTGGGGATGTAGTTTAGTAGCTCCTTGGTACAATTACTAGTACAAAGCAAATGAATAAACCAAACAAAGACAAAAAACTTCAGGGATAGAAACAATTTTTTAAAAAGAGCCACACCAGGCATGGTGACACACTCCTGTAATCTCAGCACACAGAAGGCTGAGGCAGGAGGATTGCTGAGAGTCTGAGGCCAGCCTGGGTTACATAGTGAATTCAAAGCAATCCTGAATACACAGCAAGATTCTGTTTCAACAAAACAAAACAAACCATTTGTGGAAGATGCTGGGGCCCTTGTCTTCACGAACAGAAAGATTCGGGCATTTTCCAAATGTGTACTAGTGCCAACAACTTCTTTTCTTGGGGACCAGGGATTGGGAAGGCTATGAAGAAAAGAAATGACATAGCAGGCCTGGGACTGGTATCTTTAGTATATGTGCTGCCAAAGCGAGCACAGTGGGACTGTTATCCTTAGGAAGGCCAGCCTGCAAAGGCGGACCTCAGCTGGTGCCTAGGAACATGGATTTCACCAGTGTCACCCCCATTCCCAGAAAAGATGAAAGCAACTGTCCAGAGGGTGCTGCATGGCCCATGCCAAGCGCTGGGAATGTGGGTAGGATTTAGGCAGAGGGTGGCTACGTCACTGGCCTCAATAAAACTTTGTTCTCTGAGTCTTAACGAGCTTCCCTGGTCAACTGCACTTGTCAGGGCTGGCACGGCTTGTGGCTGGAGGAATGAAGCACACCCTGTGTGACTCCATGGGGAGAGGACGCTAGAAGCTTGGGCCTGGTTCTTCCAGGCATTGCTCCTCCTCCTGCCTCCTCCGCTGCTTCTGCTTTGCGTCCTCTGGCTATAACAAGTCACAGCCACGGGTCCGGCTGTAAGCTGAGCTCTGCCGGCCCTTCAAACAGATCTCTGCATGTGGAGGGGGTCCGGGGAGGCAAGGCTGTCCTTATCTATAAACTTTGCGTGCAGATTTTTTCTAATTCCAATCTTTATTGGGAGAGGCGCAGAGGAAGGCATGGTTAGCCCTGCTTGATCACTGAGAAAACGTGCCCCGAGAGAAGAGGCAGGGTGGGTGCGGTTCCCCAGCTGAGAGGGGCAGAGCCGGGTTGTGAGTCGCGCCTTGCAGCCCCCAGCTCGGCCGGAGACAGCACTGAGGTCAGTCTGGTAGCTAAAGCTTGGATGGCAAAGCCTCCCCTCTTCCTCTCCCAACTCCTACTGCTTTCCCCTTCCCCGCCGGGGAGCTTGTCGGACAGGTCTGATGGCCCAAAGTGATGAAATAGGAGGGAGGGAGGCATCAGCTGCTGTCATCCACCTTCCCACAAATAACCTTCCCACCCTCAGCCTCGGTGGCTACTGCATGGAAGAGGGCACAGCCTTAGTCCTCTTTCCTCTCCCCACACCCATCGCCGCCTCCCTAATCCTTTCTGTTGTAATTGTCTCTATCTTCATCTACTTTCTTCTTTCTTTTTCTCTTTCTCTTTTTCTTTCTTTCTTTCTTTCTTTCTTTTTTCTTTCTTTCTTTCTTTCTTTCTTTCTTTTTTCTAAGTCACTTAGTTAGACTTGTAAACTTCTGAAGTTGACACAATGCGTCAACCATTACACTTTCTTTTTTTAAGATAGGGTCTCACTGTGTAGTCCAAGCTGGCCTTGAACTTGCAGCAATCCTCCTGCCTCAGCCTCCTAAGTGCTGAAATAACAGATATGCACCACCATGCCTGATGCTGAATGCTTTCTATGTGCCAGAGACAAAGATGGCACCTAAAGGCCTTGGCCACATGGGGCTGCTCCCTAAGTTGTTCATTGAGGGAATGGACCACCTACCCAAGACAGGGACAAGGAGTAAGGAGGGACAATGATCCTGACAATTAGGTGCTGCTGGTACGGCTCATTGGTTGAACATTGCCCAGCACACATGGGTCCCTGGTGCAGTGCCCAGTACCACAAAACATAAGATAATCCTCAGCTTCAGCCTCCTGCGTGCTGGGATCGCTGGTGTATGCCACCATGCTGGGCATTTTTTGCCTTTTTCTCCTTCCTCAGGTTTAGGTCTCCGGGTCCCAGTTCCCAGAGGCAATGGATCCAGCCCTGCCTTCTCTCTCCTCCTGTTCTTCTGCCTGGTTGTAAGATTACAAGCTTTGGTTATCTCTGTGCTCATCACCCAGCCTTTAGCCCACGGCCCAGTGTGTTTCGTGAATGTTTGCACAGTAGACATTGCGCAAGGGAAATGGGGTTTTTACTGCTGCTGTGTCCTTGCTGACTCAGGGGAAACGATCCCCCAAGTCCGAATGCCACACTAAACTGTATTTCAGTGACCACAATGAAGTGAGAAAAACAGGAGATCTGAGGACTCTGCGTTTAACATATTTTCTCATCCTTTTGTCTCCTTTGTTTCATCAAATGGAAATGTTATCAATGATGAAACATCACTGTTTTATGTAACATTAAGAAAAAAATAACCTACCTATCATAATTTTTTTTTTTTGAAACAGGGTCTCACTGCAATTCAGGCTGGCCTTGAACTCACTATGTAGCTCAAGTTGGTCTTAAACTCTCCTGCCTTACCTCCTGAGTGCTAGTATTACAGGCTGCTGCCACCATGTCCAGCTAATAAATGCCTGTGTGTGGTTTTTAGGGTGGCTACTGGGACTTGAACTCAGGACCTTGTGTTTGCCAGGCAGGCACTTATGCCACTGAGCTATATCCCCAACCCTTATAATCTTAAAATGAGTCCACACTTCAGAGTTTTGAAAGATTAGGTTTTTTATCCACCTGTTAATCTATTTATTTATGTTGAGATGAGGTGTTGCTCTGCTGCTCAGACTAGTCTGGAACTCCTGGGCTCAAGTAATCCTCCTGCCTCAGCCTCCTTGGTAGGGTGGACCACAGTTACTCACCACCACATCCAACCTCAGAGCATTTCTAGTTTGAGCTACAAGAAACAATGAATCCAATACTTCCAAACGTTGAAATAAAAGTAAAGAGAAGGAAAAATTGCTGAAGTCTTACCTACTTCAACAAGACCTCAGCCAGGCGTGGTGGCACACACCTGTAATCCCAGCACTCAGGAGGCTGAGGCAGGAGGATTGTTGCGAGTTCGAGACCAGCCTGGGCTACAAAGTAAGCTCAAGGCCAACCTGAACTGCATAACAAGACCCTGTCTCAAAAAACCTAAATAAATAAATCCTATATTAAACAAAATCAAGCATTTCATCATGAAAAGAGTTGCACTGCCATAAACTTAATGTGTATTTAAAGTCATCTTGCTTTCGTATTAAATTCCAGAGCATCCACCTGCCCTGTGATCAGTGAACTCAGTATTTCTTAAGGGCTTACTTCCAACTGTCACATAGCATTGTCTCTCTACCCAAATGCACATATTGAAATCCTAACCTGCAAATGACGGTATTAGGAGATGGGACCTGTTTAGAGTTAAACAGCATCATGAATCTATAGGAATAAGCTGATTAATAGGTCAAGAGACCCCCACCTTTCTGCCACACGAGGTTGCAGTTTGAAGACAACTACTACGGGGAAGCAGCCCTCGCAGGACACAAAAACTGCCAGTATGTTGATAAAGGACTCTCTGGCCTCCAGACTGTAAGAAATAAATTTCTGTTATTTCTGAGCCACCCAGTTCATGGCATTTTGTTATAGCAGCCTGGATGGCGGACTAGACATTCTGGAACCCAGGGCTTGCTCTCCAGCCAGCAAACAAATCCGGGGAGCTCATGAAGAAGCCCCGGATCGTTCTATTTCTTTTTGCCTCTCAAGCCAAGCAGCTCACTGTGGAAGACTGTGTCTTCCCTACAGCCCTCCATGAGGCTACTTGGGGAGCGGATCCTTGTGCTGGTTCTTGGAGGAGGAGAGATGATCTCCCTGACTCGCTGATGAACTCTCGACATCAGGGTTCTTGCCCCAGACCCAACACCCAGCTTGTCCAGGAGAATCAGGTGCCCTTGGGGGAGCAGATCAGGGCTGGTTCCAAAGGTCACCGTTCCTCACACACAGATCCCTTGCCACCTTCTCTCCTTGGAGCTATTGTGGTTCCCAAGGGGGCCTAGGACATTTCTTCTCCAAACCTGCACACCAAAAAAATGTTGCTGTACACCTTGCCATCCAAGGAAGACTGTTGAGGGCAGTGGTGGTGAACCTATGGCACGTGTGTCACTTGTTTTTCTTTGAAGACAAAAAATGTTCATGTATGAGTTGTTTTCTTCTAAACTAAAACCTGAGTATTCAGGTTTAATTGCAGGGTTGGCACTTTGTGATACCTAAGTGGGCTTGGGGTTGCAGTTTAGGCACTGGTCTCTAAAATGTTGCTGTCACTGAACTAGGTGAACTTGGCTTCATTCCTTTACTCAAAGACAAGAAGCAGATACTTCTGGTGACTCAAAGTGATATTTCTGAGCTGCTGTTTTCAAGAGAGGGTGAGCACCATGGAAATAGTTTCTGGCGCCTCATATGCATCTACTACAAATCGCCTAAGAGTCAGTAGATTGGTTTGCTAAGGCTACAATAAAAAAAGTACCACAGACAGCAAGGTTTAAACAACAGGAACTTATTTTCTCACAGGTCTGGAAGCGAAAAGTCTTGAAACCAAGGTGTGTTGGTTGGTTTGGTTTCTTCTGAGGCCTGTCTACTTGGCTGAGAGCAGCTACTTCTTCATGGGGTCTTTCCTCTGTAACACACCCCTACGGCAGCTCATCTCTCTTTGTCCATTTTTCCTCTTCTTTTTTTTTTTTTTCTTTGAGACAGGGTTTCACTGTGTAGCCCAGGCTGGCCTTGGACTCACAGCAATCCCCCTGCTGCAGCCTCCTAAGTACCGGGATTGCAGGTGTGTGCAACCATGGCTGGCTAATTTTTCCTCTTCTTTGCCTTCTCCTTGTCCTTCTTCCTCTTCCTCTTCTTTTTTTGGAGACACGGTCTTACTCTGTAGTGCCGCCTGGCTTCAAACTCACAGCAATCCTCCTGTCTCAGCCTGCCGAGTGCTGGGATTGCAGGCATGCGCCACCACGCCCAGCACTTTTCCCCTTCTTATAAAAACTCTTAGATTAGTTTGGGGTCCTCATTAATGAGTTCATTTGAACACAATCCCCACCCCCACCCTATGCACACCTTAAAAGCACTGCCTCAAATAGTCACAGTCCAAGGTACAGCAACCTGTGAATTTTGAGGGGAAAGTTCACCTTATTGTAGTAACTTAAAATATGCCGGCGGCTGAGGTAGGAGAATTGCAAGTTAGAACGCAACCTGGGCAATTTGAGTATCTTAGTGAGATTCTGTTTAAAGAGTTCTAAAAGGGGGCGGGCTATGGATATAAATATCTCAATGTGAAGGCCCTGGGTTTAACTTCCAGTATGCCCCCAATTTTTTTCTTAATATAATTACCTTAGTTGATTAAATGGGTTCCTTTTGATATAGGGGAAAGAAACTCCCAACCTGAAAGATATCTGGTATGTGTTTGTGTTCTCTAAAATCGAAGAAAGAATTTTAGGAACAATGGAGGTTAAGAGCAGAATATACTTATTGAGGAAAGAAAGTTTCTGTCCAAGAGAGGGACAGAAGGGGGCAAGAGTAGGTTGCCTGGAACCTGTCTTTTCCAGGGATTGTCACAGAGCAAAACCAGGAGGTGAGGCGGGTCCAACATGGAAAACATGGGAACTTGCTAGGTGGGAATGAGTTGGGACAAAACTATGATCAGCCAGTAAGATTACAAGTATAATTGTTTAAGTAAAATTGATTAAATCGGGATCAAATGGGGAAGCGAGTCATGTAGCAAGTGGGCATGAATACAAAGCAGAGGCCTTTCCTATAGCGGGTTGGGTTAGTGACTCCTCCTGGCTTTTTTAAGGTGACTGCAACCTATTTAGACTATCAATCCATGATGTTCATCCCCAGGAGAAGTATGTGGGCACATCTGTTTAATCTTTTGTCTTGAGGTCTGACCCACAGCGGAAGTGCTCATCTCTCCATTTGCAAGGTATTCCATCTTCTGCACTGGCTCCTTCGAGGCCTGGCCTTGTCTGACTGTCTATAACATTTATATCTAACTCAGCTGCCTATAACACTTTCATTAAAAAACAGGTATTTGAAGTGCAAATTGTTGCAGGTTGATGTTTTGTCAAGGTTGTTATAGGAACTCCACAAGATCGATTTTTCTTAGAAATGGTTTGCCTGTGAATCCTCACTAGCAAAGGCTAATGAAACTTGAGTGTGTCTACTTTGCTTCCAAACAGATTCTGAATCTGTGTCCCACTTTTCAGTTCCCTGGTGGTAGAGACCACTACAAACAGCTCTGAGCAGGACTTAATTTTTTTTTTTTAAACTGGGAATCGAACTCAGGACCTTGTGCTTGCCAGGCAGATGCTTGGGCCACTGAAGAGCAGGACTTAAATTAACCAATTGGCTTTCCATGTTTACGGTAAATCACTGGTCCCTACTGAGGCCTATAATGCTGGGTGAAGCCATGAGGCCTCAAAGGACAGGACAAGGCCACAGCTGTGGACTTTTGGCTCCAACCCCAATAAACTAAGAGGAGACTGTAGCTGCAAGCATCTCAGTCCTGCAGTGAGGGCCTTCTTGGAGATAACATAGTTCTAAATTAACACAAAGTATTACTTGGAGAAGTCCTTACAGGGATTCCCAAGTCCTGCCCAGATTCCTGCATTTTCTTCAGTATCCCCCTTCTTTGTTTGAAAAACCAAATAAATACTAGTGGCCCTGGAAAGTTCTTGGTCTTAACCCAGAAGGTAGGTTGCTGATCATGTAGCTCAGGGACACAAATGACTGCCTGACAAGCACAAGGTCCTGAGTTTGATTCCCAGTGCCCAAACCAAAAAACCCAGAGAATCTTAACTTCTGTGAGAGGGTTGAATCTTCTTGGAGCCCTGAAATCATTTCAATTGTCTCATTTATTTAAGCCTTTGCCATCCACCTGTTTGGGAGATTGTGGTCTTGATCAGCCCACAATAATGAAGGGTTATTAACCTGATACCTTGGACATTTTTTTTTTGAGATAGTGTCTTGCTGTGTTGCCCAACTGACCTTAGAGCTGCTATCCTCCTGCCTGAGCATCCCCAGGAACTGGAATGACAGGAGCACTAGGTTTACTTGATGTCCTAAACTAGTTGGTTTCCTTAGGATGGGTTAAAAGTATAGGAGGGGGGCTGGGGATTTAGCTCAGCGGCAAAAGCGCCTGCCTGGCAAGCGCAAGGTCGTGAGTTCGGTTCCTGGTACCGGAGAAAAACCAAAAAAAAAAAAAAAAAAGTATAGGAGGTCACTGTTTTGGATTATTAAGCTCCTGACCTAGGCCCATCAGATCAGACTAAACCAAAATGGAGTCACTCTTGCTAAGTGTCAAGTAATCAAGTTAAACCTGCAAATGGGCCAACTCCCCCCCACCCCCCACAACAGGAGATTCACAACAACGAATCAGAAGAGACCTAGTTTATTTATTTATTTATTTATTTATTTATTTATTCATTGTCTTTTTTGAGACAGGGTCTCCCTGTGCAGTTCAGGCTGGCTTTGAGCTCACTTTGTAGCCCAGGCTGGTCTCGAACTTGCAACGATCCTCTGAGAGGCCTAGTTTAACTGAGCAACAAAGCAGGCAGGATAGGTTACCCTCTCTTTTAAGAGAAGTAATTTAGAAAGGATCAATCCCCTCTTGTTCTCCATTTCTGCTTGTTTCAGCCCCTTTCTGCCTATGAAGCCAATTTCTTCTCAGATTACACGTCAGCTAGATCTTTAAATTTGTTGCAATTTTGTCTTTTGATAGTTGGTGTACATGTATAAATATTTCATAGCGATCTTTTTCCCAGTACTGGGGATTAATCCCAGGGCGTTCACAATGAGCTATATGCACAGGCCTTTTTATTTTTTATTTTGAGACAAGTTCTCACTAAGTCATGAAGTCATCCAGGCTGGGCTGGAATTTATGAGCCTCCTCCTCAGCCTCCAGAGTGCTGGGATTACAGGTATGCACCACCGAGCTCTGCTTATAGTAATTCTTTAAGAAAGCTCAAGCAAGATGTGGGTGGGATTGTATTTCAGGAGGTAGGGAGAACTCTGCAGTCTATCTTGAATGATTTGGAGTTGGTGGTTGGCTGAGTTTCCACAAGGAGGGACCTGGGAGCCACACACTTGGTTTACTGTCCATTTCCTTCCTTGATTCTGATCTGTGCTCAGGTAGCCTTTCATCAGAGAAACCTTCCTTGACACCCAATTTAAAGTAGCTCAGGGCCAGGGATTTAGCTCAGTGGCATAAGCGCCTGCCTGGCAAGGGCAAGATCCTGAGTTTGATTCCGGCTACCCCCCCCCCAAAAAAAAGCAGCCCATCCTCATTCACTACCATATTTCCCTGAAAATAAGCCCAGGTCTTATATTACTTTTTGCCCCAAAACATGCAATAGGGCTTCAGAGGATGTCTTATTTTTCTTATATACAACACTCTACATTTATTCAAGTACAAAAATTACATTTATTCAAATACAGTCATGTCATTTTCCTCTGGAACATCATCATAACTCTCCAAACCACAAATTCTGGACTGAATTTCTTGTGGCTCCATTTCCTATGGAATCATTGGCCACAATCTCTCATGCACAGCAACAGAACTCACCTAAGTGACCACTCCTTGTCCATGTAGCCTGGTTGTACTACATCATTACAACACACAGTGTATTAAGATTTCTGTTAGACACAACCACATTCATTCATTATCACATTGTTCGTGCCTTGTATTTGTACTTTGATCATTCAGCAATAAGACTCCAGTTCATTTTTTTTTTTTTTTTCTTTTTGAGACAGGTTCTTCCTATGCAGTTCAGGCTGGCCTTGAGCTCACTTTGTACCCAGGCTGGTTTCAAACTCGCAATGGTCCTCCTGTCTCAGCCTCCCAAGTGCTGGGATTACAGGAGCCACCACGCCCAGCAACAGGTGTACTTTGATATGTCCATCTGGCTGACAGACTTAACAGGGGCTTATTTTTGTGGTAGGGCTTACATTATGAGCATTCTGAAAAATCATGCTCGGGCTTATTTTCCAGTTAGGTCTCATTTTGGAGAGCATACAGTAACATCCTGCAGGGTTTTCTTGTGTTCATAGCACTTGACACTCTTAGGTGTTGTAGTGTATTATTTATTTTATGCAACAATTTTCCGTCTCTTCTACTGGAATGTTCTCTCTTGATCAACTGTGACCAATACGTATTAGGTTCTCAGCTTATTTTCTGGATTCGATTTGGAATGCCTGAATGAATGAATGGAGATCTCAATTTTGAGGAACTAAGGACCATGCTCTTTTGTGCCAGACTGGGGGACGGAGACAGAATGGGGAAATAAGAAGAAAAGGGAAATTGGAGTGGATTGAGAAAGCGGATGAAGACCTGGATTAGAGGAACTGCAGTCTTGGATTAAAGACCTGGATTTGTCTCATGAGCGAGGCTTCAGAGGAAGCGGCCACCAGCCCGAATCAAGCGTGCTCTGGAGCCACAGGAGCAATCCGCACGAGGCGGGGCGGGGCCTCAGTGATTGGGGCGGGACTTGAGTATGGGCGTGGCCCGAGGAGGGCCGAATGGGGTTGCGGGTGGGGCCTGGAGTGGGGCGGGGCCTGGAGTGGGGCGGGGCCTGGAGGAGGGCGGGGCCTGGGTCCGGAGCAGAAGCTGCGCGCGGCGGCGGAAGATGGCTGCGGCTGAGGCGGCGGACACTCAGCTGTTGCTCGGAGTGGGGCTGATCGGTGAGAACGCAGGCGCCTTGCCCTCCAGGACCGCACCCAGTTCCGCCTCCGCACCTCCTGGGTGCTGGGCGCCGTCTGCGTGCTGAGGCGGCGCCGTCGGTGTGGGCCCTG
>NW_004955431.1:23601770-23616593 GCF_000276665.1 Chinchilla lanigera
GCCTCGGAGCGGGGGAGCCCGCGTGACCGGCCGGCCGGCGGGGCTGCGGCGCGTGGTGCACGATCGTCTCCCTCCTGCCGCTCCCCGAGTGGGTGGGTGGGTAAAGTCAGATGGAGGCTCCGGGTGTCATTTGCTCAGGACACACGGTAGCAAGTGGCAGAGCCAGGATTGGAACCTCGGCAGTATAGCTTCTAACCCCTACCCCTACCAGTGCTCCAACAGGCTAAGATTGAGCTCTGGAGTTCCTGCATAATCAACACCTGGGACCTGGTTAGTGTGGACAGATTCATGGGTGGGGAAGTTCGTTGGGAGCTTCAGGCAGCGCAGAGCGTGTGCGTGAGCCGAGTGCAGTGCTTCGGGGATGGGTGGATATTTCGAAGAACCGTTTGTTCCTAGGTGACAGGAAGCACCAGGTTGCTTGAATGAATGAACGTCTGCTTGGTTCTCTTTGAAACATTTTTACTATCTTGAGATTTTAACACACTCCTAAACAGTCTTTCTATCCCGTAAATGAACAGGAACATTACTCAGGCTTCGTAAAACTGGAGAAATATGCTAATCATTTTTCAGTGTCTCAAAAGAGTGCATTTATATGGAAGAGGCTTCCTGTATACATTTCTAAAGCGATTTAAAAAAAAACTGCATCAAAGCAAAACCTGAATACATCAGGCATCTTAGTTCTACCAGAAGGTACTTCTAAATTAAAACTGAGTTAAACTCTGATCTCAGTAACAGCAAAGAAAAAGATGACTTATGATTGTATTTTTAATTCAGTGGGTTTTTCTTTTTTTTCTTTTTTTGTCTTTTTGAGACAGAGGCTCCCTATGCAGTTCAGGCTGGCCTTGAACTCACTTTGTAGCCCAGGCTGGGCTCATACTCGAAAAGATCCTCCTGCCTCAGCCTCCAGGAGTGCTGGGATTACAGGTGTGTGCTACCACGCCCGGCTTATTTTTCATAGTGGTGTGCATTTAGAAGGGATTTGTTTCAAATAAGGAGGGGGTGACACATCTGTAGGCTGAGCTACTTTGAACGCTGAGGCAGGAGAGTTGCTTGAGCCTAAGAGTTGGGCCCAGGAGTTTGGAGAGAGCCTGCGCAACAGCCAGATCTCTTTCTTAAAACTAAACAAAACAAAAAAAATTTAAAAAGAGAGGAGAGTTGAGTGTGGTGACACACACCTGTAATCCCAGCATTCAGGAGGCAGAGGCAGGAGAATCACCTCAAATTCAAGGGCAGCCTGGGCTACAGAGTGAGTTCAAGGGTGGGCTGAACTGCATAGCAAGACCCTGTCTCAAAAGAAAAAGGCAGTGGGTGGATCCATACCTCATATAAAACAAGGAGGACCAGATGATAATTACTGAAGCTCAGGGAATTCACTTTATTATTTTCTTTATATAATTGATAGTTTTCATCATAAAAGCATTTTTTATTTTAGGTTTTTGTTTTTTGTTTTTTGTTTTTTGTTTTTTGTTTTTTTGAGAAGGAGGGTTTTGAGACAGGGACTGGCTATGTAGTTCAGGCTGGCCTTGAACTCACTGTGTAATCCAGGCTGGTCTCGAACTTGTGAACTTTTGGCAATCAGTCCTCCTGCCTCAGACTCCCAAGTGCTGGGATTATAGGCATGAGCCACCACACCTGCTTTAAAAAGAGAATTTTTAAAAATCTGTAGATCAAAAATTGTATTTTTACTATTATATGTTCAGTAGATGTTGCTCTAAAATTTTTTGGTTGTTTTTGCTGCTGTTTTTTTCTAAATTGAAAGAAAAGTGATTTGTAATGCTGGAATTGAACCCAGGGCTTTATGCATGCTGGGTCAAGTGCTCTGCTACTGAGCTCTACCCTCAGTCCCTCAAGTTTTTGTTAGCAAAATTCCTTTTTTGTATTTGAGGTATGCATATGACTGAATAATCTTTATTATTAAAAATTTTTTAGGAGCTGGGGATGTAATTCAGTGGTAGAGAGTTTACCTAATCCATCTGTAACCCTGGGTCCATCTCCAGCAGCACAAAATAAATTTTTAAATATCAAATTTGTACAATTGATATATAACATGATTTGAGAGACATTGCACCATCTTCATTTTTTGTTTAACAAAATTCCTTTGGTTTTGTATGTGATACTGAGAGTAGAACCCAGGGCCTCGTGTACTTGTTAGCAAGGGCTCTACCACTGACCTACATCCCCAGCTTTCTCTTTCTCTTTTTTTTTTTTGGAGACAGGGTCTCACTATGCAGTTTTTGCTGGCCTTGAGGTCACTTTGTAGCCCAGGTTGGTCTTGAACTTGCATGGATCCTCCTGCCTCAGCTTCCCTGCTCAGCCTCCTGAGTGCTGGGATTACAGGCGTGCACCACCACACGCGGCTTTCTTTTTCTTAAACAAACCTTTTCTATATACTTGTTAGATTCTTCCAACTAAATAAAAACTTAATGTAATTATAAACTAATAAGCATGTGTGTGGGAGGAGGTAGGGAGGAACTGTACAGATATCTGAAGCTAAATTTTCATTTATGGCTGGCGAAGCTGCAGGGAAAAAGGAAACTTTCTCCTGCATTGTTGGTGGGAATGTAAACTAGTAAGACCACTATGGAAATCTGCATGGCTATTCCTCAAAAAATTAAAAATATAAATTCTATTTGACCCAGCTATTCCCCTTCTAAGAATCTTCCCAAAAGATTTAAAGATGTCATATTACAGTGATACATGCATACGTATGTTTATAGCCGCACAATTCATAATAGCTAAATCTTGGGAGCAACCTGTATTTCTGTCAACACATGAAAGCCATAAAGAAGGATAAATTTGCGTCATTTGAGCGAAAATGGGTGTAGTGTAAGACCCTAATGTTTAGTGAAATAAGACAGAGAAGCTTAAATGTTGCATAGTTTCTCTTAAATGAGAAACCCAAGGTATAAATATAAAATAAAAGATAATAGGAAATAGGTGATAGATTTTTTTTTTTTAGGAGATAGATTTTTTGCAGATAGGAAGGGGACCAAGAGATAGAGGAGAATAGGGGAAGTAAGAAGAATTAAGTCACATACCCACTCCCCACAATGAATGTAGTCATTACGGACTGCAAACGTGCTAATAAGTACAATTTTAAACATAGATTTTCATTCATGGCTTGTTATGAAAAGCTTTTCATTCAGATGTTCTAATACTGAAGATCATGAATTCGCTGGGATTTGGGGGTCTCAGGTTCTCTTGGTTGCTTTGTAACATGAGGTATTAAACTGATGCCACTAAGTGCTTCTAAGTAACCAATCAATTCACTTCCTTGCTGCTGTTTGACATTCTCACAGTGACCATCTTTCCACCGTAGAAAAGGACACAAATGGAGAAGTACTGTGGGTGTGGTGTTATCCTTCCACGACAGCTGCGTTAAGGACTCTGCTGCTCAGAAAATGCTGCCTCACGGATGAAGGTGAACTTCTCCATCCCTTTGTCTTTGGCCAGTACAGAAGAACATGGTTTTATATCACAACAGTTGAAGTTCCAGATTCTTCAGTTTTGAAAAAGGTAGGAGTGCTTTAAAGAAAAATACATATGTATTTCAAGTAAGATTATTTCAGTAACTCCTAGCTTTAGGCCTTATCTACAGAACGCGTTGGAGAATATTAACTATTCCGTTCACTAGGAATGCTTTCCTTCACACAACCATCTCATCTGTTCTGTGACTGTCTGTTGTAGCTGAGCATGGGGGCCCATATCTATAAGCCCAGCCCCTGGGATTTGTTTGAGGCCAGCCCAGGCAACTTAGTGAGATTCCTGTCTCAAAATAAAATAAAAAGGGATGGGGATATACAATGGTGGAGTGTCCTTGGGTTCAATCTGTCAGTCCTCCACCCCGTGTATTATTCGTGTTGATAGAGTGGTGAGCAATACAGGAATGCATGGTCTCTTCCCTGTGTCAAGTTATAGTCTGATGGAGTAGAAATGTAATTTCAAAGCCATGTCTTTGATTAAAAGTGGAAAAAAGCAGCTGGGGGTAGTAGCACACACCTATAATCCTAACACTCAGGAGGCTGAGGCAGAAGGATCACCAGGAGTTCCAGGCCGTCTCGCTAGCTACATAGAGAGATCCTGTTTCAAAAAACCAAAATAAATAATAAATAAAGTTGAAGGCCAGGCATAGTGGTGCATGCCTGTAATCCCAGCACTTGGGAGGCTGAGGCAGGAGAATTACCCTTCATTTGATTTTTTGGGAAGCAGGGTACCAGGAATCGAACTCAGGACCTTTCGCTTGCCAGGCAGGCGCTTGTACTGCTGAGCTATATCCCTGGCTGAGGCAGGAGGATTGCTGCAAGTTCGAGGCCAGCCTGAACTACACAGTGAAACCCTGTCTCAAAAAAGACAAAAAAAAAAAAAAAAAAAAGATAGAAGCACTTTTCCACCATTAAAAACTATTTTAGAGGATATAATCTTGGCAGACGTAAGAATTTTTTTTCAACTGCTTGTGGATGATAAAGATATATTAAAAATTTAGAGGTATAATTGAGGAAATTTATGAATGAAGTAGGTTTTAATAGTGTTTTATTGCTGTGAACAGTATCAGTGCGAGAAAATTCACTGTGTAGCCGTCATGCAGTTTCTTAACCCCAAGCAGGCAGATTTTTCCAAAGAAAAGAATATTGCAACCAAGTGCCTGAGCCTCTTGCATATGTGTAGGGGACCTCTTTTCCTTTTTCAGGGTAAAATTTTTGGTCATAATGATACTGTATACAGCATGTCCCGGATACCAATTGAACACTTCAAGTTTTAGGTTTTTTTTCCCCTTTCTAGGAGATTGAATCTAGGACCTGTTCATTTTTTATTTTGAGCCAAGGTCTTGCTAACTCACTAAGTTGCTTGGGCCAGGCCCAAAGTTGAGATCTTTCTGCCTCAGCTTCCCAGAATGCTGGATTACAGGTGGGTGCACCCACACTTGACACTGAAAAGTCTTGGTGCAACTGCAAGTGAATTTATTGTGACTTTTTCATCCCAGACTGCCACATTACAGCACCTTCGATATCACACCTGGTTTTCAGATTTGAAAAACAGCAAAGTTAGTTCTATGCTTCAAAATACGATTTTTTTTTTTTGGTTTTTTTCCGGTACCGGTACCATGAATCGAACTCATGACCTCATGCTTGCCAGGCAAGCGCCGTTTTGCTGAGCTAAATCCCCAGGCAAAATACAATTTTTTAAAAATGTTTTTCTTCACTCCGGGCATGGTGGCGCATGCCTGTAATCCCAGTACTCGGAAGGCTGAGGCAGGAGAATCTTTGCGAGTTGGAGACCAGCCTGGGCTACAAAGTGAGTTAAAGGCCAGCCTGAACTGCATAGTGACACCCTGTCTCAAAAACACAAAAATAAATAAATAGATTGGAGCACTCTTTGGAGAGTTATTTCAGCAACTATTTGATTGTTACTGAGATGCATTTTGTTTTCCATCCTTTTATCTCATTAATGAAAAAGAGTTGCTAATTGATAGGTCTGGTTTAGCATCCTACTTCTGTTTTGATTAGATTAGGGGATATTAAATAGGAAATAGGAACCTTTTTTTTGGTTTTTTGAGACAGGCTCTTACTGTGTAGTTCAGGCCGGGCTTGACCTCACTATGTAGCCCAGGCTAGCATGGAACTCTCAGCAGTCCTCCTGCTCAGCCTCCTGAGTTATTTTTGATATTTGATTGATTGATTGATTGATTGATTGTCTTTTTGAGACAGGGTCTCGCTATGCAGTGCATGCTGGCCTTAAGCTCACTTTGTAGCCTAGGCTGGCCTCAAACACGCAGTGATCCTCCTGCCTCAGGCTCCCAAGTACTGGGATTACCGGTGTGCACCACCATGCCCGGCTTATTTTTGATATTTTAATGAAATATTTTTAAAAAAATTTTTCTAAAACTATATACTCTTATTTGGAAAATAAATATATGTATAATATATATATACACACATGTACACATAAAATTATGGAGAGCAGGTGAGGACTTTTAAATTTTGATCTTTTTAATGCTGGTATGCCTTGTGCTAGAGGTTTGGTAGAATAGAGAAATAAAATTATTATTTCATTAAAGTATATATTGACTTCTATGAAAGTATCTTTTTTAAAGTGTACTTCTTTTGTTTCTCTGGACAGGTGACTCATTTTTCTATTGTTCTGACCGCCAAAGATTTTAACCCAGAGAAATATGCCGCCTTCACTAGGATATTGTGTAGGTCTGTATGAAAACTGTGTTAAATGCTAATTTACCAAAATGGAGATCTCCTTCGGTAGTTACACAGCAGATTTCTGCACGGAGGAAGCAGATATCAGCCCTCTGTTCCCCAATTTAATCTGGAATAGCCCTGCAGAGGCTGTTTTGTAGAGGGCTTTCTCTTCTGCTTTGTGGATTTCTCCTATGATTTGGGAAAGCGGGCTTGGGGAGAGAAAAAGCAGTTTGCACAACTGCCACAGTTTCCGGATGTGTTGGGTCACTTGGCACTTTGCATCTGTTACTTCTACCCACTTGCAGTCTTGGAGTTTCCTGAGCAGGGTGAATGAGTTAAGTGCTTTATGAAGTGGTAAGTTGGCTCATATGTCTAGGTTTGTGTGGGACAGTTATTTTGAGGAAAGTTAACGGATATTTTGAATTATGTTAAAGCATAGGAAAATATTTCACAGCTAGAATGCTGAGGCGCTGGGAAATTCTGAATGGTTAGGCATGATTCAAGTAGACTCCTTTAGTTTCACCCTAGATGTTGAAAATATCTGAAATATACCAGTCCACTGGGCGTGGGGGCACATGCCTGTAATCCCAGCACTCAGGAGGCTGAGGCAGGAGGATTGTTGCAAGTTCGAGGCTAGCCTGGGCTACAAAGTGAGCTCAAGGCCAGCCTGAACTGCATAGCGAGACCCTGTCTCAAAAAGACAAAAAATAAAAATTAAAATATAGCAGTCCACCTCTTGTATTTTTTAGGACATGTAGTGTACTTAATGAAATCTTTCTTACATATTAGAGAATTGGCTTTTTCTTTAATGATAAAGGCTTTAACAGGGCCTTAGTTTTAGTGTTATTGTTATTTAACATTATCACTAGGTAGAATTATAAGTCTAGATAGTGTGTTTTATTTATTTATGTTTTGTATGGGGAATTGAACTCAGGACCTTGTGCTTACTAGACAGGCACTTGTGCCAGAGCTATATCCCTGGCCGAGATCGTATGTTTTAATCTCTAGCCCTTAGGCTGTCACCCAGTAATTTTGTGGGGAGATGAAGAGAATTGTTTATGTTTCTCACCACTGTAAGTCCAATAAATTGGCTGGGGATATTCCATGGCTCAGTGGTAGTGTGCTTAATATTGTGCTTAATATTAAAGGCCCTGGGTTCAATCCCTGGTACTGCAAAAAACAAAAGCCCAGTAAATGATTACCTTTTTGCCTTTTTCATACTTGTATGTCCTGCTGAAACACACACACAGACACCCTAGAAAACAAAACAAAACAAAACAAAAAAACCCACAAAATCTCATTACCTAAGAATTTCTAGTTAGATTGTATTTTGACTAAATAAGGTTTGACTGTTCATGCAGCTAGCTACAATAAGAAAGACTGCTTGCTGTTGTAAGATAAATTCCAGGTACTGTATATGGCTCACTGTAGAATATAAACAACTGTCTTTCAATGGCACAGACACAAAGGGAGGCTATTATTGCTATTCAGAAACAATAAACTAAAAATACCAGAGAGGTATTTTTGTACAAACAGTGGTCTCCTATTTCATTTGATCGAATCAGGTTAGGTTACTTGGCTAAATATTCTGGAGTCTAGAAGGCAAGGTTGTTTTAGACCCCACAAGGAAGCCTGGAGCAGGTGCTGCAACATTTTGGCCTCTCCTCTGCCATCCTAGGGCAAAGGAAGAGGTCAGATATCCCCAGCTCTTTTTTTAAATTTTAAGATAGGGTCTCACTAAGTCATGAAGCTGCCCAGGCTGGGCTCAAACTTGCAGTCCTCCTGCCTCAGCCTCCTAGAGTGCTGGGATTACAGGTGAGCATCACCGCACCCAGCTGTGTGTGATTTTGTGTTTTTTTTTTTTTTTTCCAATGAGTGTGTTATGTTTTCAACTCATAATAGTTATATACCTTTTGGGGAGAACTAGGGTTTTATGCCCACTTGGAATCAGCTGTGCAGCTCAAGTGTGGCAGCTTGTGGTTGTCTATCTGAACGAGGTCCTCTGAGTTGCCCTATGTGGTTCTTCTGTAGAGTAATTTTGGGGAATTCTCTCCGTTCGTCGCTCATGGTCCAGGGTTATAGGAAGTTATCTTATCCTGCCAGCTTTCTTATGTTTGTCCTGTCCATTCCTGTGTTGGTTTCTAGTTTTTTTTTTTTTTTTTTTTTTTAATTTTGTAATATTAATGGCAATATTTTTGATATTAGTAATAGTGCATATAATTAAAAATACCAATAATATAGAAGTTTTTCTCCCTACCCCTCCTCACACAACCCCTGTAATTTCTTTTATAGCCTAGCAGAGAGGTTTGCTCCCTGTATAGGCTTATATTTTAGTTCATGGCTTTTCATATATGAAAGCCTACTATTCATTGTTCTTCACCTCTTTTTCCTCAATTTGTCAATTGAAATAATTTTTAAAGACTAAAAAAACTAACGATTGACAAAATATGGTAATCTGTTAAAACACCAGATTTTTCCTTCTTTCATCAGTCTGCAGTAAATATAATTCTCAAGTTGTCTGTCGTAGCATCAGTTTTGTTTTCTTTCTGATTCTTTGTCACATTACTTGAAGGGCCCAAGTGGACCCCGTCATGTGTAGTTCTTTGTGCGGGGAGCGGCTGCTGAGGGTTGAACCCAGGGCCACCTGCATGATGAGCATACACTCTGCCATGGGGCGGCACTCCCAGCCCCCAGTCGTATTTTTCAAGCAAAATTTAGTTGTAGTTGTTCACAGGAAGAGATTGCAAGGGGAAAACAACTGACTCCACATGTGGGCTATAAATGTAGCCGGTTTCCTGTCAGCATTTTCTGGAAGCCTTAAATTGATGATGAATGTCTCTAATGTGCATTTATCACTGGAAACTTAAAGAGCTTGGATTTCTTAATTATCTAAATATAGCTACCTCTGGGAGCTCTGATAATAAGTATGGGTTCTTCATCTAATTACTGCTTTCTCTGTGAACAATGTGTAAAACTCCCTTCTTGTCAAAGGAAATTGCAGCAATAAAACAGAGTTGTATGACTAAGAACACCAGGTTGTGAACATGAGACATAAAAGAGATAAGAATGTAATGTTCTTGAGAATAATGGGGCCACAGGAAGACCACAGTTGGGCTCGGGTTGTAGGTCATGGACCACTCGTCTGGCGTGCCCAGGGCCCCGGATTCAACCCCCAGCACTGCGAAACCAAAGTCCATAGTTAATCCTGCTGTAAGAGACTACAACACTTTTCTCCAGATATAAGGACAGGACTACCTTCAAAGAACTGTTGAAGATCTGTCACGTTGTTTTATTAAATAGAGTTCCTAACTAAATTAGAGATGTGATATATGCCGTGAAGAGACTCATTCAGAAGTATGTTAACAAGTTGGCCGAGGGTTTTAAGAAAGGACCCTTGCCTAGCCTTGTTGCATCTCCCCGTGTCACTCATGCCACGTAAAAGCACAGTCTGTTTTTGTCCTTTCTTACAGAATGTACTTGAAGCATGGGAGCCCAGTTAAAATGATGGAGAGTTACATTGCAGTTCTCACAAAGGGGATATGTCAGAGCGAAGAAAATGGCTCTTTCCTTAGCAAGGACTTTGATGCTCGGAAGGCATACCTTGCAGGCTCCATCAAAGGTAAAAAAAGAAAAAAGTGAGGCCAACAGCAAAATGCTGAGCCGAGGACAACCTCTCACTGGCCTAGTGTCCTCGTTCCATGCATTATTTTCGCCTGTACTTGTGTTTCCTGTACAGGAGGGTATCCAACTCCCATATTCCCTTCTTGAGTTAGAATTCTGTCAAAGGAAGACATTTGGGGGGTCGCTGTATATTGCTGTGTTGTTATGGAAATGTTTCTTCACCAGAATGCTGCATGTCATGGTGTGGGTCTCTACAGACCTCCACAGTTGTTCTTTCTTTAGATCTTAGCAGTTATCTCTTCTATCTGAAGCGCTCAAGCCTCTGGCCTAGAGCCCCAATCCAGCTCCCCGTTGGGAAATGCAGAACAGCAGAGGCAGCCGGGGGCCTTCAGGGTCCTTGAGAGCGTGAGGAGGGAGGAACTCTGGAAGCGAGGCCTCCTCCCGCCTCCCGCCTCCCGCAGTGCCTGCCCCTCCGCTCTGGATCTGCTGTCCTTTCCACCCTCAGCATCCTATTGAGTATTCAGTGTTCAAGCTAGCTGCCAAGGACCGAAGTAATGTCCAGTGCGCAGGGGGTTAGTGACCATTTCTTTTTTTTTCTTTTTTCTTTTTGAGACAGGGTCTCGCTATGCAGTTCAGGCTGGCCTTGAACTCACTTTGTAGCCCAGGCAGGCTGGCCTTGAACTCACAGCGATTCTCCTGCCTCAGCCTCCCGAGTGCTGGGATTACAGGTGTGGAACATTTTTTTAATTAGGACTTTTGCATGACACTAAAAGACATGGCTTCTCCATATCATTTATTCCACTTCCTCTGTGCGTCCAGCATTTGGATAAATATGCCCGTCCACCAAATGAGGTGCTTCTGTACTGCTTATATTTGCCTAAACATACTCTCTATTAAAAGTAATTTTGTATTCCTGTGACAAGAATTTGTTTTGATAAAACTTCATGTTGTATAATATTTAATGCAATATCATTGTGTTCTTTCTTTAAGACATTGTATCTCAGTTTGGAATGGAAACTGTTATATTACACATGGCACTGATGCTAAAAAAACGAGTTGTTGTCTATCACCCCAAAATAGAAGCTGTCCAGGAGTTTACCAGGTATTGTCACTAATTATTGAAAAGTGTAGAATTTCTTGGCAGGCAGTTTGGAATGCTAGCTGTTCTCATGTGCTCTCTGCCGTTGCACATTTGCTATAAATAGCATCGTGCATTAGTCTGACAATAAAATACCATTTTTATCTAATGCTTCAGTTTAGATCTAGTGGCTCAAGGTCACTGAATTGGGACAGATTGTTCTTTCACTTTAGAAATAGGACTATTCTGGAGCGTGGTGTTAGCGAACATTTTTTTGCCAGAGAGAAAGTATTTTAGGCTTGTGAGCCACCCAGCCTCCATCCCAGCTACTCATCTGCCTGGAGGGCACAAAAAGCAACCATAGATGTGTGTAAGTGAATGAGTTGACTGTGTCAATAAACCTTTATTTACAAAGACAGGAAGCTGGCCCATAGGCCATAGTTTGCTGTCCTAATTTAACTAAGTTGCTCCTTCCCTTCAGTTTTACCATACTCTGTTATAAGAAAAATAAAGTGGGCTGTTTGTTTGTTTATTAAGTCTAACTTGTTCATAGATACTTTTTTTTTCTTGTCTTTTTGAGACAAGGTCTTGCTATGCAGTTTAGGGTGGCCTTGAGTTCACTTTGTAGCCCAGGCTGGCCTCGAACTTGCAACGATCCTCCTGTCTCAGCCTCCTGAGTGCTGGGATTACAGGCGTGCACCAGCAGGCCTGGTGGATTCATAGATCCTTTTTATTTATTTATTTATTTATTTTCGTTTTGTTTTTTTCTGATATCGGGAATCAAACTCACAACCTCACGCTTGCCAGGCAGGTGTTATGCCACTGAGCTAAATCCCCAGCCCCTCATAGATCCTTTTTAAAAACAAGAGGAGTTAGCATTTGTGCAGGTTTACTGCATGCCAGGCGTTGTGTAAGGTACCTTCAGTTATTAAACTTACTCATGCTAAGAACTTGGTAAGAAAGCATTATTACCCTGTTATATGAATGAGAAAATTGAGGTTTGCAGAGGCTAAGTAATAAGATAATGAAAAGGAGAAAGACTTTAGAGAGACCTGGGTTAAAGTCCTGGAAGGGAGCCAGGTGTGGTGGTGCCCACTTGTAATCCAGTCATTCTGGGGGCTAAGGCAGGA
This sequence comes from Chinchilla lanigera, assembly GCF_000276665.1. Lineage (NCBI taxonomy): Eukaryota > Metazoa > Chordata > Mammalia > Rodentia > Chinchillidae > Chinchilla > Chinchilla lanigera. Next base: position 23,613,788 of record NW_004955431.1, read on the forward strand.
GGATCATGAGTTGGAGCCCAGCCTGGACAGTTTAGCAACTTAAGAATACCCTGTCTCAGAAATTAAAGAGAACTGGAGAGATTGCTCATTGCAAAGGCCCTGGGTTTCAATACCCAGTACTGGAAAAAGAAAAAAAGTCCTAGAAAGGTGATTTGTTAGCTCTATGACATACAGGATACTGAATGTTTCTGAGCCTCAATTTCTTTGTCTGTAAAATGAGGATCCTGGGGGCTGGGGATTTAGCTCAGCGGCAAAAGCGCCTGCCTGGCAAGTGCAAGGTCGTGAGTTCGGTTCCCGGTACCGGAGAAAAACCAAAAAAAAAAAAAAAAAAAAAAGAGGATCCTAATATTTTCATCAATAAATCTGTTTTTAGGACTGGAAATAATTTATGTAATATGCTTAGCATGTGTCTTGCCCTTAAGGCTTTAGAAATAATTACTATGACTATGAGGGCCTCTTCTTATGTGAGACCACCAGAATTTTCACCCTGCCCTCCTCCATTTCAAACTGTATTTTTCTACCGTTACCTTTCCCTTATATTTATATTTCTTAAACTGAGGTAGCTATAGCTTGTGATGTCATAGGGTACCCGGCGATTCCTGAATCCACAGGTGAATTCAGCACATCTTCCTGGAGTACTTGTTTTGCTACAAGTTTTTTCTTACCTTTTTCTGTCTCCCAGTACTGGATATTGAACCAAGGGTCTTTGCATTGAGCTACTTCCCCTGCCCTTTGATATTTTATGTTTTATTTTGAGACAGAGTCACACTAAGTCGCTAAATTCCCAGGCTAGACTCAAACTTGCAGTTGTACTGTCTCACCCTCCCAGAGTGGTAGAAGTGTAGGCATATGCCACAGCTGGCTCAAAATTTCTTGCTTACAAGGGACACTTTGGATTTAAGCCTCAGGCTCCCTCTCTCTTGCAGTCTGCAGAGTATGATATTTAGAGGGAGACTTTAACATCTCTCTTTGTCGCCATGGAGATCTTTGGAAACTTCACCTTAAGTGTTCTGTAGCCAGTCTGACCCAAAAAGCAGAGGTTAAAGCCTGGCATTGCTTTAACACGAAACCCGGAGGTGTTAGCATGTTTGCGGTGTGGTCCACCCCTGCCTCTGCCTAGCTGTAGGACTGTACCCTGCTCATTTCCTCCTTGGAAAGAGATGGAGCAGCCTCGAAGGTGTGGGCCAGTGACCATGTGATTGACTCTTGCCTTGGTTCCCCAGGACCCTGCCGGCCCTGGTGTGGCACCGACAGGATTGGACCATCCTGCATTCTTATGTGCATCTCAGTGCGGATGAGCTGGAAGCCCTGCAGATGTGCACAGGTAGACTGGTGCACTCGGGGGAGGAAAGACTGCTTATGGGTTCTGTTTGTTACCTTACAAAGTATAATCTTTTTTTTCTTGAGGTGCTGGAGATTGAACCCAGTACCTTGTGCATATAGCACAATCACTCTACCACTGAGCTGTACCCTTTGCCCCAAGTTCGTTCTATCTGTCAATCTATGTCTATCTTTCTGATATTGGGGATTTTGTGTGTATGTGTATGTGTGTGTTTTTGAGAAACGGTCTCTCTGTGTAGTTCAGGCTGGCCTTGAGCTCACTTTGTAACCTAGACTGGCCTCAAACTTGCAGTGATCCTCCTGCCTCAGCCTCCAGAGTGCTGGGTTTACAGGTTACAGGTCTATACTACAACGGCTGGCTTATTTGTTTTTAAAATTAAGATTATTGTGTCCCTATGTTTTGTTTGTTTGTTTGTTTTTGCCTTTCCGAGACAGGGTCTCACTGTGCAGTTCAAGCTAGTCTTGAACTCACTTTGTAGCCCAGGCTGGTCTCGAACTCCCAAAGATCCTCCTGCCTCAGCCTCACAAAGTGCTGGGATTACAGGTGTGTGCCACCATGCCCGGCTAGCCCTGTTTCTTTTTTTTAATTTTTTTCACTTGGCATGGATGACCACTTAGCTCAGGAAATTTAGTGAATAATTTCCTCCTTTCTCCATAACCAGCAGTATCGTTCTGCTGTGTGTTGCATTTTCTAAGGTATTTGGTCTGGCTCTGGCTTTCCGTAGTAGGTTTTGTTTTTATTGCTGTTATATTTTAAATGTCCTTACTTGGTAAATTAAATATTTACTAATGATAAATTGGTCCTCAAAACAACAACAACAAATTAATTCTGCCCCCCCCCCCAGCATTTTATAATTATGTGGCTGTATGAAATAAAGAAGTCTGGGCCAGGTGTGATGGCTCATGCCTGTAATCTCAGCACTTGGGAAGCTGAGGCAGGAGGATCATCGCTTCCAAGCCCAGCCTGGGCTATCAAGTGAGTTCAAGGCCAGCCTGAACTGCATAGAGAGACCCTGTCTCAAAAAGACCAAAAAAAAAAAGAAATAAAAAAATCTGGGCACCTTTGTCTTACAACCGATTTCAGAAGTCTACTAAGTTCTTTTTGCACTTATTGTATCAGATCTGGGTACTGAAAGATGGTGCCTTTTCCACATTACCCCTGAAAACCCAGGCAGCTGGCTGGGAGTTACTGGAGAATGATCTGCAGGGGAAGCTTGGATTAGTCCCAGCAGTCCCTGCTGCCTTCTGTCTCCTCTGCCCTTCCTGACCCAGATAGCAGTGTCTGAAAAGTAAATGCTTAACTTCAGGCTCATCCCTGGATGCTCAAGTCACATTGTGGAGCATTTTAAGTTATGTGAATTTTTTCAGGCAATTAATATAATTAATAAGTATCTGGGCATGGTGGCACACACCTGTAATCCCAGCACTCGGGAGGCTGAGGCAGGAGGATTGTTGTGAGTTTGAG
>NW_004955431.1:23616858-23626879 GCF_000276665.1 Chinchilla lanigera
ATCGAACTCAGGACCTTGTGCTTGCCGGGCAATTTTCTGGCTTTTTTTTAGAGACAGGGTCTTATTAATGTGGTTCAGGCTGGCTTTAAACTCACTATGTAGTGCAGACTGGCCTTGAACTCACAACCATCCTCCTGCCTCAGCCTCCCAAATGCTGGGATTACAGGTGTGTGCCACCATGCCTGGCACCAGCCCATTTTTTATTTTGAGATAGGATCTGGCTGAGTTGCCCAAATTAAGTTTGAATGCTTGACCCTCCTGCCTCACCCTCTGAGAGTGATGGGATTACAGGCATGCACCGTTATGCCCAGCTCTAATACTGGGTGGCGTAGCCACAGGGAACAGCTAATGTTCTCAAATAAGATCACTAAGCACCTAATACACTGTTAGACTTAGTGATCTTTTGATATGTTTGCAGTGTGATTTTTTTCCTTTCTAGTAATTCAGTCATCTTTGTAATGCAGGCTACGTTGCTGGGTTTGTAGACCTGGAGGTGAGCAATAGACCGGATCTGTATGATGTGTTTGTGAATTTGGCAGAGAGCGAGATCACCATTGCTCCGCTCGCAAAAGGTCAGTTCTCTGTTCTGTTCTCTGTTCCATTGTTGACAAGAGAGGTAAGCCAAGCAGCTGTGCTTTTTTAGGCTGACTGTAAAACCCATAGTTGAAACCTGTCTACCCTGCTGTGGGAAGCCAGAGGGATTTTTGGTGTCTAGATTCTGAATGCATTTATCTTCACAGATCTAGACATGTTAGTAGTATATGTGGGACTACTGATAATAGCTTTTGTGTGGTTGCTTACCTTTTTCCTACAAGTGAGGGCAGCTGAGTGCTGGTTCATTAGGGACCTCTCTTAGATAGACTCTGAACATGCGGTTTCGTTGTTTTATTTTTTGTTTTCTTTCTTTTTTTTTTTTTGTACCAAGAATCAAACTCAGGACCTTGCACTTGCCAGGCAGGTGCTTGTGCCACTGAGCTATATCCCCAGCCCCTTGTTTATCTTTTTGAGACAGGGTCTCACTTCGCAGTTCAGTCTGACCTTGAGCTCACTTTGTAGCCCAGGCTGGTCTCGAACTTGAAACGATCCTCCTGCCTCAGCTTCCCAAGTGCTGGGATTACAGGTGTGCACCACCAGGCCCGGTTGTTTTATTTTTTGTATCTTAAGACAGGGACTCCTATAGTTGAGGCTGGCTTTGCACTCGCTGTGTAGCCCAGGCTGACCTCAAACTTGAGGCGATCTTCCTGCCTCGGGCCCCTCAGCCTCAGGTGTGCACCACCACGTGCGGCTCGTGTGAAGTTTTATCTCGTGACTTCACATTAATAAAACCAGAAATTTTTTTCATTATTTTAAAAGTTCAAACATGATGCCAGTTCATGTGGAAGATTGAAACCGTAGAGTCAGGTCCACAGGAGGACCTCACAGGAGGTACTTCCTCCTATGAAGCCAAAGGCAGAGATGTGGTGAGAGCCTTAAACTGCCAACAGCACCTCTAGTGAAGACCAGAGAGCAGAACCATCTTCCTATTGCCAGTGTTGCTCTGAGTCCATACAATGGGTTCATCCAGTCCCTACCATTCAAACAGAGTTCATCCCCTGTGGTGACAGACACACTGTGAATCTTGCTGCAGAAGCAGCACCTGCTGCGGTTCCTGTAACTTCTGTTGCTTCCTTTGCCCGTTCTCAGGGCCTAAACACACTGAATGCTCCGCTGGCTTCTGTAGAACTGACAGGGAGCCCTTCTCTCACCACATTCCCAGCTGAAAGATACATTTCAATATTTTTTTTTGGTGGTAAGGACTGGGGTTTGAACCCAGGACCTTTTTGCACTGAGTATTTAGCCCTTATTATTTTTTTATTTTTTGGTACTGGGAATCAAACTCACGACCTTGTGCTTGCCGGGCAGGCACTGTGCCACTGAGCTATATCCCTGACTCTCCTTTTTAATTTTTGGAACAAGGACTTGCAAAGATGCTAAATTGCCTAGGTTGAGTTTGAACTTTCAGTCTTCCTGCCTTAGCCTCTCTAGGGTGCTGGGATTATAGATGTTTAACACCATGCCAGGCTCATTTAAATTCTTTTTTTTTTTTTTTGGTGACAGGATCTCACTATGTAGTTCATATTGGCCTTGAATGCAGTATGTAGCCCAGACTGGCCTTGAATTTATGGTGGTTCTCCTGCCTCAGCCTCCCAAGTGCTGGGACTACAGGCATATACCATGATGCTGGGCTTAAAATGTTTTTCTTTTTTGTCTTTTTGAGATATTTTGCTGTGGAGTTAAGGCTGATTTGGAACTCATTTTGTAGCCCAGGCTGGCCCTGAACTTGCAGCAATCCTCCTCTCAGCCTCCTGAGTGCTGGGATTACCGGCCTGTGCCATCCTGCCCAGCTGGGCTGAAATTCTTTTCTCTCTCTTTTTTTTTTTTTGATACCAGGAATTGAACTCAGGACCTTGTTTGCCAGGCAGGCACTTATGCCACTGAGCTACATCTCCAGCCCCGGAAATTCTTTTTTTTGTGTGTGTATGTGTGTCTTTTTTTTGAGACAGGGTCTCATTATGCAGTTTGGGCTGGCCTCAAGCTCACTTTGTAGCCCAGGCTATTCTCGAACTCACAACGATCCTCCTGCCGAGTGCTGGGATTACAGGCATGCGCCACCACGCCTGCCTTGAAATTCTTAACTGTAAAGACTTGAACAAAAAGTCACGCTCTTGCCTTAAAACCATAGCTTATTTGTAGTCAGAATTTTCATGAGATTTTGTCTGGAATGAAAAATAATGCTTAACTGGGTCTGGTGGGAAATGCCTTTAATGCTAGCACTTTGGAGGCTGAGGCAAGAGAGTTGCCTTGAGTTCTAGGCCAGCCTGGACTACAGAGTGGACCTTATCTCAAACCACTTCCCAAAAAAAAGAAAAAAGAAAAATAATTTTTACTAACTGGGTGGGGTAGGCAGATTTGGTTTGGTGTTGATGTGTTTTCTTTGGGCCATGAAGCGTATAAATTGTAAGTATGCCTTACCTCTTAGCATGTTACCACATGTGTTTAATGGAAAAATGGAAATGTGAAAGGTTATCCATTGTTTCGTTTTTGTTTTTTGGAGACAGGGTTTCGCTATGTAGTTCAGGCTGGCCTTGAACTCTATAGCCCAGGCTGACCTCAAACTCATGGCAGCCCTGAGGGCTGGGATTACAGGTGTGTGCCAGTGTGCCTGGCCTCTTTGCTTTTTTTTTTTGATACCAGGAACCGAACTCAGGACCTTGCCATTGCCAGGCAGGTGCCATGCCACTGAGCTATCTCCTTGGCCCTCTGTTGCTTTTTGAAAATTCTCTCAATGTAGTTAGTCTTTCCAGTGTTCAGTGAGATGCCTGATCATTTTTTATTGTGTAAACTTCTAAATATTCACACAAAATACTCTTCTTTCTCTCACCAGAGTCCATGACAATGGGCAAACTGCACAAAGAAATTGGTCAGCTAATTGTCCAGTCAGCAGAAGACCCCGATAAGTCGGACAGCCAGGTTATACAGGTAACCCCTTGATCTGCCATCTTCCTGGGGTCCTGCGGCAGGCTTGCTGGGCAGCGTGTGGTGGAGCAGCCCGTTCCCTGCTGCGCTTGGGGGACAGGCCAGTGGCGGGTGCTCCGGTGTGGGCTTGCAGCCTGGCCACTGCGGTGGTGGACGAGCTGGTGCGTGGTTATGAGCCCTGCTCAGTTCGTGGGCTCTGGGAACAGGTGATGATCTTAAGAAGTGTCACTGCCAAGGGGGTTGGGATGCTCTGGGGGCCAGCCAGTGCATATCCTCCTTAAATGCTTGTGGAGGAACAAATTTTAAAGACAGGGTTGCTTCTGGGCATGGGGAACCGGACAGGGGGTCATGCTTTAGCTTTGCTGTGTTGTTTCCAGGACAGCAGTAAGCGTGGAACCCAGGCTGCTGTCACACCCTGCAGCGCCAGGTCCTCTCAGGTGGAGGGTCCCTGCGCGCCAGTCGCGCTCTCCTGACCTGGCAGACCGAGATCGCCAGTGGCGTTTATTTCCTGGTCTTTCCGTTGGTGCCAAAGCCCGCCCCTTGGACGTGGCTTGTGTAATCTCCCTCCCTCCTGTCTGTAGCCCTTTGCACCCCAGCCCTGCTCCCCTCCTACCCAGACCCATCTCAGGCCCTGGGCCTGGGGTGCCTAGAAGCACTGTCTCCCTGTCTGCATCTTTGTCCACCAAGAGGGCCTCTCTGAGAAGCAGCTCAGTTTACATGGTCCCACAAGGTGCATTTCTTTAGTTGCCTAATGTCTCACTCAGAAGCATTCATTGAGCAGTGGGCAGTGTGGGTGGGTACCACGATGAGCAAGGTGCCTGCCCTCACAGAGCTTATGTTTTAGTGGAGCAGATGCATACAGAGTAACAGCCCGCAAGATAGTGTAAGCTGTGATAAATGCTGTGACAGAAACAAGGGACTGAGGCAGAGAATATTGGGATGAGGGTAAGACAGCTTTTTGAGGGGGTGACATGAGCAGAAAGATAAGGTGGCCCCCGTTTGAAAGGGACTGGCTAGCGGCACTGGTCAGCTGTGACCAGGACAGTGAGTGGATGGGTCTTGTCCAGAGGACCAAAACACGGAGCCTCCCCGAAGACACCTTTTCCTCTCATGTCAGTTGGCATTGACTCCCCTCATTATGGTAAACTTTTACTCTTCACAGTGGTGGTGAGATATGTGAATGTGAATTTTTTTGGTACTGGGAATCGAACTCAACCTCGCGCTTGCCAGGCAGACGCTGTCCCGCTGAGCTATATATATCCCCGGCTATAAATTTGAATTTTGGGTTGTGCTGGAGTTAGTTTCCATAGGCTGGAAGTGATCCATAAATGGCTGAGTGTAATGAATGCTGCCTTGAGGAGGGAAAGTGAAAGTGCTCAGCATGTTGTAGGGGCTCAAAACTATTTGAATGAGTGAGGAGGTAATGATGTCACCCAGCCAGGAGGAGCTGTGATGTAGTGTGAGCTCCCCTGAGTCCTCAGCTGCCCACATGAGTGTTAGTCAGTGGCCAGGAATAAAGTCTCTGTGCCCGGTGCTGGGTTTCTGGTCCCAGGCAGTGACAGCTACTGGGAAGAGATTTGTCCAAAAAACAGTTAACATAGGATGAGCATACGGGAAGAGATCTGTCCAAAAAACAATCAGCATAGAAGACGGTGCGATCCAGCAAGTCCACTTCTAGGTATAGACCGAAATGAGGTGAAAGCAGGGGCTCCAACAGATTTTTGTCTGCCAGTGTTGTATGCGGCTTTCTTCATGATGGGGAAAAGACAGAAAAAGCTCAAGTTCAAGTCAGCAGATGAATGGACAAACAAAATGTGATCTACACATATGATAGAATCTTTCCTAGCCTTAGAAAAGACTCATGTTCTGCTGGATGAATGGACCTTGAGGACATTTGGACAGAATGCTACGCAAAGGGACAGACATTATATGATTCCACTTAGCATAGGCAGCTTCGTAGAGCAAGAAGGGAAATAGAAACCACCACGGTTCTGAGGGGAAGGGGTGGGGAGTTCTGTTTAATGGGTTTCTGTTTGAGATGGTAAAACGTATTGCATCTTTTCTTGTTCTGCTGAAGGATATTGCCCTCAAAACGAAAGAAATCTTCACCAGCCTAGCGCCGTTTTCAGAAGTTGTGGACGATGGAAGAAAGCGAGTCCTCAACTTGGAGGCATTAAAGCAAAAGCGATTTCCGCCAGCAACAGAAAACTTCCTTTACCATTTAGCAGCAGCTGAACAAATGCTGAAAATCTGACCGATTCAGAAGGTCTGGCTGGTGACTGTTATAAAGCTCTTCTTTCATTCTGATTGCCCCTTAATTATGTAAAATACTGGAAATAACAGAGGAAATGTTATATTTTTAAATGATTTATTTGAAAGTATTGAGATTTGACCTGAAAAACACTGAAACACGTAAAAACACTTGTGGTTTTCTCCCCGCTGATTAGCATGTTGCCTGCTGAGTTGGGCAAAGCGTGTAAGTGCCGCGTCTGGCGTCCTGAACCGGCCGGTGTCTTGGAGCAAGGGGAAAAGCTCTGTCGAGTCCCATGCAGACCGCAGCACCTGCGAAAGCCTTGATTACAACTTCCTGTTTGTCTCATTGTGTAGCCATAAACTAACGGTTCATTTTCAGAAAGCTGCCTCAAATTTTGCTTTGTACTCTTCTAGGAAGAACTTTAATTCCTCATGAGGAACTCTACTTTCTGAGCCAAACTGCTAAGTTTTCTGCAGAACTATCTAGAAGATCACTCAAGAGACCCTGCAGTTGCACTTTCTTGTAAAAGAAAATGTTTTTCTTAGCCTTTGAACATTTTTGCCTATATTATGGGAGTTTTGCATAGACTTTATACTTGAGTAGAGAACTTTACTAATCCATATTTATACTGCTACAGAAGTAATCACTCGGCAGGCTTAAGCCACTAGTACTCTTCGTTTAGCTCGCACTGTTCTTTGGAAAAGATGCCGTGTTTGTATGGTAGAGAAAGTTAGAAGCCCCTTTTTGAACAAGAATGTCTTATAGAACTGAAGTAGTGACTTTCTATAACTGGCGAAAGAGAATCAACTTCTCACAGGGGCCAAAACCAGGAATGTCTTCATGCAACACTAATAACAATGATCTGATCACATATCAAGGTGACTCTTCTTGTTCGGTTGTGTACTTTTTTCACAATTGGAGACCTTCAAATTGCCAGATAAGCATGGATGTCTAAATTGCACACTCACTATTTTAATACGTGTATTAGTCATGAAAGGTTACTTTTCACTCAGTACTGTTGTCCTTTGGAATTTTACCTGCAAAAGTGCTTGCAAAAATGGTCTTTATTAAATCATTTTTTTTTCTTGGTGTTAGATGTTTAAGTAAAAATAAAAAGTAGCTTTTCCTCTTCCTTCCTTGGGTTGGGGTGGGAAGGACCTGAAATAAGATGTTTACGGAGGCCAACAACTGAAAATTAAATCTGCACTTTATAAAAAACGAAAACTATCATCCTTTCCTTCCTCTTCTTTTTTCAATACTATAGTAGCTAGTGATCAACATTGTTAAAGTTATGAATGTGTGAGCTGGGTGTTGGGGTGCACATCTGTGATCCCAGCACTTGCAAGGCGGAGGTGAGGCAGAAGGATAGCTGAGAGTTTGCGTCTAGCCTGGGCTGCATAGCGAGTTCAAGGCCAGTCTAAACTGCAAAGCAAGACCCTGTCTCAAAAAAACCCCCCAATCCCCATAATAATAGTTATAAATTTATAATGTAGAAATAAAATAGAAATATTTTGATACTCAACAATGTTTTAGGTAGGTAAGGAATTATACCCGCTCATTCTCCCCACTGTCTTGTTTTGTTTTGGTTTTTTTTTTTGTCTTTTTGAGACAGGGTCTCGTTATGCAGTTCAGGCTGGCCTTGAGCTCACTTTGTAGCCCACACTGGTCTTGAACTCCCACCGATCCTCCTGCCTCAGCCTCCTGAGTGCTGGGATTACAGGTGTGCGCCACCACAGCTGGCTCATTCTCCCCACTCCAAACAAAAGAAAAAAGCCCTTTTTCCAACTGCAAGGCCCTGGAGAATTAGGAAAAGATTTTGAAAGTGAAAGCTGCCTCCAGGCCACAGTTTCATCTGTGAGTGGCTGAACCTCCATCTGGACCCTTGGCCATCTTGTTCTCTACCTGTAATTTCGTTTAGTGTGCACCTGTGACCACACGGAGCCATCTGGTGGACAATGTGCTGATTTTGCCTTTCTAAGCTGCCATGAAACTCCTCCTTAAGTGAATGTGGAAATAACGGTCATTCTGGGCCAAGGGAAAGCTGAAAGCCAGGGGATATCCCCTGAGGGTCTGGATGGGGCTGTTGAAACAGTTTTCCAGTACCCAGCTGTTTGGACACCCTCCCTGCCCTGCCCATTCCCTGCATGCTGTCCTGGTTTAGGGAGGCAGTCCCCGCGCTGCAGACACAGTCTGTCCGGGAAAGCGGATAGCCAGCGGGCCGTGGTATTACAGTGTGGCCAGCGCTGGACCCGAAGCAAGAAACAGTGCTGTGGGAGCACAGGGCGAGGCACCTAGCTTAGTACTGTGCATTGTGGGACAGGCGGTCGCGGAGGCAGTGATGAATGCTCGGGTCAGCACAGAGCAGGGGGAACAGCTTGTTTGAAGGTCCAGGGAAGACCACAGCCATGTGAGGAACTGGATGTTGGCCCAGAACGAGGAAAGGGCACGGCAAGAGATGAGCTAAGAGAGGCGCTTCCGGCCACAGCCGGGTGCCTGTGCGCTGCGCAGCCCGGTGAGGCTCTGCGGTCAGCTCCTGCGGGTTGGAAGAGCGTGCGTCCCGGAGGAGCGCGACTGCAGCGGAGCAGCGCCAGCAGAGGGGGCTGGCGCTCCGAGCCCGGACGGCGGCTGAGTTCGAAGCCGCCCCAGACACGGGACTGCATCGGCAGGTCTGTGCAAGGGGAGTGTGCTTTAGGAAAGGTACCCCGGAGTCTCCTGTGTTCAGGAGCGGGGCTTCCCCAAGGTGACTGGCTCGTGGGGCACGACCCTCCCTGGCGGGTTAACCCGTGGGTGAGCTCCTAGCCGAGGGGCCGCAGCCGGTGGGGCCGGGTCGGAGGAAGCTGGCCCTGAGGCGGACCTGGGAGCCGCATCTTTCTTCTCTGCCTTTTCCCACCTCGCTCTGCCTCTCGGCCTGCCTCTCGGCCTGCCAGTTTCTTCTTCTTTTTCTTTCTTTCTTTTCTTTCTTTCTTTCTTTCTTTCTTTCTTCCTTTCTTTCTTTCTTTCTTTCTTTCTTTCTTTCCTCTTTCTTTCTCTCTTTCTCTTTCACTCTCTCTCTCTCTTTTCCTCCCTCCCTCCCTCTTTGTCTTTTTGAGACAGGAGGCAGTTCAGGCTGGCCTTGAGCTCACTTTGTAGCCCATGATGGTCATGAACTCGCCACAATCCTCCTGCCTCAGCCTACCGAGTGCTGGGATTACAGGCGTGCGCCATGCCACCACGCCCGGTTAGGCCGTAACAGTTTCTGCTTTGGAGCCAGCAGACCAGGAGCCCAAATAAAGCTATCTCCTTTGTGTGTGTCGGGCATTCCCCGCAGCCGAAAGCGCTGCTCACGCCCCAGCGTGCCCGCAGACCACACATAGCACATGCACGCTGGTCCAGCAGGTCTCTGCGGGGCAGGGGCCAAAGGAGCAAGAAGGTCATTTTCAAAATAAGGTTTCAGGGATACAAAGCAAAAGCGCTTGACTTCTAGCGGAGAAGAGTGGCTGCATAGTGCTCCCGCCTGGCGCGAGGGTCAGGCGTCCAGACGAGACCCTGGGGCCACCGCGCAGTCTGCAGTGAGCAGCTTGCGAGGACAGCGCCTGGGAAAGCGCGGCGACCCGGCCGGACACCGGATCCAAGGTGCCTTGTTACAATCAGATACCGCTGGTTACGCACGTTCTGAAATTTTAGCCAAAGAAAATAAACCTCCCAGCGACAGGGAAACGAGAAAAGAATGCTGACGCTTACGCACAGTGGCAGACACTTCATTCTTAAGGAAGGGACAAACTTTTTCTTTTAGGCAGCCCTTTAAGCCTTTTCTTTTAGTCTATTTTTTTTTTAAAGTTTTTTTTTTTTTTTTCTGTAAATTAGCCCTTCTGCAAAAATGAGGTTCCTACTGGTGAGACGGACTCCAGGCAGCCAACCGGGCCTGAATCTGCCTGTCCTCGGGAGGTGAGGTGCTGGCGGGGAAGGACTCCTGCTGAGGAGGGTGATCCACCTGGAGCCCAGTGTCGTCTGCAGTGGGCAGGAGTGCTGGGCAACAACTTCCTCCTGAATATCTGCTCTCATTCTATGCTCCAGCTGTATGAACAGTTCACGGCAGTCTAACACCAGAAATTAAAACTAATCCAGTGAGTATATTTATGTTGTCAGACACAGTAGACTAAACATAATAAAAATCATTGTCTTGGGGCTGGGGATTTAGCTCAGCGGCAAAGCGCCTGCCTGGCAAGCGCAAGGTCGTGAGTTCGGTTCCCGGTACCGGAGAAAAACCAAAAA
>NW_004955431.1:23628640-23635805 GCF_000276665.1 Chinchilla lanigera
CTCCGTAGGTCTGTAATGCGTCCTATTGATCCCCTTTCGCTGGAAACCCAGACTACTGCCCCAGCTTTTAAACTTCAGCCTACAAAACTCAGACTCTTTGTGACACAGTCAGGGAGGGTGGGACAAGGCAGACATGGATTTTTTTTTTTTTTTTTTTTTTGGCTTTTCTCCGGTACCAGGAACCGAACTGACGACCTTGTACTTGCCAGGCAGGCGCTTTTGCCGCTGAGCTAAATCCCCAGCCCCCAGACATGGATTTGTCATCGGCTTTCAACCAGGAAATCTGGTCTGTGCCCAAAGGGCAAGCAGCTCTCGTACCACAGCGCCCCGTACCTTTCTCCCAGCGTTTCTGGAATGGCCTAGACTTTGCCTCCCTTGTCCATGACTTCAATCCCTTGAACGGGCTCAAAGCCTCGGGGTGCAAAACATGCTACTGACTTGGGCTGTGGGTGTAAAGAAGAGAACACACGACAGAGGGAGGACTGTCAGGGCAGCCCAGGGACACGTTCACGGGGCCTGTGCACTTCAAGACCTTCCTGGACAGCCGCCCTTCTCCAGACCCGCGGGTGTCCCCCTGCCGTGGCTTGGGCCGTCCAACTCTCCAGGCTGTGAGGTGGGAGCACCACGGCTAGCCACTCAGTCTTGGGTCCTGACCACAGCCCAGCAGCAGCTCCCAGCACCCCTGAGGCCCGTAGCAGCTCCCTGGAAGGATTCCAGAAGCCCAGGGATCCCAGAAACATAACCTTGTCTTTTGCTGAAGCTGACTTGATCGGGTTTCTGTAACATAATGTCCCCCATCTCACCAGGGACGTCATTCTGTCAACTGCTTCAATCCCCCAACCCAAGTACGCAACGTGAACTCATGCAGGTACAGGGGGAGAACTCAAACTACTGAGCGACTATCCTTTTCTTTCTTTTAAAGAGAAAGAAATTAAACACAGTTTCAAAACAAGATAATAGGAGGGTAACAGTGGTGAGCCCTAGTAACACACACGCACATTGCATATTGTTATCTTTAAAGTAGTTACTCAGGGTACAAGATGTCGGCTTTTAATTGTCCAGACAATATTAGCACAAACCTTTCTTTTCAATGAACTAAGAGAAATTAGTAGTATATGTTGTACACATATATATATTTTTTTCTTTTTTCTTTTCCCTTCTTCTCTCCATTCCCTTATCCCAGTTTCTCTTTACTTTTGAAGTTTCTTCCCATTTTCCAATATCTAGTGTACATTTTGGATCTTATTTACTATTTCAGCTTCTCACACTAGGGAAACAGTACAATGTTTACACAATGTTCACAATGAATATGGTATCGAGTTGCATCCATTTGCCTATAAAATCTCCAGTTTATCCTTCTGTATGGTTGAGTAGTGCTCCATTGTACAAAAAGACCACATGTTTCTTATCCATTCCTCATTTGATGGGCATTTAGGTTGTTGCCAAGATTTAGCTATGACAAATGATGCTGCTGTAAACATGGATGCACATATATCACTGTGGTATGATGTTTTCAGTTCTCCTGGGAAAGTACCCAGAAGGGGAATAGCTGGGTTGAATGGGACCTCCAATCCTAGTTTTTTGAGGGATCTCCACACTGATTTCCACAGTGCTTGCACCAGTCTACACTCCCACCAGCAGTGGAGAAGGGTTCCTTTCCCCCACAGCCCTCCCAGCATTTGTTATTGATTTCTTAGTGATAGCCATTCTTTCTGGGGTGAGATGGAATCTCAGTGTTGTTTTAATTTGCATCTTTTGAATGACCAGTGATGTTGAATATTTTTTCATGTGCTTATTTTCAGCAGCTATCTTGTCAGTCCTTCTGAAGTTTGACTACGAAGTCGGTATCCCTATCCTACCACTTGCTGGCTGCATGACCCTGAGCAAGTTACTTAACCTCCTTGTACCTCAGTCCCCTCACCTATAAATGGGAATCATATTTTCAACCCATAAGCTATGGTCGGGATTAAGTAAAATGATGTGTCGGAGAGTTTGTGTAGATAGCCTTTTACAATGTAATTGTGGCCAAGTGTGGCACACAGCTGTAATCCTAGCACTTTGGGAGTCTGAGGCAGGAGGACTGTAAATTCAAGTCCTACCGGGCCAACCTAGGGAGACACTGTCTCAGAAATAAAAAAAAGGCTGGGGATGTGGCTCATGGGTGAATGCACCTGGGTGTGAGCCCTGGTAACACACACACACAGAAGTAATACGTGGGGACTGGGAGCGTTGCTCGGTGGTAGAGTGGTTGCCTAGCATGCACGAGGGTCTGGGTTTGACCCCCAGCACTGGAAATGGGAAAAAAATGCAACTTGTGTTTTGAGGCTTATCTTTATCTCTTTTCTCAGGGGAGGAGGCTGAGACAGGGCCTCAATATGTAGAGCAAACTGGCCTTGAACTCACCATATAACCCAAGCTGGCCTCGAACTCAGAGCAATCCTCCTGCCATAGTCTGGGTGCTGGGATTGTAGGCGTGCATCACCACACCGGTTAAGGTGATGTTTATTTTCTGTTCATACTTTCTAAGTCATTTAGGTTAAAAAAAAAAAAACCCAAGTCATTTAGGTTAGACATGAATTTGTACACAGAATAAATACAGCTTTTATGATTCTGAGTAGTAAAAAAAGATTTGACAAAGAAAGTAGAAGAAGCAATTACTCCTGTTCCTAATAATATTTTCTCTGGTAGACTCTGACTAAGGAAAAATAGAAGTACATAGTTAGCAAACACCTCAGTTTTGCCCAGTGCGGATAATTTTAACAACAAAAACGCAAAATACAACCCCCACAAAAGAGGTGGACTCCCATCCCTGTGGATTTCTTTTTTTTTTTTTTCCAGTACCAGGAATCAAACTCACGACCTCGTGCTTGCCAGGCAGGCGCTGTGTCACTGAGCTAAATCCCCAGCCCCCCATCCCTGTGGATTTCATCATGCTTGTGTAACTCACATTTCCTGAGTTATGAACGTGAATGCTGTGTTGTAAATATGTAAGAAAAGCTGCAGAATGAGAGGCAAGTGGATCACATGTTGGGTCAGACAGCAGAACCCAGTAATCATGATATGGAAAGAACTGCGTCCTGCAGTGAAGCCGTGGACTTCAGCCCCTTTGCTGGCAAGACTGTCAAAAATAACTTTCAGAAGGAAGGAGAGCCGAGTTACAAGTGTCCTGGGGAAGGCAGAGCTTGCACAGCAAGGACTGTCCAGGGAGACGTAGAACAGGAGCAGGTGGAGGACAGGGCCCCAACTCGGCGACTCTGAGGACACCCAGCAGCCTGAGCACAGTCTCCAGGGCTGCAGCAGGCACCAGCAGGGCAACCCAGAGGCACAAGCTGCCAGGTAAGGGCAGCATCCGGAGAGTGAGAGCGAAGCCACTGGCTAGCGAGGGGACGAAAAGCACCTCCCAAGAGCCTCCATGGGGCAGCCCAATGAAGGGGCAATCCTGGGGCCCAGGGGAGGAGCTGGGAAGAGCTGGTGCTACAGGATGAATCTGGGTGTCTCCCGAGGGTGCTTTAGTTGGATCTGAATGCATTAGTGCCTTGGTCTCCAACCTGATGGTCCTGGGAGGTGCTGGAAGCTCTCAGAGGTGAAGCCTGGTGGAAATCTTCAGGTCACAGGGTGTGTGCGCTTGAAGGGGACCGCAGGGCACTGGCTCTTCCCTTCCGTGGTGTGCTCCTGGGCCGCCACAGGTGAGCAGCTTTGCTAGCTCACAGTTTGCCCCTGTCACGATGTGCTGCCTCACCACAGGCCCAAGAGCGATGGGGCCAAAGGATCATGGAGTGGAACCTCCCAAACTGTAGACTAAAATAAACTTTTATAATTAGTTTACCTCCGATAATTGGTGTAGTGGCAGAAAGCTGGCTAACACAGGCTGTGACGGACAGTTACATGGGGCTTGCAGACAGCAGAGTCTAAACCCGCTGACCTCGTCTCTAAGCTTTATGAGCTAAAACAGGATACCTTTGTGACACCTTCAAGAAGCCCAAGACCTGACTGCGGGAGGGGTGGGCAAAGGGGGTGTGTGTGGAGATGTGGCTATGCAAATGAGGGTCACAGGTGGGGGGGTCTCCAGCCATCTACAGGGCAGCCTTGGGACAGAAATCCAGGGCTGCAGGGACACAGCTGAGTCAGGAGATGGGCAGACACCTTCCCAAGTCTTCACCCTGCTTCCGAAGGAGAGCAGCAGTTTACTCCCCAGAGGGGCAGTGAGGGGCAGGAAAGCTGGGGAGGAGTGGGGGGCATTATGACTTGGCCTCTGAGGCAGGGAGCTAGAGGGGGCACCTTCTACAGAAAACCCTTCTGCAGCTCCCAAGGCACAAGCCTCAGGGACCAGTTTTTTGTTTTGCTTTGTTTTGTTTTTGACAGGGTCTCGCTGTATAGTTCAGGCTGGCCTTCAACTCACCAGATAGCCCACACTGGCCTCCTTGGTGCGCCTCCTGCCTCAGTGCTGGGACTACAGGTGTGCAGCACCATGCCTGGCCCTCAGGGGACATTTTATACCCAGGACTACTGGTACACACAAAGGTGCCTGGCTAGCAAGAAATTTGTGCCACCTTTACTTTGAAATTCAGAGAAGGACGCTGGGTGTCATGGCACACGCCTGTAATCCCAGCACTCGAAGGGCTGAGGCAGGAGGATCGTTGCGAGTTCGAGGCCAGCCTGGGCTACAAAGTGAGCTCAAGGCCAACCTAAGGTGCACAGCGAGACCTTGTCTCAAAAAAAAAAAAAAAAAAAAAAAAAAAAACCCTCAAAAATACAACCCCCCCCAGCAATTCAGAGAAGGAAGGCCAGCTCTTATTTTTTTTTTTTCTTTTTTTCCCCCAGTATTGGGGATTAAACCCAGAGTCTGTGCACTGAGATACATCCCCAGCCCTTTAAAACATACTGTTCTTTTTTTTAAGAGAAGTTCTCACTGAATCACTAAGTTGCCCAGGCTTTGCTCAAAATTTTGACCCGCCTGCCTCAGCATCCCCAGAGTGCTAGGATTATAGGCATGTGCCATCACACATGAGCTGTTCTCTACCACATGGATAGAATAAATCATAATGAATGAATCAAATAGATCCAATGAACAAGAAAATGAACCTCAGCTCTCAGAAGGCTGAGGCAGGAAGATCACGAGTTAAAGGCTAGTTTAAGTATACAGTGAGACTCTGTTTCAGAAAAATAAACAAACAAAAATGAACACATCACAAACAAAGAGACAATCCACATAAAGAAACTACCCAGGGTGTGTAAAAATCCTGCAACCTTGGAGAGGATCAATTTTTCAGACAGGTCTCAGAATCCAGCTTGCCCCCAGGTCAAGGCAAAGCAAGTTGTGTGGAGAGATGACCCCACATCACCAGCCAAGTACCCTGCAAACAAAGCCCTGCTGTCAGCCTGGAGCCCCAGCAAGTTCTTAGAAAAGCCTGATTGAGCTTTCCGAGGGCTACCTCCAGGACTGGTTTGTGAACACCGGAAAGGCCGCTGTGCTGTCAGGTAAAAAGCGAGTGGTTGGTTTGAGTCCATAGGCAGGGTTATAGTTTCTGTCCAGATGTCCCCCAGCGCCTCATGTGCTCATGAGCAGGGCTTCCAGAAGGTGAGGGATTATAGGGGCTTATACACAACTTGCTGGTTTTTTTGTTTTGTTTTTTTCCGGTACCGGGAATCGAACTCACGACCTTGCGCTTACCAGGCAGGGGCTGTGCTGCTGAACTAAATCCCCAGCCCCCACAACTTGCTGTTTGGAAGTGGGGGCTGCGGGGAGAGGCAGGTCACTGGGGGCATAGCCCAGAAGGCCTTTCTCCCCGGCTCCTCCCTTCTCTGTCTCTGCTTCCGGGTGCCATGAAGTGAGCAGTTTCCTCTGCCCAGGCCCTTCTGCCATGCTGTTTCTCCCTGCAGCCAGCCGACTATGCAGGGTCTGTGACTTGTAAAACACGAACCAAACACATCTTTCCTCCTTTAAGACACGAGTGTTGGGTACTGTATCTCAGCAACGAAGAGACTAAGACAGGCAGTGATCCTCCTGCCTCAGCCTCCAGAGTGCTGAGATTACAGGTGTGCATGAGATTAATTTCTAACTACATTTTAAAAATTACCCCATTTTATAAAGCTGATCCCCTGAGCAGTGTGTCCAGTGACAAAACTGATGGCCAAAGTGCCACCTATTTCATACCACGCTAGGAAGAACCATCTGAAGGCAGCCATGCGTAACCTGCAGCGTGCACACCCGATGCTCCAAGTCATGCCTGTGCGCGTCTTTGTTGGTAAACAATAGTTGCCTTGGTTTTTCTATTTTTGTCCATAATCAGGTATCAAGAAATCAAACAACAATCTCAACACTGTTCAGATGTGTGCAGGAATCCCACTTAGAAATCACAGTTCCCTCATGGGCACACCCTATTTCAGTGGCACCTTTGATTTCAATGCCTGAAGCTCTCTGTCCCCTGAGGTTTCCATTAGGACAGTCCTTCAGGTCACCCAGACTCAGACCCGCCCGGGGCTTCCCCTCTGCTCGCTGACATCGGCTGCCGGCCTGGCCGCACAAGTCAGAGCCCTGGAGGCCCCTCCTCTCCCCCATCAGTTCGGTCTAAGTTCCTCTCTCCGTTTCTTATTTTGAAAAAAAAAAAAAAAAACAGAAAAATGATTGATTACACAGTATAACCCCCTTCCCCAGAGTTAGCAACTCGGAAATATTTAGTTATATTTGCTTCTCATTTTATTTTTTAAAATAAACCATCATCTCCAGTCTCATCCCTGCCTCTCCCTACCAGAGGTAACCACTATTATGAGTTCACGATGTATCCTTTCAGTCCATATTTTTATACCTACACATCCATCCACGAGTGTATGTACCCACAAACAAGTATATGGTGTTTCTTGTGTTATGATGTGCATAAAACTGTACTATGTACACTATACTATGTGTACCCTTTTGCACTAAACATCATAGATATCGTGTTTTTTGTTTAGTTATTTATTTACATTGTGTGTGTGTGTGTGTGTGTGTGTGGTGTGGGAGATTGAATCTGGCACATGCCACACAAGTGCTCTACCACTGAGCCGTATCCCAAACTCTCAGTACTTTAAATGGAAACATACAATGTATATGGTATTCAATGGAAAAACATGGGCTGGGGATGTGGCTCAGTGGTAAAGTGCTTGCCTAGCTTGTACGAGGTCCTGG
>NW_004955431.1:23636855-23653589 GCF_000276665.1 Chinchilla lanigera
CTACAAAGTGAGCTCAAGGCCAGCCTGAACTGCATAGCAAGACTCTGTCTCAAAAAAAAGAACGCCCCTCAAAAAAAGAGATGGAAATAGAAGGGCAACTATTAAGAAGGGAATAAGGGATGAGGGGAACTGCCTAGTGAGTCAAAAAGACCAAAAAACAAAAAACAAAAACAAACTAAAAATAAAACAGCTCCAGTGAGTGGGTGACAGTCCCTTTCTTACTGTCCCCTCATGATGAAGATTCCTCCCTGTCCCCTTAGTCGAGGCTGCGCCTAGCTTCCCCTGTGTCCTGTTACCCAGATTTGTTGTGAATCTCTCAATCACCACACACAGCCTGGCCTTTAAACTGGTGTAGGCTTTGATCTGTCACCCATCCAACCTCCCATGCCCACTCCAAAAGAAAAAGAACACACCATCTTCAAGTTTCAAAATAAAACACGCAAGTCATTTTGTCTCTGAAAACAAGAAAATATTTACAACTGAAATGACCAAATTCATAAATCTAATAATTTTTTCTTTTTAAAAACTTATTTCAATTAATTTTACTGGTGCACTTTTTATGTACATAAAGATCACATTCATATAGGGAATTTGGATCTGTACATAACATACCTTAATTCTTTTTTTCCCATTCCACTCCCTCCAACTCTTCTCACCATTTACAAAACTTTTGTTTCCATTTTTTCCTTTCTTCCCTTCCTCCTCCCTCCTCCCTTGTTCCCCTTCCCATTTGAATGTTTTCTTCCTGCTTTCCAATATCTGTGTAAGATCTAGTAATTCTAATCACTGATGAAATCTTCAAACAAAAGACTGAAGACAGAGAAAAGCACCAAAAAGGTTGACACAAAAACAAAAACATGTGGTAGTAGTAACAGTAAATACCTGTAAATAAGAATAAGGCCCTGTCTTGTGGTCTGCCTTTTATAGGAATCATCTCCTGCAATTCTCACAAAATACCCATTTTACAGGTGAGGAAGTAGAGGCTGAGAAAGGCTGGTGAAGGTACTCAAGGCAATACCATTGGGAATCACTCAGCTCTCTGCTCAAAACCACTCTGGATCAAATTGCCCTTCAGGGTTAAAAGCCAAGATTTGGGAGTTCACATGGGCCTATGTTTTTATGTCTCTGTGACCTTGAATCTCTTTCCTGGCTCTCCAGGTTGTTGTAAGGCTTAACTCTAGCAGTAAAGTCAAACACTTCAGCAAGGGCAGCAGCTCACACGCTGAAAAAGGGGGCTTCGTTTGCTCCAGCAAGGCCCCAAATTTGGCAACTATTCCAGCTTTAAGGTCCTGGTTCTTAGGTCCTGGTTCTCATTCAAAAACAGACTAAGAATGCAGAAGAAGGCCTGAGAGCCCTGTTGTCCAGCTCTGGAGCAGATGAATGAGACTGGGCTGTTGGAGGTGCGCTGTAATATAACAGACACACTGGACTTGGGAGAATTATAACCAAACAGGGTGCAAATATCTCATTTATATTTTTAGATTGCTGGTTGAAATGTTACTATTTTTCTTTTTTAAAAAATTAATTAGGAGGGCTGGGGATATAGCTCAGGGCATAAGTGCCTGCCTGGCAAGTGCAAGGTCCTGAGTTCGATTCTGGTACCAAAAAAAAAAATATGAATTAGGTTTTTGGTGCACGTCTTTGTTGGTAAACAAAGTGCCTATAATCCCAGCACTTGGGAAGCTGAGGCAGGAGGATCGTTGCGAGTTCGAGACCAGCCTAGACTACAAAGTGAATTCAAGACCAGGGTGAGGGGCTGGGGATTTAGCTCAGCGGCAAAAGCGCCTGCCTGGTAAGCGCAAGGTTGTAGTTCGGTTCCCGGTACCGAAGAAAAACCAAAAAAGACAGTGTGAACAGCATAGTGAGACCCTGTCTCAAAAAAACCAAACCAAAAAAAAAAATTGAATTAGGTTTATTGGTACATTTTAGGTACATATAACGATCACATTCATCACAGGGACTTTATACCTGTACATGAAATATCTTGATTTTTAAATGTTACTATTTTTTATGTCAGGCTAGGTGAACATTATTAAAATTCACTTCGAGAAAAAAATTCACTTCAGATTTTAGAAAATTCCTTAAATGTGGCTGTTAGAAAATATTAAATTACCTCTGTGGCTCCCCCTCCCGCTTCCTGGGAATTGAACTCGGAGCCTTCTCACCCAGGTATTTCCCCAGCCCTTTTTTAAACTGGGAGACAGGCTTCGGTAAATCGCCCAAACTGGGTTTAAACTTGTCATCCTCCTGCCTCAGCTTCCCAGGGTGCTGGGATTACAACACTGAGCTTCACATCTTATTTCTGTTGGACAGCGCTGCCCTCCACTCGGCGGCGTGGGTGGGGTGTGGCCTGCCCTCTGTCCACAGGCGGCTTCCCAAAGGTCGGGCTGGCACTGTCACCCTGCACGGGTGGAGGCCAGGAGCTCCGGGAGGCCCTGCTTCTCTCCAAAGCGATGCTCTGCAGGGCGTACGACGGGGACTCCGCGAGGACCGCGCTCTGGTGAGAGTGACCTGGAGAGACGCCCGCCCTCCGCAGCCCTGGCCACCTGCAAGCCTGCTTTCCCCTGGGTCCTCTGGCGGAGCAGGGATGGGACAGAGAGGGGCGCTCGCGGCAAGGACGTCTCCGGGCCGGGAAAGCCACGTGGCCTGTCCAGGGTCACCCTGCCGGGCGCTCTCGGCGCCAGGTCATCCCCGGAGCACAGTCGGCCGGGGCGGGCAGCGCCTCCTCTTCCTCTTCCTGGGTGGGACAGAATTTGGTGGCCTTCGCCCAGCGAGACATGGGGAGGGGCCGGACGTGTGCCCCGCCCTCCGGGTCTCAGCGACAGTGTTCCGGTCCAATTCCAGACCGGGGCGCCTCTCCAGGGCGTCTGGGGGAGCCTGGTGTTTCCCGGCAGGGAGGGGTCACCTGTGGCACCTGCTGGGAAGACCCTGTAAGCAGCGAAGCGACGGGCACGGTCCTTCACAGCCTCCGACGCGCCTTATCCTGAGCACAGGGTGCACAAACTTTTTTTTAATTTTTATTTTTGGTTTTTTGGAGACAGGATTTCATTATGTAGCCCGGGCTGGCCTCGAACACGTGGTTATCCTCCGCCTCTGCCTCCCCAGTGCTGGGATGCCATCTGGCCTACCTGGTGGACATTACCTCTAAACACTTGTGTACCGGGTACTGGGCAATCTGGGCTAGCTACATAATTTGTGTGGCCTAGTGAAAAATGAAAATGTGGTACCTCACATTCAGAAAATTTTGAAGCAGGAGGATCAAAAGTTCAAAGCCAACCTGGGCTACATAGTGACACCGTGTCACAAAAAAACCCAAAAATAACCTGGGGCCTGGTGGCACATGCCTGTAATCCCAGCACTTAGGAGGCTGAGGCAGGAGGATCACCACAAGTTCGAGGCCAGCTTTGAGGCCAGCCTGGGCTACATAGTGGGTTCAAAGCCAGCCTGCACTACACAGCAAGACTGTATCAAGAAACCAAAAAAAAAAAAAAAACCTTTTGTACTGCCAGAGATGGGGCCCAAGGCTTCCTGAATGCTAAGTGACTCCACCCCAGCTCCTGAAAAATTACTGAGAATTTCAAAAAGGCCCAGGATATAGTTACCACCCCTCAGCTAGACCACACTGTGGCAAATCTGCTCCCTGCTCCTGAATGTAAGTGCATAAACACAGGGCTCCGTCTATTCGCCCCACTTGTGCCTCCAAAGCAGTGCCTGGCACACGGCTGGCATTAAGGACTTACTGAAATCAAGTGACCCCATGTCCATCTTGCCCCTGGACGAGTTCCCTGAGTATGACATCATCTGTGACCCACCTGTGTGACCTTGAGGTAAATGCCCAATAAATGCTGTTGCCATAATCAAAAAGGAACAGCAGAGCCCCAGAAGCAGAACCAACAGCTAATGATGTTAAACATGGAAATATTTTAAAATATGTTTATTCTTACATTGAATGCTTCAAGAAAGAAAGAAATTACATTGATTTCAAAATTCATTCATATTGAACCAAGGAATTAAATTTATGGCCTTTACAGTTATACCTAATCAATATGTAGGAATATAGGTAGACAGCCAGTTCACGAATGAAATGAGTAAAATAACTATATAATTTTTTTTTTTGGTACCGGGAATCGAACTCAGGACCTTGCGCTTGCCAGGCAGGTGCTTATGCTGCTGAACTATACCCCGGCGCAAAAATAACTATGCTAATGTATAAATCTCGGGGATGGGTATCATGCATGATCAGTAAGCCACTGTAGTTTCAGTAACATGGTTCACATTCATTTCCATCACATACACATCCACTTCAAATGCTGACAACCTAAGACTATAATCTTTGTCCCCTTAAAAGAAAGTTCAGTTTAAAAATATGAAGAAATTCAAGAAGAAAATTTCAGGACTCTTGATCAGAAGCCTTCAGTGCACATGGTACTACTTTGGTGTCAACAATGGTTCAAGGAAGGGTAAGAAAGAAGAGCGCTTTCTTTACCGACTGAGGACATGATCTAAGAGATGGGACTAGGCTTTCTGTAGAACTCCGCTAGCTGTGGAGGTGCCCCAGTAAGGAAGGTCTCTTGAGGTTAGCAACTGATCACCTTTTGAAAGCCTTAGCCAGTGCTACAAAAACAGAACATTCAGAGTACTATTTCTAAGTACAAGCATAATTGCGCTTTTGCCGTCTATAAATAATCATCTTTGAAATGCCTAAGGGCTTCTGGTTGTGGCTCTTTTCTGGCTGGAGGAGCTGTAGGTGCACATGGGTATCTACTGATGGACCTTCTCGAAGTACTCTTTGGAAGCCGTTGGACTTGGCTTGATCTGAAAATACAAAAACATTTAATTGGGCAACAACTTTGCAAAAATGGTTTCAAATCTGACCTAAAAAGTTTCTGATTTTTAATCTAAAGCTTTTTCCAAGATTGGTCTGTTTCCTTCAAAACACGTGGATGAAAGTTAATGTTTACTTATTTATTAGTACTGGGAATTGAACTCAGGACCTCGCAATTGCCATGCAGGCGCCTGTGCCACTGACCTATATCCCTGGCCCTGATGGAAGCAGATGAAAACAGCCTCCCTGGTCTCCAGCTCTCTAACTCCCACCCCCCAAGCCCCATGGCTGCTCCCATCTGCACACAATCTTGAGGCAGAGGACCTGGGACTCTGAGATCCCACTGCTTTGGGAAGAAGAACCTACTGTAGGGGAATCTGGTGTCCAGTTCGCTGGGCAGACTTCTCCGTGCGTTTCCACAAACTGGAATGCCTTCACCAAGCGGAGGGTCTCTTCCACGCTTCGGCCCACTGGGAGATCATTGACGCTCAGATGCTTGATGACTCCATTGGGGTCGATTATGAAGAGACCTCTGCGTCAGAATTTATTCACATGAGTACCTACTAGTACCAGAATTCACTGTCCAAGCTCTACTCTTTTGTCTTTCATTTTCCTTTTAATATAACATTTATTAAGTTTTGTCCTATGCTTAACATTGAGGTTTCCATTGTTGTACGAAAAGCCTCTCATCCCTTATTAATGACAGATGCCTTCATAACGGCAGCACTGGAGCGGGCCACCATGGAAAACAGAGTGTGGTCCCCTCTGTAATTCACAGTTGTGCCCTGAGTGAGTGTCACATACAGTATCGGAAAGTCATAGAACTGGAGAGTGTAATGGCATCTTTATTGGTGACTTAGCAAGCATCCTTTAGGCTGCTGCATCAAATCCTGGTAAGAAACTGTAGGCAAACGGGAAGGGACAGAAATATATTTTCTCTATATGTATGTATGTATTTGTCTTTTGAGACAGGTTCTCCCTATGGAGTTCAGGCTGGCCTTGAGCTCACTTTGTAGCCCAGGCTGGTCTAGAACTCGCAACAATCCTCTCGCCTCAGCCTCCCAAGTGCTGGGATTATAGGCGTGCACCACCTCACCTGACATCCAATATTTATTAAATAGATGGACCCTTGGGTAAATGAGGGGACGTTCCCTGGGAAACGATACGTGGGAAGAGTATGCTGGCCCCAAGTCCACATGGAGCAGACACCCATGCTCATCGCTGAGCAGCGATGCCAGGGGACGACTGCCCCACCATCTGTCTGCATCTTCTGTACTGCAGGGACCATGACCTGTGGGTCTTTTTTTGATCTTTGTGAGAAAGGGTTTCACTATGCAGTTCAGGCTGGCCTTGAACTCAGTAAGTCTCCTACCTCAGCCTCCTGCCTCAGCCTTCTGAGTGCTGGGATTACAGGCATGCGCCACCACACCCAGCTGACCCGGGGCTTTTTAACAGTCCATTTTAAAAGAATGTGAGAACTCTAAGTGTTAATCATCAGGGAACCAGGCATGGTGGCACACACCTGTAATCTCAGCATTCGGGAGGCTGAGGCAGGAGGATCATTGTGAGTCTGAGACCAGCCTGGGCTACAAAGTGAGCTCAAGGCCAGCTGAACTCCATACAGAGACCCTGTCTCAAAAAGACCAAAAAAAAAAAAAAAAGAAAAATCATGCAGGGAAAAAGCAAAGTTAAAGAACACGCAAAGTAGAAAAGGATTTTTCCCTTCCCCTGGGCCTGGCATCTGGGGTTCTAGCTCCTACTTTTTCTTTTCTTTCTGCAGTACATGACATTGAACTCAGGGTGCAATGAGCTATATCCGCAGCCCTCTCCTTGGGAAGGGATGGGACGCTTTTTTAAAGACAGAGTCTCACTAAGTTGCGCAGCCTGACCTCAAATGCTGCCTCATCCTCCCAAGCAGCTGGGCTTACATGCATGCAGCACCCCACCTGGTTGGAAGCCTGGGCTCTGAGGCAGAGCTGGGTCTGCTGTCTGCTCCTAGAAGGGAAGTCAGCTGGGCTCCAGCGGCAGAGGCAGAGCTGCGGGTGAGTAGAGCCCACAGGCTCCGGAGAGACTAACTCCTAGCCAGACCCAGACTCCCTCCCTGCTGACCCCTACACTGAAATGGCAGGAGTAACCGAATCAGTCAGACCCCAGCAGGAGGAAGGGCTGCCCGCTCCTTCTCCTGCCACTGCGAAGTCTGAGGAGGGAGGCGGGCCTTATTCAAGGAAGAGGGTCTCTCCTCAGGTCCACACAAGTCTGATGAGCTCCTGGGGCCGCCCAGCACCAAGACCCCCAGTGTCACTCAAGAGGGGGCAGAGGCCAGCTAGGAGAGAGCAGGAGAGCTGGGTTCAAGATGCCCCAGAGAGCTGTGGGCCCCTCAAGGTGGGGCCCTCTCTCCCTTCCCGAGCTCAAGTCCTGCTGCCCTATTTCTGTTCTCAGCCGACTTCAAGATGTTAGCTCTCTGGCCTCTTCCTGTCCCGAAGAGGAAGGCAGGGGGCTGAGAGCCTTTCACACTTGGAAGAGACTGCAACAGTTTATCCACAGAATGACCAAGGGTGGAAAGACATTCTGAGAGAGAGCATTAGCTGCACTGGCCGCAAGGAACTCTGCCAAGAACTCCAGCTGCTTCTCCTGTGCAGTCCTCACCACCAGCCTGGGAGGTACTCTTCACGTCATTTATGGGAAAACTGGGGCTCCGAGAGGCCAGCAACTGCCCAAAGTCACAGCCATTAAGTAGATGCCTTCAAAAGCCACCACCCCCCCAAAAAAAATTCACACCCAGGCTTGACTGATCTCAGGGCCTGTAGAAGACTGGCACCGCTCCAGGCATAGCCTCTTCCCTGGTAGAGCCTTGTCTAAGCAGTCTGATGAGGACAGGCTCTGGAGGAAGGGTCCCAGCTGGTTAGAGAGAACGGAGCAGCGTGACCATGAAGACACAGATACCCTCCTCCAGGAAGAGACCCAGATGGCGAGCACAGTACACGTGCTTAGCCCTCTCTTCCTCCCTCTCTTTTCTGTTTTGTCATACTGGAGATTGAATGCAGGGCATTCTCACCAAGCTACAGACCCAGCCCTTTTTTTATTTTTCATTTTGAGACACAGTCTTGCTAAAGTTGCCCAGGTGGGGCTCCAGCTTGGCATCCTCTTGCCTCAGCCTCCCAGAGTTACAGGCGTGCATCACCAAGCTGGGTTGACACTTCTGAAAATCTGCCAGCCCTTCAGGAGGATTTCATCAGAACTGATGCACACTAAAATTAAGAAGCTTTTTGTTTTAAAAGGTGTTTTACCAGTTGGGCATGGTGGCACACGCCTACAATCCCAGCGCTTAGGAGGCTGAGACAGGAGGATCACTGTCAGTTCGAGGCTGGCCTACATAGTGAGTTCAAGGCCAGTCTGAACTACACAGCAAGATTCTGCCTCGAAATAAAAAAAATAAATAAATTACCAAAACAAACAAATGAAATTAAAAATTTAAAAAGACCAAACAAATAGAAAAACAACACCAGCAACCAAAAATATGCTTTACCAAAACCATTATGTACTGAAGAAGTAGCGTAAGGAACAGACTCTTACCTGAGTGCAATGCCAGGACCTTCCAACAGCACACCGTAGTCCCGGGAAATTTCTTTAGTTAAATCCGACAAAAGCGCAATGTTCATGTGGCCCAAACCGCCGCTCTACAGAAATGCAAACATGACTAAGGAGCTGTGCTGGCTTCCCCATTTCTTGTTGCGGTGGTGGTGGTGCTAGGGATTGAACCCAGGACCTTGCACATGCTGGGCAAGCACTCTCTTACCGAGTTATACCCCAATCTCTTCCTCTTTTCTTTGTTCTTTTCTCAGTGTTATGGACTGGGCCCATGCATGCTAGAGAAACATTTTACCACTGATCTACATCCCAAGCCCCTTTGTAAAATTTTATTTGGAGACAGGGTTTTGCTAAATTGCCCGGGTCGGCTCTGAACTTGCCATCCTACTGCCTCAGCCTCCTGAGTAGCTGGGATAACCTGTGTGTGGCACCCCCAGCAATCTGGCAACATTCTCGACTATGTTACAATGTTTGAGACCAACCCTAAGGGTAACATAGTAACAGGAACTGAACCAAGTGATTTCTTTCTGTTAACTCATTTCCTCCCTGTAACCATTCTGGAGTAGATACTAATACCATAGCCATGCACATGAAAGTTAAGTCCCTTTCTTCAGGTCATAGCCAGAAAGGCACAGAGGCAGGATTTGAACCCAGCTGACACTACAGATCATTCTTTTGCTAATTCTTTTTTTGACACAGGGTCTCACTATGCAGTTCAGGCTGACCATGAACTCACTATGTAGCCCAGGTTGGCCTCAAACTTGTGATTCACGAATGCGAGGGAAGGTGCATGTCGGTATACCTTCCTTGGTGTATTGATCCAGGCGAGATGAGTAAAGTGGGAATCCACGGAAACTGCAACAACTTCACAGTTCACATCGTGAAACTCATTGGCTTTGTCACTGAAAGCAACAATTTCTGTAGGACACACAAAGGTGCTTAAAAAAAAAAAAAAGAAGTGGAGAGTTGGATCAGAAAATAGAAACAGGAACTTTTTTTTTTTTTTTTTTTTTTTGGTCTTTTTGAGACAGGGTCTCACTATGCAGTTCAGGCTGGCCTTAAGCTCCCTTTGGAGCCCAGGCTGGTCTTGAACTTGCATTGATCTGCCTGCCTCAGCCTCCCAAGTGCTGGGATTACAGGGGTATGCCACCACGCCTAGCCTAGAAACAGGAATTTAAAATTAGAACAATACATTTCCTAAGAACTCATCTTATAATCCTTACTTTTCTTGTTTCTGACCAGAAAGTGAAAACCTCAAAGTCAGCTTTGGGAACCACTGCTCCAATGCACAGGAGATAGAGCCATATTAAAACTCTACCTTACCTTAAAGGGTGCAAACGTAATCCAGTGCTAGGTGAGTAGGATTAGACAGGGTCAGCAGGGTGGAACAACCGTGACCCCTACTGGTGGCTTTGTAAGAGAGAAGTGATGCACTCTCTGTTCCTGGCCATGTGGTGCTCTGTGCCACCTCAGGACTCTGCCAGTAAGGTGGACGTCACTAGGTGACTCAACACGGGCCCCCAAAACAAGCCAAGATAAACCTCCTTTTGTTAAAAAAAAAAAAAGAAGAAAATTACCCTTGAAAAGGTACCCCCCAAGCTTCTGTTTGTGAGTCAGCTGCAAAGGGGTCAGAAAGAAGCCAGCCCTTAACAAGCAGAGGGACTTTCACTGCGGATCTGTGCTTGCTTTCAAAATGACGTGAAAGCACTGTAGAAATTACACTTACAAATCCAAAGGATAGAAGAAAAGCACCAAATATTTCCCCTTAAAGTCCTCAAGGCTTAGCTCTTTGAATTCTCCATTGACAACAGCTGTGCCCTTAAAAGAGGGTGCGTGCTGGGTGACGGCAGGAGCGTGGCTCAAGGAACCTGGAAAAAACCCGCACGGAGACATGGATCATCTTTCACAACGCCAAGCACCCATTAATTTTTCTTAAACTCATAAATTTATATAATTCACAATATCAAGTGTTTCCTGGCAGAAGTCAATGAAAAGATTCAATTCAACTATATATTTTAGGAACAGTAAGGTAGGAGGATTGCAAGTTCAACTCCAACTTGGGCAACTTCATGAATTAACAATACCTTGTCTCAAAATCTAGCTCAGTGCAAAGGTCCTAGGGTCAATCTCCAATATTGAAAAAAAAAGGCAAAACCCCCCCAAAAAAAGGAATAATAATTTTTCTTTCCATAATTCTAGATGTACAAATTTAATTCAAAATGCTATGGAGAAATTTCAAGAACAGAACAAAAAGAAAGCAAAACAAAAATAAAAGAAGTGCTAAAATAGTGGGGCATGATGGCACACCCCTATAATCTCAGCACTCAGGCGGCTGAGGCAGGAGGATCGCCATTAGTTTGAGGATAGACTGGGCTACACAGTGAGTTCGAGGCCAGCTTGAACTACACAGAGAGACTCTGCCTCAAAAAACAAAAACAAAGAAGAAGTGCTATGGAAACCAAAAAGAGGAAGACAAAGAGAGCAAAGATGGAGTTAGGATGGGATTAAGAAAGACAAAAGACTTGCAGATGTCTTTTAATTTTTTTTTAATTTTATTTTATTTTTTAATGTATTTCAGGCTGGCCTTGAACTCACTATGCAGCCCAGGCTGGCTTCAAAATCATGATGATCTTCCTGCCTCAGCCTCCAGAGTGCTAGGCATGCACCACCACCCCAGCTGGAGATGGATTTGAAAAGTTAGATTTTGTCAAGTCTACATGCGAGAGGGCAAAGGGAATAGAGGAATGGCAGGAAGAGTGGTGGGAGGAAGGCACACGGTTTGATTGTAACAGAGTCAAAGGGTATGAGGGAAGAGGGTGGGGCGCACACCAAGAGTGGCCCAAGGGAGGCCAAGTAGGCCCTTCAGTATCAGGCAGCTGAGCTGGGTCTTCAGGGAAGAGATTACAGGGAGTCAGGGGAGGTTTTTAGGGAGGTGACATAGAGGAGACAGCTGTCTTCAGGAAGATTAGTCTGGCAGGAGAATGAGACTCCTTCCGTGGTGATTTCCGTTATCTCAGTGAGAGGTGCTGAGGTATGGCAGAGAAAACAAGAAAAAAAGGCTAAAACTGGAGAGGAGGGCTGGGGGTGCAGCGCAGTGGGACAGGACAGGCCTGCGTGCATGAGGCCCTGAGTTCAATCTACACCAAAACAAATACACAAAACACCTGGAGAGGGCTTGCTTGCTTCTCCGTGGGATGAAGGACAAAGGGGACCCAGTGCCAAACTGTCTAGGACCATCATGCCAGATACAAGAGGTGCTCTTGCAGGTGGAAGCTTGGGACCAATGGAGGCAAGTCTGACGCCTATGGCACCCATTCATTACTGGAAATACTTATTAAATTATGCAATTTTATTTATTTATTTTTTTGGTCTTTTTGAGACAAGGTCTTGCTATGCAGTTCAGGCTGGCCTTGAGCTCCCTTTGTAGCCCAGGCTAGTCTCGAACTCACAACGATCCTCCTGCCTCAGCCTACTGAGTGCTGGCATTACAGGTGTGCGCCACCATGCCTGGCCTAAATTATGCAATTTTAAAAGAACATTTCACCAAGAAACCCCATTATATATTCTCCCAAACCATGGTGCATTAAATACTTGCTTTTGAAACATAAGGCAAATCTAAAGGAGATATTTAAGCACCACTGGTATCTGAAGCTGATTGCTCCTTTTTTTTTTTTTTTTTTAAGGCAAGTTCTCACTATGTAATTCAGGCTGACCTTGAACTTACTGTGGAGGCCAGGCTGGCCTCAAACTCCTGCTGATCCTCCTGCCTCAGCCTCCCGAGTGCTGGGATTACAAGCATGCGCTACTATGGCTGGCTATCTGAGGCCAATCTTGGCAAAGCTACCGCCCAGAGAGTGGAGCAGAAAACTCAAGAAACGGCTAATGATCACCAAGGATGCCCCTGGACTGTTCTGGGTCCCTAGAGACCAGCAGGAGCCAGGAGGCAGGATGGGTTCCCTGAAGGCAGCCCACCATTCACGCCCCTTCACACACTTGCAGGCCCCAAAGGCACGAGAGTTCATCCTCCACCCACAGCACCTGGACACAGAGGAGTAAAAGCTCTGGCAGCCAATGAAGAAATCTGACATAGTGCGTATGCCCTACTGATTCTCAACCTTGGCTGCACATTAGTATTACTCAGTGAGGTTTTGGCTTGATTTTTTCTTCATCAGTACACAATATGTTTGCAACACACAATAAATGTGTTCCTTGTGAGGAACTGGCATATACACATCTCACATCTTTATCTTTTTTAGTTCCCTTTCTTCTCCAATTCCTCTCATCTTTCCCCACCCCCAGATCTCTTTAAAAAATACTGAAGTCCTTGTCATATCCCAGAGACTGACCTTTATTTGGAGGTGAGACCGGGGTAGTGCTGTTTCCATTTATTTATTTTATCCAGTTGTCTTTTTATTCTTGAGCGGTTTTTGTTTTGTTTTGTTTTGTTTGTGGCACTGGGGACTGAGCACAGGGCCTTCACACTGGGCTACATATCCTCAGCCCTTTTTTATTTTAATTTTTGTTTTTGAGACAAGGTCTCACTAAGTTGCTCAGTTAGTCAAGCAGAGCTTGAATTCATGATCCTCCTGCCTCAGCCTCCCAGAGTACTGGGGTTATAGATGTGTACTGCCACAAGGCCTAGCTGAGTTGTAATTCTTTAGATGTCTTAGATAATAATCCCTTTGTTAAATATACACTTTCTAATTATTTTCTCCTAGGCTATACAGCTTGTCTATTCATTTTCTGCTTCATCTTTTCCAATGGGTAGATTTTAAAGTTTTGAGGAGGTCAACTGATCAGTGTTTGGAGCCAACTCCCCCTGGATCTGGAATTTCCCCACATCTTCATGCT
Source organism: Chinchilla lanigera (assembly GCF_000276665.1). Taxonomy (NCBI): domain Eukaryota; kingdom Metazoa; phylum Chordata; class Mammalia; order Rodentia; family Chinchillidae; genus Chinchilla; species Chinchilla lanigera. The sequence goes on from NW_004955431.1 coordinate 23,650,120, forward strand.
ATAGTTCTGAAAGCTCTGAGGGGAGTCTAATGAATAGCCGGGATTTAGAGCTACTGTCCTGGGCTGGGGATGTGGCTCAGTGGTAGGGTTCTTGCCTTCCTTGCACAAGGCCCTGGGTGTTAACCCCAGCATCACGAAAACAAACCACAGAGCTACCGTCCTAGCAGTGCTGATGAATTATGTTCCCTTTACCTGAGTCCAATCAAGGTCTAACACTTACTGGTGCTGAAGGTGAATTTGGCTTGAGGAGCCCCAGACCACAGTGTGTTTGTCAAGCATGTTCTTCTAGAAGCAACAGGTCCAAGGCCTGCGGAGGCAGAAATGCCCCGAGAAATTGTGCTCATGTGTCGAGCAACCTGGAAAGGAAATACTTTATATTAGGAAGGGTAACTGCAGGCTGGCCCTGCTGAAGGGGCATTGTGCCGATGGTGGCCCCGGCTGTCCTTGTCCCTGTGAACCAAATACCAGACCCAATAGTTCCAAGAGCACGGATTGAGTCTCCATGTTCTTAACATTCTCTTCCACTTCTTTCTTTTTTTTTTTTTTTTTTTTTTTTTTTTTTGGTTTTTCTCCGGTACCGGGAACCGAACTCACGACCTTGCGCTTGCCAGGCAGGCGCTTTTGCCGCTGAGCTAAATCCCCAGCCCCCATCTTCCACTTCTTTCTCTTGCAGGACTGCAAAACAGAGGAACTGTAAAACAACTGTAAAACTCATGAACCAAAAACTCCATGCTCTAATAGAAACACCGAGCGTTAAAAAGTCAGGGAGCCTTTGTCAGGCCCTGCGTGTTTAAACTCTTTCCCTGCATTATCTGCTGCGGGCATTCTATCATGTCAAGGTTTTCCTCAGAAAGACAAGGCCTTCCAACCCAACAGATAAGCAAACAAGTAGAGCAAAGTTCAGCCTCTGGAAAAGTTCGGACAGGGCGCGAGAGAAACGCATGCTCAACTTGTATGTCCAGCATGACACAGGAAGGAGAAAGGGCCTGCACTGACATTTCGATCAGAAAGGAGGGAAGCGTGGGTAACTGCGGAGAAGGGCGAGGGGGTGGGAGCAGAACGCGGCTTTGGTTACTGTAGCACTTTGTTTCCACCCAGCGCTTCAGAAGGTGCCTACAGCAACGCCATGATGCAGACAGGCACCACTTAACATCCAGAAGGAAGGAGAGCAAATCGAGGTGCGGAAAGCCCGAGTCACTTGCCCAAGGTCAGAGTCGGTGACAAAGTGGGACCAGGACGCCTCCTTCCAGCGCCAGGGCCGGGACCTGGGTGCAGATGGGGCCGGGGACCGCAACTCGGGCAGCAGGGGGCTCGGGGTGGACCTGGGGCAGGGACGTGGGGGGGAGGTCACGGCGCAGGCGCAGGAGCCTTCCTAAAGGAGGAGGCCGCTCGATCTGTTAGCCGATGACACCCTCCGCGAGGGCGAGTGGGGACCAGGGGAGCACGATCCTCTCTGGGAAGCAGATCGGAAGCCATCGCAGTGTCTCCGCGCCCGTCACCACCAGCAGCCACTCACCGAGCCCCGGAGCAACCTTGCTGCCGCAGCCGCCATCTTCAGTGCACGCGGAGCCGCCGGGGGCGGAGCCTACGACGAGGGGCGGGGTCTCGGGGTGGGCGGGGCCGGGAGGAGCCCGAGGGGACGTCCTTGTGTCCGTCTTGGAACTGCTGAACGCTTGTGTTCCTGGTTGTCGCCCTAACTTAAGAAAAGCTAAGCCAGGCGAGGATGTGGATATTTATTTCCACATTTCGTACGAAATTTTTGTTGTTAAATTCGCCTTGTGTGGATTATTGCTTCTATTTTGTCTATGAAAGGTCCGTTTCCTATTCAGGCTTCAGGAAGAGCCTTTTGGCTTCTGCCTGTTCAAAAGTTGAACTAATCCCCTCCCGCTACTGAGGATTGAACCCAGGACCTTCACACTGAGCTACATTCCCATCCCTTTATTTATTTATTTTTATTTTGAGACAGGCTCTCTCTGAACCGCTAACTTGCCCAGACCGGGCTCGAATTTGTAATCCTCCTGCCTCAGCCTCCCAGAGTGCTGGGATTACACGTCCATTAATAAGCAAAGGGGTTCAGATATAGCAAAGGCTTGTTTGTCTGAAAGCCTTTGGAATTGTGTGTGTGTGTGCTTTCGTTTCGGCCACTCTTCCCAAAATTAGAGGATTACAGACATTAAAAATTTTTTTGTCTATAAAAAGGTGCTCAGTGGTGAACACAGTACTCTGAAGCAGTACATCAATCATAAATGAAAACCCCTCAGTAGCTTCACAGTAAATGTGACAAATTGCAGTCTCTAAGTCTGTGCTTTCAAACATCCATCATTGCACTGCAAATTTAGTTTCTCAAATCTGCACATCATCTGTGTATTACTATTTACTTTAAACTAATTCAGTTTTAAAAATTTAAATAACCCAGGAGAGGTGGCAAAATACAAAATCAAAGGGACTAGAGGTGTAGCTTTGTGGTAGAACACCCCTTGGTTCAATCCCTAATAATACACACACGCATACACACATACACACACACACAAAGCAAATGAATTTATTTAAAGGAAAATGTTAAATTACTTAAATGGAAAAGCCTTACACAACTCATTACAAATAGAAGGTAATTTATTTATTTATTTTGTCTTTTTGAGACAGGATTTCACTATGCAGTTCAGGCTGGCCTTGAGCTCACTTATGTAGCCCAGGCTGGTCTTGAACTCGCAATGATCCTCTTGCCTCAGCCTCCCAAGTGCTGGGATTACAGGCGTGGGCCACCACGTCCGGCTACATAGAAGGTAATTTAAAATAAATGTATTACACTAAAATGTCATAAAATTCCAGGTAGATACAATTGTCTGCTGAAAGTCTGAAGTTTTTGTTAAAAAGGGAGCACGAGAGGGGTGGTCAGAGACCTGGTACCCCCACATAAACCCAGCCTGTTGATATAGTCAGGACAGAAGAGAATTAAAAAGACAATAACCTTCTCATGGGCTGAGGTGTTTAGCTCAGTGGTAGATCACTTACCTTGCATGCACAAGGCCCTGGGTTTGATCCCTAGTGTGCACGCAGATAAACACACACGCACACACACACACAGACACAGAACAAAAACAACAAAAAAATAAAGCCACACCTCTCTCACACAGAGATTTGGTGTTATTTATTTTCATTCTCCGTTCCCACTGCAGTTTATTCCCCAAATCTGTCTCAGGTACCACCAAGCGCTACCCCAGGAACCTGTACCCTGCTTTGGAAAGCACTGCCTTAGGCAAAAGGAAACATGTTTCCAGCCATTTTGCTTCAGCACCTGCCTTGTGCTTACTTGGTGCATCTATGTATATGTTGAGCAGATGGTTAAAAATGAAAGGGGACCGTGCAGTTGGAGCTCAAAATCATGCCTATAATAGAATATTACACAGCCACAAAAAGAAATGAAATAATGATAAATACTAGAACTGAATGACCTTGAAAACATCTGTAAA
>NW_004955431.1:23681744-23694954 GCF_000276665.1 Chinchilla lanigera
GCATTCTAATCAAAGAATGTCCTTCTCCACAATGAAACACATACTCTGTTCCTAGTACCCATGCCTTCCCTCTCTAGAATGAATACCTGAGGTAACGGCTACGTGAACAAAATGTTTTATTTGAAGTCACAGTTGGGAGCTTCCCACCCAAGCTCAGGTAGATGCACGGCTCTGGGACTGTGGTGGGGTGCATGTGGTGGATCAAACATCCTAGCTCACGGTTAGGAGGCAAAAGGGAGAAGTTAGGAGGGGGCCAGAGTCTCATAACCCTCTTGGGGGGTGCCCCCAGCCACCCGAAGACCTCCCCCGAGGTGTTCTTTGGAGGTCCATGGTACCCCTCAATAGCACCACCTTGGGGACCAACCTTTTACTAATAGACTTTTGGGGGTACATTTCTCCAAAATGTGGCACTCCAACGCACTTTACATGCAGTGTCTCACTCATCACAGCTTCTGCTCTTTGTTAGATATCATTGTTACGCTCATGTTACAGATGTGGAAACTGAGGTAGAGAAAAGTGAAGTAGCTAGTTTAGCTGCAAAAGAGTCCATGGTAGAGAGCCCTTTCCAGTGCTTGTCATGGCCCAGGAAGTTTGTATGTGCAATCCCATGAAAACTTAATGGAATCCTAGTGGGTTAATTCTAACCTACCACTTTTAGTGCAATCCATGGTGAGAATAAAGACACTAAGGCATATTTGAACTTATGGGGAGCCAAGGGGTCCTAAGTCCAGCCACAATGATGGCTATGCGGAACCAAGGCCTCCACCCAAGGCTCAGTCCAGGTTTTATTCATATGTGAAGAAGGGAGTGGCTTGAGGATGAGTGACTGTGATAACCGTGGGAAGTGGATGAGTGCCATGAGCTGGGCTAGGTAGGAGGCCTGCAATTACCTCTGCCATATGCAGAGAGAAGGATATGCAGAAAGAGTCATCTGCATAACACAACTGTGATAGTATCTAATGTTTTGGGGTCAGTGCTTCAGGTCTGCTGCATAATCTTTCAAGCCCCAGGAAGTCATATCCTCTATCCCAAGGCTCAATCCCAGCCAACAGTGTGGAACCTCGGCTCACACATCCTGCCTCATTCTGGCTCACTTGTGGGAACACCGGGGGTCCAGGGAAACACGCTTGCTGTCTTCAGAGACTACCATCAGCACCTGGGCTAGACCGCTATGCTTGCTTAAAGCCAATTGAAGGGAGAAGCAAAGGGTCCTAGCCAGCTCTGCACATATCAATACATGCAAACAGGGTCAAGCCCAGCCAAAATGGAGACAATTGCTCCTCCTTCAAGGAGAGTGGTCCAGATGGTCCTCCACACTCTGTGACACCAACACATGTGCCCTAATTTCTGAGACTAAAAGTGACATAACCAGAAGTTTGATCGCATGTTCTGGAGGCTCCACAGCCTGTGCCATTACTGTTATACCACTGATTTTCCCCTAATACTTGGCAGTGTCTGGGGACATTGTTGTCGTTACAAGTAAGTTTGGTCAGAAGGTAGAAGGAGAAAGACCCTAGAAAAGGAAGAGGGCCGACAATGGGCAAGAGTCAGGCAAGCGCCCAAGACAGGAACATCAGTCATTGGGCAGAAGCCCCAGATGGAAGAACAGAGGACACTGACTCAGAGAACTCGCCTGGGCAGGCCTGGGCATGGAGTATTTGTAGATATCTCACTGAAGGCAGATAGGTGGCCAGTGCTCCTCAATCTTTTGACCTAGAGCCCCCTTCTAGCAGCTTCCACACCCTATAAAGCACTGTATGCTTCAGCAAATATTGTGGGAGAGGCACAGCATTGCGTTGAGAACAAGGCTCTGCAGTCAGCTTTCTGCACGCAATTCCTGGCTCCTTTCCCTTCTCTTGGGAGTTACTAAAGCTAAGTCTGAGCGTCCTCACCCGTGAGATGGAGAGGATGAATTAATACAGTACTTGTCTCACAAATCATGTGAAGACTCAGTGAGACACTGCATTCACTCTATAGCCTGGCCCCAAAGTCAGTTGTCACCAGATATTCACTGATGATAATAATAAGCCAAAGAGAAGAAGCTCACTGGTTGCTTCTACCTGTCAACTTCCCTTTGTCTTGCTCTATCCCCCTCAATACACAGCCGAAGAGATGGATTTCACTATAGAACCTCTGTGTCTCTTCCACTAAACTCTCATAGCGCTGTACTCGAACTTCTTACCTATCTAATGTTACCAAACACTGTGTGCCTGGTGACTTTGCTAAACTCCTTTAAAATAGTAATTAACCTGTTCTTCCAACAGCCCTCAAAGTATCAATATCATTCCCACTTTGATGAGAAAATGGGGCAGATTTGAGTAACTTGCCCAAGGCCACATGCTCCTAAGTGACAGAGGTGGTGTTTGAACTCAAACTGTCCACACTGAATGGTTATGCTTCTTTTATATACCTGAGAAGGTTGGATCTTGGACTTCAGTCCTTTTTATGATCCTGTCAGTATTCCCTGATATACATGGATGAGTTCCTCAGGAGCAAGGCTGGCATGGTGTTCTCAGTACATGTCTGTTAACTAATTAAAACTATGTTGGTTATAGATGCAACTTCATCCAATACCAGAGGCCTCTATCTATAACCTGAATAGGTGTCTTAGTTACTTTTCTTGTTGCTGAGACAAAATATCCAATACCTCAAATTAAAGGAGGAAGGGCTTTTCATAGCTCACAGTTTGTAGAGGTCAGCACAAGCGCCTACTTGGCAAGCATAAGGTCCTGAGTTCAATCCCTGGTACCAAAACAAACAAACAAACAAACAAAAAGCAAAAAACAAAAAAAGAAATGTTTTGTAGAGGTTTCAACCCATAGTCAGCTGGTGCTAAGGCAGCTGGCATGGCAGACAGGCATAGCAGAGGAGAAAGAGTTCATGGTGGGCAGAAAGTAGCAAAGCATCAAAGTAAGACCACAGCTCTTTCTATCCCTTCTATCTTATCCAAGCTACTTAGAGTGGGTAACACATCCTTAATCCTAGCGCTCTTGATCCTACCATTGCACCATGAATCAATTCCAGTGTCACAACTCTAGGTCAAGCCACCTCTGTAAAAGCCCAGCGTATGACCACATGAGGCTTTGGGGGGCATCCAAATGAAAGTCACAGGAGAGGAAATTTCATACTCCCAGGGCAGCAGAGGCCATGGACAGAAGAAAAAAGGAGATATCCCTTGGTTTTTCTTGCTCTGCACATTTGCTTGATTTGGGCTGTAGTTACTGAGAACTTAGAAATCTCAGCATGCTAGAAAGGATGAGAAGACCGGAATGCAGATGACGTCATCTCACAAGTGACCAGTGACATGCTGCTGAGTCTGGTCATGCATGAGGGAGGTCTAGATTCTAGTCTTCTCTGCTCCTATCTATGTGGCTTTGGGAAGCTCTTTTTATCTCCAACGGTCTCCACTATTAAATCAATGGGCCAGACTATAGTGTAAAACTCTGTTGTTGTTGTAAACCCCCATTTCTTTTGTTTCTTATTGAGATGGATAAAATTAACATAACCCAAAACTGACCATTTTTAAATTTAATATTTGTGGTACTGGACCTTGAACCTAGGGTCATCACACTAAGTTACATCCACAGCTTTATTGTTTTGGAACAGGGTGAGGCCTAACTTACAAATCCTCCTGTCTCATCCCCCTGGAGTGCTGGGATCATAGGCATGCACCATTATGGCAGGCTTTTTAAATTTCTGACATATACTGCCAACGTGTATACTTTCCAGAAGGGCCATACCAATTTATGCTCCCTCTACAGTGAGTGAAAGAGGAAGTTTCTAGGAGATTTTTGCTAACACTGGATCCAGATAGCTTATAACATTCTTCTTACAGCAGCAGTCTGTACTTTTCAGGCTGATTTGTCTCAATTTCATTTTCTTGTATGTGTGACTGGCTGATTCTAAGAGGCCAAAAGCTGCTTAATGGAAGGGCTTAAGCCATGGTAGTGGTGCATGTGTACAATGCCAGCACTTGGGAGGCTGAGGCAGCAGGACTGCAGCAAGTTCAAGGCCAGCCTGAACTATAGAATGAAAACCTATCTTAAAAAACCCCAAATAAATAAATAAAAATAAAGGAAAGACTTGCGACAGATCTTAATCATCTCTATGGTCTCCTCTAGTGTGTAATTATGCTTCTTACTGAACAGTTAGTAAATGTCAAGGGAAAAAAGTAATAAATGATTAAATAATGATACCCTATATAACGGTCAGGTGCTGCATTAAAATGGTGGTCTACTATCTCACTCTGGGCTGACAAAGAAAGTACCGTAGACTGAGTGGCTTGTGAACAGCACAAATGCATTTCTCATTGTTCTTGAGCCTCAAAGTCTGAGATCAAGGAGCCATTGAGGTTGGCTCTAGTGAGGGCCTTCTGGGTGGCAGATAGCCAACTTCTCACTGTACCCTCCTATGGCAGAGAGAGGGCAGGAAGAGTACTCTAAAGTCCGTTACCAAGTCACTAATGCCAAACATGAAGGCTCCACCCTCATTACCTACTCGAAGCCCTTACTTCCTAATACCCTCTAATGGAGGAGGAGGATTTCCACATATCACATATGTGCCCTATAGTTTCCTTAGGTATAAAATAGGAATAATAATACTATCTACACATCTGGTAGGCAAAAGCACTTTGTTAACCATAATTTGTTGTGCAGCACACTGATATTGTCCACCATTTTGTCTAATCTACGAATTCCTCAACTATTGTATTGCATTTTTTAAGGTAAAATTCATTTGATATAAAATTAACCATTTCAATGGCTCAGCATAGTGGCACATACCTTTAACCCAGCTACCTGAGAGGCTATGCAGGATGATTGTGAGTTTCAGGCCACACTGGGCAACAAGGTGAAACACTGCCTCAAATACAAAAAAACACTTTTTCAGAGAACAATGCAGTGACCTTTACTACATCCATAATGTTGGGTAGCCACCACCTCTATTTAATTCCCCAATATTTTTATCACCTCCAAAATATCCCCATACTCATTATGCAGTTTACTGTCTATTTAGTTTGGATATTTTATATAAATGGCACAGTGCAATATTTGTCCTTTTGTGACTAGGTTTTTACTTGACAATGTTTTTGAGGTTCAATTACTTGCTAGTATGTATTATTAACTCATTTCCTTTTATCGCCGAATAATATTCCATTATATGGGTACACAACGTTTTGTTTATTAATTCACTAATGATCATTTGGGTTATTTTCACTATTTGGCTATTATAAATAGTGTTGGTATGAACATTTATGTATACGTTTTTGTGGGGATGTACTGTTTTCATCCTCTTGGGTAGATAACTAAGAGTGGAACTGCTGAGATGTATGATATTTCTGTGTTTAACTTTTTCAGGAACTCAAGATATTTTTTTAAAAAAGAAGGAAAGAGGCTGGAGATGTAGCTCAGTAGCACAGTGCCTGCTGGGCAAGTGCAAAGTTCTGTATTCGATTCCTGGTACCAAAAAAAGAAAAAAAAAAAAAAAGGGAAGGAAATAATGCTTCCAAAAAGGGTCTTCTTTCTATAGCTCATCATCCCACTGACCTACAAGATGGCAAAAGTGTCACAAGCTGCAAAAATTAAAAGGTGTTACAGAGATCAACTTCTCCTAGCTGATAGAGATTGCAGAAATTCATTTCAGAACAAAAAATAAAAGTTTAAGCAAGAACACTTGAAAAAAAGGTCTAAATAAGTGACAATGTGTACATACACGTGACCAAGGTAAAAGGTACCTTAAGGGACATGAAACTTGCTGGTATTCTGCAGACAGAATAAAAACATAAAGTTCTGACTACTTATGATTACAAACTTATAATTCAGTATGGCCAAAACTATATTTGAGTGCACTCTAAGTTGATAAGTAAATTGTCTTATATATGTGTTTTGTTTGTTTGTGTCTCTGTCAGATCTGTAAACAGCTGTTTTACTTGAGCTCAACAAATTTCTCTTTTTGTATTTTTTTTTTTTTGATTTTTGAGGTAACTGTCTGTAATCTAATTTGGCTTATATGTAAAGATTTGCTTCTACCACATTGCCGGCTGATCAAAATTATGTTAAAATTGTTTTCATACATGTATAAATATTGTTTTATGTATTATGATTTGAGTGTCTCTCATTGTACAAAAACTGACATGTCAAATTCTGATTGAATGTTCATAAAATATAAAAAAATGGGTTAAGATAATTAAATAAAAATCCCTTGGGTGGAAAGAGATTATTAGATAGAACTGCAATTGATAAATAAAAAGGCAGCTGCCTGGAATAACATTAACCAGATTTGTTCATTAATAAAGAGCCCTGATAATCTCCATAACCTTATGGGAGACACAACAATATATACTGTTCAAAATATTATTGTGATATGTTTAGATTGGTCATTGTCAGATGGTTAAAAAACAAGACAATAAGGTTTTCTGGTTAAAAGATGCTATTGATAGCCAACTAAATTAAAAAAAATAGTGAGAGCTTGTTATTGCTAATTTCATGATGTATTAAATGTATTTGCGCCTTCAAAATGTACAGTATTCTAAAATGTAAAACTGGAACTGTTTATATAATGTTAGACATCTGCCTTTTCTCTTGTGCTCCAGATATTTATAATTATAAGAGGTTCATGGGTCATCATTTGAAAAATGTTTTTAACAAAAGCTTATGTGGTATATACTCTGTATAGGCCACTACATTTAGAGATGCTTAGATATTAAACAGCTCAGACAATGTTACAAATTTCTTAAATGACATCCTGTTTGAAGACAAGTTAGATAAAAGCTCCATATATATTAGGTAAAGATAATAACTAAAAGGGCTATTCTATTGTGCTACATATATGTCATCATGCTTACTATATAATGATACTATATATAATTTTTGACTTTGTTTTCTTTGCAAAACTATATGATTGTCTTCTGTTAACATTCCACATAGCTTCGACTACTAGAATATCCACAATGTGTAAAAAAAATAATAGTTCTCTGGTTGTACTTTACATGTCAAGGTGCTTGCAATGTACTGTCATTAATATTTTCTGCTGGATGTTTAACAACTGAGGTTTGGAGACCAAAAATTAGAGAGATAAGTTGGGCTAAGAGGACACCAATATTTTGGCCAAAGCCCTCCATGGTCAAATAGGACTCAAGACATAAGAGAACCTCTGCTGCCACATCACGCAACTAGTTGAGTCCCTGATTTTCTGATCAAGGAGATTATGGGACCACAGAGGAAAATGCTTATACAGTGTAATGTGCCTGAGGAGAGTCACCAGGATAAAACAGTCTCCCAAGCTTTCCAAGAAAGCAACTTGTTCAAACAATGGCTGTGACTCATCCAGATGGCTGGCACTGACAGAAGTGCTAAGAGGCACTACACATGGTTCCAAGGTAAATCCTGAGGAGAGTTAACAGACCTTGATAAAAATAAATTAATATTAATTAATACAGGTCTCACTTTAACTTGGTCTTGAGCAACCAACAGAAAAATATAACTACAAGCTGTTAGATAAATCATAAATGATAATAATACTAATAACAAGGTGTTCCAGTTCAATTAATAACATGGGACAAGGATATGTTTATATATTGACAGGTCATCAACCACCATTGTTGATGCCTTCCTGAGACATGGTGCCATAAGCTGTCATAGATTCTACAATGGACTGATTGTGTTAACATGCTTGGACTCATGACCGGAGCCTGGCCTGGTCACATGACACAAGGGAATCAAGGATTTGATTCCTTCCTAAAATCAGTGGGGAATGTAAAGGCCTCACAAGGGACATGCATGGCCTCACAGAGAACATGAGAAAAAAAAGATTATTGATTACCCTATTCTCCCACCTGCTTCGTTCCGCATTCTAGCCACTCCTCAAAACTCCCTGAGACGTATCATTCCCTTCTTGTAAGTTTCCTAAAGATTCTATAGTTTCTGGGAAGACTGCTTCACAAAGAGTTCGCTTGCCAAGCAGGATGTGGTTTTTTGGCTTAAAAGCTGCTCTCACACCTGGTTTGCTGCTGACCTGATCGTACCCTGCATGGGGGCTCTCAATCGGTGGCTGGCCAGCTAATAAAGGCTGATTCTAAAATCTCAATTGGCGATCCGTGTGCTCCGGTGTTTGTCGGTCTGTACCTTGGTTCGGTTGTGAGTCCAGAACATTTGGATGTTCCACCGAGATGTCCTACTGGGGGCGCTACCGAGCTGGATCACTTTACCTCTGGCAGCCACCTGCCATGGGATTTCTGAGAAGATGTGCCTCTGCCTCCACAGGCCCTGCTGCCTAGGGTAAAGACTAAATTCTTTCTATTTGACCTGGAGCCATTTGTCTTCTTACTGGTAAGGGTTTGTTTATTTATTTGTGGGGTGCCCCGTTTGGATCTCCCAGACGGCAGACGTGCCTTTAAGTGCCAGAGAAACTTTGGTTTTGGTTTTGGTTTGTCCTGCCCTTGTCTGTTTTTGTTCTGTTTGTCCCAATGGGTCAGTCTGCTTCCGTGTCTCTTACGCTGCTTCAATGTGTTCTAAACCACTTTCCTGACATTTGGTGGCTTCCCAGGATATTCTGCAGCAGATCCTCTTTTGAGGGGGCCCCGGCCTGCAGATCCCCTAGCCCTTTCCTGAATGGCTGGGCACCCCAGCTGAGTTCAGATCTTGCCGTCTTTGGGAGGCTAAGACCTGGAGGCCGTGGCTAGGAAGGCCAGACAGAGTTCTAAACCTACAACTGGGAAGATTTTAATTGGCTTTCAATCTTTCCCGAGGCTGGGCTTGCTTGGGAGAGAGCTCTGTTGCTAGCTCTCCAGTTTGTTAGGCCCCCAGACCTGGGTGGCAGTTTTGGTTTCTGCCCTCTCCGGGAGCCGGGAGAGGGGCATGAAGCGGGGAGCTGCAGGGCAGTGCAGCCTTCACCCTCCCAGCGGGAGCTGAGCGAGGGACATGTTAGTCTTTCTGGCAAGCGCTGAGAAAAAAATTTCGTTTTTTGTCTGTTGCATTTCAAGCCAGTCTCCAATCTGAATTGGCAGTACAAGTCGGAGGAAAACTAAATGATCTTTCCCTGGATTTTGTCCTGTCTGTCTGTCTGTTTGAATCTTTTGTTCTATGTGCTTGCATTCCTTCATGTGCCCATGTGTCCTCAGGTAACACTTGAATCTGCTGCTTGGTTGGGAGGGGCCCTGATTGCCCTCCTCTGGCCTTTTCTACCCCTGGTGAGGTAGAACCTCCTTGGGAGGGACCTGGGCCAGTGTTAAGTGGCCACACTGTGAAAAGAAGACACTGGGGACCAGGCTGATAGCGCAGATCCGGTTTATTACGGAAGTACCAGGTATTTTATTAACCAGGCTAGAGGCGTGGCAATGGATGCAGGGCTAGGGGCATAGTTTGGAAGCAGTACTTTTGACCGGGGGCTGTGCGGAAGTAAGAGGTCAGAGCGGGACAGCCAAGGCAGGGCGACTCACTCGGTGTGCCGAGGACATGACGAGTCCGAGTGTGCTCAGACCCGCTCCTCTGCCATGGCCGTCAACGAGACCTCTGGACCTCTCTTTCACACAAATTCCCCCTCTTTTTTTATAAAAGCCAATTGAATTGAGGTCATCATAGCCTGCTTGAGGTTATCATTCACAACCTGGTACATATCATACGAAGTGCGATTAATGCAAGAACTTCTAGAAGTCCCAGGAATCCAAGGGTAAGTAAATTTGCTGGTGAGAATAGGCGCTATAGGTTATGTAGCAGATCAGAGAGGACATTGTCGGTTAGAATAGGAACTTGGATACAGTCAATAGTTTGTATTTGTTCAGTCAGTTGAAGGGAGAGGTTGAAGTAAGTGCTGTTGTAAGGACCAAGGATCCACTCACGGACCAAAAGACGAGCAGAAGAGAGGTTGGCTGGTTTTGTTGTGATGCAAAGTAGGGTCGATGAGAAGCGTTGGTCACAGACAGTGATAGCAACGTGCCAGAGGTCCTGAATTTCATAGTCTATGAGGTCAAGTTGTTGTTGGAGATTAAGCAGAGCCATATGGATATATGCATTAAGCTGTTGTACTCGGAAAGTTTCAGCGGCAGCATGGGAAAGGTTGTTAAGTCCTTGAGCGGTCACGGTGGATTGGGTGAGTGCGACGGCTGCTGTGGCTCCGGCTGCTGCGGTTGTAATAAAGGTATTAATAAGGGCGGTAATACCAGAGGCTCCGAAATCTCTCTTATGTATCTGTAGGGAGGTGGAAGAAAGCTGGATAGGAAGTGATGGAGCTACCCAATCAGAGATATTAACTGGCACCCAAAAGAAAGAAGGGGTGCGAAGCATGAGCATATACAGAGGGGTTCCATTCCAGCAGTTAGAGAGGTAGCAGGTACCTGTAGAGGAGCAGTTAAAAGAGGCACCTGTGGACAAGAGAAGTAAAAAGGCGGGGGCAACACAGGCTGTTGAAAAATGTGAGTAGGTATTTTTGTAAGTGAGGTTAACCAAGGGTGACCCGGAGATGTAATTTGGGGGCAAGCTTTGTGAGCAGAGTGACTCGATTATTGTTATTTGGGCAAGACCACCAGTGCATATTTCGTTGATACCACCAGAGCCACTGGTGGCGTTGAGGAGGCTAGGGTTGGGAATGGAATAAGTGCCAGTAGTGATAGAGGTATGGCCCATGAGCATCAATGGAAGGAGGTCAAGGCATCTGAAGGTTCCACATAAGTGATGGGAAGAGACGATAGAGCGTCTCCCTGTGAAGGAAAATGGGTTGCGTCCCATAAAGGGGAGGGATCCATTGTCCCCAGGGTGAAGAAAAGGAGAAGTCCATAGAGCTGTATAGTTATCATTTTTGAAAGGTCTAAGTGAAGAAATGCAGGCATCCCAAGTAATATCTGTAAGTCTAAAGTTAGGCTTGGAGGGTATGGGTTTGCAAGGGGTGAATAGTGGTCGAGCAGTATCGAAGATTTTATCAGAGAAGCAGGGAAAGTTTTGAAGTGTGCTGTTTGCTCCTGGCTTGCATCTGATCATGGGAGCCAGGAGGTTAATCTGGAGAAACTTTTGTTGTTGGCCACTCATGTTGACCCTAGAGAAGTCTGCTGTGGTGTAATTAAAAAGCGATAGACAGGTTGTTAAGTTGTTGGGCCGGTCTGAGGTGTTGGCACAAGCCTGAAAAGTAAAGGGGTTTGGAAGGTTGGTAGGCAGAGTCCAGCTGGAGGAGGCCATTGGGGGTTTTATGTGGGTATCACAGGGAATTCCTGGAAAGCAATGGGTAGTGAAGAATTTAGGAAAAGTAGGAGAGTCAGAGGTAACAATGAGAAGACCAGGTGGATTGCGTAGGACTGCCCAGACAGGGATAGAGACCTCGGCTGCCTGAGCAGAGTTGATTGAAATTATGGCACACATCGTCAGGAACAGTTTAGCAGTGGTTGTTTCTGCAGGCAGGAGCGCGCTCCGGGCTTGGCCGCAAAGTGCCTTGAGGGTCCCTCATGTAACTGGGGGGGCTGAGGTGGTCTTAGCCAGGCATCATCTCCTGCGCTGAGTTGGTCCACCCCCTGAACGTCAGTCATCAAGGGTCAGTTGTTTCATCTCTGATGTCGGCGGCTGTGGCTGGTCGGACATCTCGGGCAGGAACCCACACTGGATGGGGTGCTGTCTCTTCAAAGACACAAGCGAAACCTTGGCCTTGGGTTAGGAGTGGGGCTGGGGGCTGCCATGATTGTGTCATGGGATCCTTCCAGCGCACAAGAGGGAGTGACGTTGGAGGGGCCAGTAATGGGCCCCAATGTTTGTGGGCCGGGGAAAGACTTTTTCATCAAGAGTTAAAAGATTTATGGTTATGAGAACTTTTGTTAGCAGTTAATCTGGTGTGCTCCGGGGGTGTAATTCCCCCTCTTTTTTTTTAATAAAGTTTTGAGTGTTTGGTGAGTTCTTTCTATGATAGCTTGTCCTTGAGGATTGTAGGGAATGCCATGATGTAAGGTTATGTTGTAATTGGCACATGTATTTTTAAAAGTTTGACTGGTATAACATGGTCCGTTATCTGTTTTTTAGGTCCCAAGGGACCCCTAGCATGAGAATGGTGTTTTCTAGAGCACGTGAGGCATGTTGTGCCCTTTCTCCTGTCATGGCTATAGCCATGGTAGCTCCAGAGAAAGTATCTTTGGTTACATGAACGTATTTTAATTTACCGAATGGGGTAAAATGGGTGACATCCATTTGCCATCTGGCATTTGGACAGAGCTCTCAGGGATTTACTCCTTGAGGTTGGAGAGGGCCGAGTGGAAGAAAGGGGGCATATGTGGAGCAGCTACGGACCAGATGTTTCCATGTAGCTTTAGGGACCTCTGGGAGAAGCTGATGAATGGCTTTGGCCGATAAGTGAAACCTAGAATGAAGCGTTTTTGCTTGCAAGAGTGGGTCAGACAGGGCTGTTTGTATAGCTTGAATAGAGACTAGGCTGTCAGCTAGTTGATTTCCTTTGGCAAGGGGACCGGGAAGTCCCGTATGGGATCTGAGGTGTTGTATATACCAAAGGTGTTTTCTATGTTGAAGGGTATTTTGTAAGGTTTTTAAGGCTTTGTCTCATATAGTATCTTTTTGTTGTAAGATGGCATGTGGGATGACATGGCATATCTGTACCACATATTGGCTATCCGAGAAAATGTTAATAGAGCAGTCTGGGCAGTGTTGTAAAACCTGTAACACTGCGAGAAGTTCCGGCACTTGGACAGAAAAATTATTTCTAGTAAGTTGTATTTTTGGGTAATTAAAATCATTAGGATGGTGAATTATAATAGCATATGTTGTTTTAGAAGCATCCATGAAAGCAACTCTACTGTGAGGTATAGGGGTCGAGGAAGGAAAATGAGATGGCCTCATGATTGGCAATTGGTGGAGGCCTTGAAGGGTAGGGCTAGAGGGGTAATGATTGGAGGTTTGACCAGGATAGTGTAATAGTAGGGTTTGAAGGTCTAAATTATGTGGCAAAAGAGCCGCAATTTGTTTTTTTTTTTAATTTAATTTTATTTTATTTGAAAGAGTAAAAGAAGGATAACATAATAATATGGGGGAATTAGCAAATTACAGAGAAAATGGTAGGAAATTTTCAATGGTTATCATTTTACATATTGCTATCTACACAATAGTTTCTCAGGAAAACAAATAGACAAATAATAGTGAGTTAGAGACAAAAGAGGTAGCAGATTATCAAGAGTTGTTGTACTATACTTTGGTATCCTCAAAGTGGCTTCTAAAGAAAATAAATAGAGCTA